>NC_061097.1:50686169-50693669 GCF_015104395.2 Macrobrachium nipponense | reverse complement strand
GAAGGGTAAACTGGCTTTTAAGGTCACCTTTGAGTCATATTTCAAGATCATATATTTAGGTCATATCTTAAGCAGCCAGCCATTGCACCCTTATCTGTTTCCCCTCACTTGCCAAGAAAGATGACGTCACTAATGAGCCACCAGACACCGCCACAAATCCCCTTCTTTCCCCTTATTCTTGGGGTCGAACTCTCCCCTTCTTTCCACTTATTCTTGGGGTCGAAATCCCCCTCCCTTCTTACCCCTTATTCTTGGGGTCGAAATCCCCCTCCCTTCCTCCTTTTTCATGGGGTCGAGATCCCCCCATCTTTCCCATTAGTCTTGGGGTCGAAATCCCCCCTTCTTTCCCCTTATTCTTGGGGTCTAAATCCCCCTTCTTTCCCTTTATATCTTGGAGTCGAAATCTCCCTTCTTCCTTCCATTTTCTTGGGGTTGAAAAAAAAGAGGGGAATGTAGTAGTAGCGGTTGTAAAGTGATGGGAACTTGTAACTCAACCGATTTCCCCTCTTCAGTATCGTGGAAGTATTAATGTCTTCCCCTCGGCCGGGCCCTCAAGACCTCATTTGCATTTTTATGGGGATTAAATGAAGTTCGGAGATCCTCCTCCTCCTCCTCCTCCTCCTCCTCCTCCTCCTCATGTAGTTCCTAGAGTTGTTGCTCCCCTCCTACATCCTTTTCTTCTCACTCCTCCGTCATTTTCTTCTATCTCCTGCTCCTCCTGCTCCTCCTCCTACTCCTAAAGTTCTCCTTCATTTTTTCCTCCTCCTTCTCCTCCTCATGTCGTTCCTAGAGTTCTTGTTCATCTCCTACATCCTTTTCTTCTCTTTTTCTTCTCACTCCTCCGTCATTTTCTTCTATCTCCTCCTCCTCCTCCATCAACATCTCCCGTCCTCTTCCTCCTAGTCATCCTTTTTCTTTCGTCTCCTTATTCCTCCACCCTCTCCTTGTCTTCTTCTTCTTCTTCTTCCTTCTTCTTCTTCTTCTTCTTCACTGGCCCCGTGCAAAGTCTTCCAGTCCGAACCCTCTAATGTAAACACGAAGCTCTTTTGTTTTTTCTAAGCGTCCATCAGGCGAAGGTGAGATATTCCATTACCCTTATGGTCGCAGATTCTGAAGGGGTCTGAATGGGATTTGCTGATTTATGCTAAGGAGATAAGAGAGAGAGAGAGAGAGAGAGAGAGAGAGAGAGAGAGAGAGAGAGACGGGAGGTCTTATTATTAAGAGATGCATAGTTGGGTCGTTCATCGTTTCTATAAGTGTTGCTGATGCATAATTTATATATTTGCCAGTTATTCCGGAGGGTTGCTTTACGTCTGTTTATGCTGTAATTGTTTCGTTTTCATAGGAATTTCATTGAGGGGAAGATGGGTGGCTATTGGTGGTTTGCTTCGTCAGCAGAATGCTTGAAGACCGAATGACCTCATTTTGGTGAGGTTGGTGGGAATGTTTATTCATTGGTTCGAAAAACATTCTGTTATATGTATTTATTTTTCAGTGGCGTGAGTATTTTCACTACCACTTTGGGATTTTTTATTCGTATATTTTACGACGTCATTTGAATTTATTTATTTATTTATTTTTGAGGTAACTTTTCAAAATTTCTTCTAAATCGCTTAGATTAGTGTTTACATTTGAATAGATTCGTACATACTTTTCACTCAGTGTTCTGAAATATCTCTTGTATATCTTCATTACTTGTTTAGTCTTTCTTCTTCTTTTTTTACAGTTTCACACACTGCTATGATCGTAGTGATTTCCATAGAGAATAATGCGAAAATAGTATTTGTAAGAGTTATTTATTATTATTATTATTATTATTATTATTATTATTATTATTATTATTATTATTATTATTATTATTATTATTATCATCATCATCATTGCTGTTGTTGTTGCAAACTAAAATGTCACGAACTTACCTGGTAAGTTCCTAAGGAATAGAATGGCCTTAAGTAAGTAATAAGAAATGAAAACTGAATATAAAAAACTAAGAACAATAAATACATTTGGATCTCTGTAAATAGATAAACCTGAAGTTTGTCTACTGATTTTATGAACATTTCTGATTCACAGATTTTATGAGAATTTCTGATGGACATCAAATAAAAGTTTTACAAGAGAGTAACAAGTATGTGTTTGTGTTTTAATCAAGAACAGACCAGGATAGCCCATTAGTGAGCGATTTGTTAAAAATATTATTACACCTTAAACTAAGATTTGTGCAGCGGTTGCTGGCAAATTACAAATATTTTACCTTAAGTTCCTCTCTTCATTGACGGAATGTTTGAATGTTTTTGCAACAGGTGTGACTAATTTAAAATATCTTACCTTGAGTTTCGCTCTTCATTGACGGAATGTTTGAATGTTTTTGCAACAGGTGTGACTAATTTAAAATATCTTACCTTGAGTTTCGCTCTTCATTGACGGAATGTTTGAATGTTTTTTTTTTTTTTTTTTTTTTTTTTGCAGCGGTTCATTGAGAGAATGTTTGAATATTTTTGCAATGGTTGTGACTGATTTAAAATATCTTCCCTTGTGTTCCGCTCTTCATTGGCGGAATGTTTGAATGTTTTTTTGCAAAGGTTTTGACTGATTTAAAATATCTTACCTTGAGTTTCTCACTTCGTTGACGGAATGTTTGAATGTTTTTTGCAACGGTTGTGACTGAAATAAAATATCTCACCTTGAGTTCCTCTCTTCATTGACGGAATGTTTGAATGTTTTTGCAACATTTGTGCCGAATTTCAAAAATCTTACCTTAAATTCTACTGTACATTGACGGAATGTTTGAATGTTTTTGCAACGGTTGTGACTGATTTAAAATATCTTACCTTGAGTTCCGCTCTTCATTGCCGGAATGTTTGAATGTTTTTGCAACATTTGTGCCGAATTTCAAAAATCTTACCTTAAATTCTACTGTACATTGACCGAATGTTTGAATGTTTTTGCAACGGTTGTGACTGATTTAAAATATCTTACCATGAGTTCCGCTCTTCATTGACGGAATGTTCGAATGTTTTTGCAACGGTTGTGACTGATTTGAAATATCTTACCTTAAATTTGCTCTTTATCGGAAGATATTCACAACAAGGTCTCTTCATTTACAATAAAATTTCATGTACAATTTTTTTTTTTTTATGAATTCTCCCCTTGATGAATTCCCAGTGTATCTCCCGTGAAACAAGTGACATCAAGAGTAGAATTCGCGCTTAATGCCTTGCAATATCAATGACTATAGTTGTGTTTCAGAATGTACATACTGCAACGCCGTATGCATAAAGAAACATCTGATTCCCCCAAAACAAAGAGAGAGAGAGAGAGAGAGAGAGAGAGAGAGAGAATGTTTTGTCACATAGCCGCAAGGATACAGTTTGAAGAATATGCACTACCAGAGAGAGAGAGAGAGAGAGAGAGAGAGAGAGGGGGGGGGGAGAGAGAGAGAGAAAGAGATGTGTTTTTGCCATATAACCACAAGGATACAGTTTGGAGAATATGTACTACCAGAGAGAGAGAGAGAGAGAGAGAGAGAGAGAGAGAGATGTGTGGGTGTTTTTCCCACATTGCCACAAGGATACAGTTTGAAGAATATTTACTACCCGGAGGTGAATCCTCCTCTGTGTATGTGTGTGGAATACACTACGCTCGTGTTGCGGTTTGTTAATAAAGGTGTTAGACACGCTTGGAAAAGATCCAGTCAGCAAGCACAGTGGTGTAGGGTTTTTTTTTTTTTTTTTTTTTTTATGGTTGTTTGCGATGGGGAGGGGGGAAGGGGTAAGAGGCAAAGAATGGTTAGGAGTTGTAGAGGTGAATAGGAAGGAAAGTTCTTTCATAGGTAGTAGATTGAATTAATATAGGAAAATGGTCCGTCATAAATATATATATATATCTATATATATATATATATATATTATATATATATATATATATATATATATATCTATATATATATATATATATATATATATATATATATATATATATATATATATATATACATATATATAATACATGGTTACATTTTTCGTAATATCTTCAACGTTTCTGTTTCAGCTGATCCAAGTTTCCATGAAAAAAAAAGGTAAAAAAAGAATGAAATACAAGAAAAAGTATTTCACTGGTAAATGAGTTCTTGTTTCACCTTTAGATTTCATCTGAATAAAACTTGAGGTTCATGTAAGCTCGTCATGTCTATTTTGATAATCACAGGCCTTTGAAAGCAATCTATTCCAAAGAGACGAGAAAGTCGATGCTGACAACTGGAACTCTTGACCAGAACTTATTCCTTGGCTGACTTTTGGAAATTTTCCAGCCACTTCTTCCAAACAGCCAAGACCATCGATGATAAACAAAACTATCAGAGGTCTTTGACATAAGTTATCTCCCAAAAGTCAGCCATGGATTAAGTTCTCGTAAAGAGTTCCAGTTGTCAGCATCGAATGTCTCGTCTCCTTGGGATAGATTACTTTCAAAGGCCATGTGATTATCAAATAGATATGACGAGCTTAAATATCCATAAGTTTTATACCGATGAATCTGTCTTTGAATCTAAAGGTGTAACAAGAACTCATTTACCCGTGAAATACTTTTTCTTGTATTTCATTCATTTTTTTTATCGTCAATTTTTTTTTCCATGAAAACTTGGATCAGCTGAAACCGAAACGTTGAAGATATTAAGAAAAATGTACCCATGTTATAAGTGTTATTATTATTTTTTTTAACTTATTATTACCCCAGCAACTTAACTAATGCTTGTTTGAGAGACTTATGTTATTAATTTTCCAGGTGATTGCAATATGTCGTTGATGACTGTTAATGAAATACTTCCTTTAATTTTTTCCTTTTTTTACATTTTTCATTACCCCATCAAGTCTTAAGTTTACGATGACTAACACTCTATTCCATTATTCATTAGACGACGATGCAGCAGCAATAATTGATAACAGATTTATCTAATTTTTCATTACCCCTTTATCGTAGATTTTTCAATGCCCCTTCATCCTTATACCCAACCTTGTGATTGCAAGCACCGTAGTCATTCATCATGCACGCACGATACCTCTGCCATAACTCACGGTAAGATACGTCGTATTAAAATCATAGAGATGAAATTTTTTCATCGCCCTCTATATCTTCATCCAAGCTTACGAGAACCAAACCCTCTTCATTAATTGTTCGCGTTATGGCAATATCTGACCCGTAATTAATGAACAGAGACGCATTACGCTTCTAGGAAACTCATCAACGATCGCGCCAACTCCATCTCGTAAATCACCGATGTATGGAATTACTTTTCTCTCGTAAATCGCCGATGGACGGGATTACTTATTTTTTTTTATGGGATTACTTTCTACCGGTCCCTTTCCTCTGTTGTGAGATGAGGATTTTTTTTTTTTGTCTTCTTTGTAAATCCTACCTATTATAATATACTATAATATATTTCCCACTGTTCGTTTTAAAGAGAGGTAGAAGGTTTTTACTGAAAGCACAATATTAAGGATTTTTGTTTACCCACAGTTTTTGAGAGTTACTCACAGAGTTCATGAGTCGTCCACTGTGTTCATGGTTACCCACAGTCTTCATGAATTACCCACAGTGTTCATGATTACCCACAGAATTCCTGAATCACCCACAGTGGTCATGATTACCCACAGTGTTCATGAATCACCCACAGAGTTCATGAATCACCCACTGCTAGTGAGTTACCCACAGTTTTCATGAATTACCCACAGTGTTGATAGTTACGCCATAGCGTTCTTTAATTATCCACAGTCTTCGTACTTACCTTACAGAGTTCATGATTACCCACAGCGTTTATGAATTGTGTATAGTGTTTGCGAATAGCCCACAGTGTTTATCAGTTACCCACAGTGGTTACGAATTCCAATCGGTATTACCCACATACTACAAATTACCCACAGTTAACGGGTAACCCGCATTGTATGGGAAATACCCACACTAAATACGAATTGGCCGCGTATTACCCACAATGTTTACAGATTACCCACAATTGTAACATTGCTTTCTTTGAGTTTGTCTTTGTGATTAGACTCTCTCTCTCTCTCTCTCTCTCTCTCTCTCTCATCGGGTCCTTTTCTTTCCCCTGCACTATCATCATATTCTCCTCAACCCTCTAATCGTAAATTCCCTCTGCTTGAAGTTTTCAAATTAATTATCATATTTTCTCTCTCTCTCTCTCTCTCTCTCTCTCTCTCTCTCTCTCTCTCTCTCTCTCTCTCTCCTTCCTTTTCCCATTCGCCAAGGCTATCATTATTATTCCCCCTGTCTGCATTGATTGTCTAATGATGAAAACTGCCCTTAATGTAAATCTATTAACGTTGTTTACATTTTATCTGTCGCTGATAAACAGATGAGGCAATGACCATATCTCTCTCCTCTCTCTCTCTCTCTCTCTCTCTCTCTCTCTCTCTGAAGAGGTGCATTATGGTATTGTTCGTATTTCATGGCTGAACGATTAACGAGTATTGCTTCAGTGATGCTTTACTTGCAGAGTTTTCGTTTAATCTTACAAGTTTATAGAGTTTTTGTTTATGATTTAGGTTTTTATATTTTTAACTGATTTTTTTGCTCATATTTCCAGAATTTGTATTTATATTGTTATATCAGAATTGTTACTTTTTGCTCTTATTTTCGGAATTTTTACTTTTGCTCGTATTTTCAGGATTTTTATTTTTGCAGTTATTTTATTTTCAGAATTTTTATTTTTGCTCTTGTTTTCAGAATATGTAATTATGCTGGTATTTTCAGAATTCTTTCTTTTTGCTGTTATTTTCGGAATTTTTACTGTTGGTATTTTTCAGGATTTTTAATTTTGCGGGTTTTTTCAGATTTTTTACTCTTTGCTGTTATTTTTAGAGTTCTTACTTTTGCTCTCATTTTCAGAATTGTTACTTTTTGCTGTTTTTCAGAATTTTTAGTTTTGCTGTTATTTTTTGAATTTTTTTTTATTCGTGCTCTTATTTTCAGAATGTTTATTTTTGCTCTTATTTTCGGAGTTTTTGCTTTTGCTGTTATTTTCAGAATTTTCGTTCATGCTCTTATTTTAAGAGGTTTTGTTTCTTGCTGTTGTTTCCAGAATTGTTATTTATGCTTTTATTTTCAGAATTTCTATTTTTGCTGTTATTTTAAGAATTTTCGTTCATGCTCTTATTTTAAGAGATTTTGTTTCTTGCTGTTGTTTTCAGAATTGTTATTTATGCTTTTATTTTCAGAATTTCTATTTTTGCTGTTATTTTCAGAATTTTCACTTTTTCTGCTGTTTTCAGAATTTTTCTTATTTTCAGAATTTTTATTCCTGCTCTTATTTTCAGAATATTATGCTCTTATTTTCGGGAGTTTTAATTTTGCTCTTTTCATATATATATATGCTTATATTTTCATTTACATAATAGCTCTTATTTTCAGGATTTTTATTTTTCCTCCCACATTTTTCATTTATTATGATTGTCAGAATTTTTATTTTGCTGCAAAATATTGGTAGTT
>NC_061097.1:50651169-50681169 GCF_015104395.2 Macrobrachium nipponense | reverse complement strand
CCCCCAAGAAATATTAGTCCTAGATGACGAAGCCCGGAAACCCTTGGGGGTCACGTCTAGGAATTCTCTGTCTTAAAAAATGCCTCTTGTCAGTCGGCAATTTTCTCTCGTAGATGACGTCTTTTGCCACAGAAATGTAAATTTAAGGATTAGACTTACCTGGGTCGTCGTTAGGTAATTTTTTCCAGACGAACAATTCCCTACCTCGCCAAATGTAATTCTGCAACGGCAAAGAATTCCCTCTGTCGAAAAGTTGATCTATAATGTTATGAAAGATTACTTGTTCTTTTTATATCCACAAGGTAATTTCATCTAGACAAACAATTTCCTACCTCGCCAAATGTAATTCTGCAACAGCAAAGAATTCCCTCTGTCGAAAAGTTGATCTATAATGTTATGAAAGTTTACTTGTTTTTTTTTATATCCACAAGGTAATTTCATCTAGACAAACAATTCCCTACCTCACCAAATGTAATTCTACAAAGGCAGAGAATTCCCTCTGTCGAAAAGTTAATCTATAATGTTTTGAAAGATTACATTTTTTTTATATCCACTAAGGTAATTTCATCTAGACAAACAATTCCCTACCTCGCCAAATGTAATTCTGTAAAGGCAAAGAATTCCCTCTGTCGAAAAGCTGATCTATAATGTTATGAAAGATTACTTGTTTTTTTTTTATATCCACAAGGTAATTTCATCTAGACAACCAATACCCTCCCTCGCCAAATGTAATTCTGTAAAGGCAATGAATTACAGGGTTTTTTTTTATTAGCCCCAAGGTAATTTTCTCAATGTAATTCTGCAAAGGCAAAGAATTCCCTGGGTCTAATAGATAATTTCCAAACAGCGCCATGTGTCGCCAGAAGATGAATGCGGTAAGGTATAAGCACTGTTCATCCGCCTTCAAAAGACCATTTCGCGAAGGTAGCTGTTCGTTATGGTGCAGCAGTAGTATGCACTATGCAATCAAGAGGCACCAGGAATTGTTGAAAACAGCAACAGCCCAGGAGAGAGAGAGAGAGAGAGAGAGAGAGAGAGAGAGAGAGAGGAGTTATTACTCGTCCCATGTTCTTACTTTTGTTAAGCAATGAAAGAGAGAGAGAGAGAGAGAGAGAGATAGTTATTACTCGTCATGCTTCTTACTTTTGTTAAGCAATGAAGAGAGAGAGAGAGATAGTGTATTATTACTTGGCATGCTTCTTACTTTTATAAAGCAATGAAGAGAGAGAGAGAGAGAGAGAGAGAGAGAGAGAGAGAGAGAGAGAGAGAGAGATGAGTTATTATTACTGATGCTTCTTACTTTTATTAAGCAATGAAGAGAGAGAGAGAGAGAGAGAGAGAGAGCGAGAGAGAGAGAGAGAGAGTGTGTGTGTTATTACTAGACATATACCTCTTACTTTCGTTAGGGATTGGAGAGAGAGAGAGAGAGGGAGAGTGAGTTATTGCTAGGCATGCTTCTTACATTTACTAAGCACTGAAGAGAGAGAGAGAGAGAGAGAGAGAGAGAGAGAGAGAGAGAGAGAGAGAGAGAGCTGGAGCGGGGACTCTGGTCTAATACATCATTGGACTATCGACCATGCCTGTGTATTAAATATATAACGCCACTGTTGTAACTCGCTATGTCTCCGAGCCAGGCCGGGTCGTACGATAGATGCTACAGAATATAAACCGAAATCGCTCGGCGGAATCTTTCATGTGAGATGGAAGGGGGGGCGGAGGGGGAGGGGGTGAAGGAGAGGTTGAGGAGAGAGAGAGAGAGAGAGAGACAGAGGGTGGTGGTGGCAAGAACAGTGTTGGGAGATGATATTACCTCAGCTGAAAGGATCAGTGTGGTTTGCTTGACCTGTGACCCATTGTATGGGGTCAAAGGTCAGTATTCACTATCAATTTTTTTTTTAACGTGCTGGGTCGTTATTGCACTATTGTCTGATTTGGTCAGACAGAATGTTTGGATCTCTCTCTCATCTCTCCTCCAATCCCTGTCTCTCTTCTCTTCTCTCTCATATAATATATATAATGGATAATATATATATATATTATAATATTTCTCTATTCTATTATCTATATCTATATATATCTATATGTATATATCCTATAATATTAATATATATTTATATTATATATCCATATTATATACTATATATATATATATATGCATACACTTTTTTGTCTCATTGGCAAGTCAGGTCATGGAGGCCATCTTTCTTATGCTATTTCTCAATTAATCCGAGAATAAAGTCGTCAGCCCCACGCTCTCCCTTCTGCATATATGTAGTCTCAGATGGCACTCAAATATAATATTTGACGAAGGTCAGGCGAAAGATAAAAAAAAAAAAAAAAATGGCAGCCACCAGAAGTCGACACATTGAACAGCTACATACCAGCTATAGTAGATTCACATCAACCGTGCATTTGACGTCCAGGTCAGTCCCTTACGACGCTCCTGATTGGCTGTTGATAAGCCAGTCACACGGCTGGAAACTCTGTCTCTCGAGAGAGTTCACATGGTTAGGATCTATGTTCCACTTCTCCTGAGGGATACGTTTTTCAGGAGAGGTGGAACATACGTACTACCTATGTGAACTCGAGAGAGAGACTGAGAGTTTCCAGCCCTGTGTCTAGGCCAGTCCCTTACGACGCTCGTGATTGGCTGTTGATAAGCCAATCACAGGGCTGGAAACTCACTCACTGGAGCGTGTCACCACTCAGATGAAAACGAAAGTATATCGTCCATGTTTCTAGGGAATAAAGTGATGACGTATTTCCTAGATACTTTTGTGTTTTGTTGTCTATCCTTCTGTTTCACTGAAGAGAGCGGAAGCATAATTACCAGAACTAAAGAAAAAAATCGGATGAATTACAATTACTTTAAGAAAAATGGGATTTTCTAAAGATCTTGGACCCAAGGGTTTTAACCAGGTAGGTATCCACCTATGCGGCGTGTTTAGTACCAGCCCGTTGGGATATGACTGTAAACCATGAACAAAAGACTGTCAATATCATAAAGTTAATGACCCCTAATAAATATTAGTCCTAGATAACGACACCCGAACTTTGTTGTGTGGGTCACTTAGGAAAAATGCAAATGAGGATTTTCCGTGGCCGTATAATAGACGACATGAAGAGACGATTTCAGATGAAAGGCGTACGAGAAACTATGGCTGCCATCGTGAGAGAATGAATCGCGAACGAGAGATATTAGGGTGATAATTCTGAGGGGGAAAAGGCGGCGCAAGAAACCCCGGCAGCGAGCCGAGAGAAATCAGGATAACAATTATGAGGAGGAAAGTGTGTTTGTGCGTGTGTGTGTGTGGGTTCCACCGGCACACGATTCCTACTGAAATCGTAATGAGTAATAATATGAATTATCCTTCCGTCCAGCTTGGCTTCTGATTCCTGAATAATTGCCGTCGTCTCCGCACCGCTCTCCGGCGATGATGTTATTGACAATGAGTGAATTATTGATAAAGATATTACTCTATATAATATTAATGGGCTTATATTCCTGGGATGATAAACCCGTTATGAAACCGGGGGTGGAGGGGGAGTAGGGGGGGGGGGGGTTGGGGTGGGGTGGGCTTCCTCGCTGGTTTACGCGGCCGATACGAGCGAAATTTAATAAGATATCTACGTATATGATTTACTGTACATATTATCTTATATATATATGTATATATTTATATATAATATATATAATGATATATGTATATATGTGTATAGATATATATTTATTAAATAATATTAAATTATAAAAAATAATATATATAAAGATACCCCATCCCTCCATCGCCCCCTCCCCCTTAATAATCCATGAAAACTAAAATACTTCCATAGGAGAGAATCTGGAAGGCGACAAGAAACGAATAAACACCAATAAGATAAATTGAATGAAAAGGAAAGAACGGATGAGAGCCGATTTTGGAAAAGAACATAAATAAAAAAAAAAAAGAATGAATCTTAGAATAAAGTAAGTTTTATACAATTAAAAGCAAAATGAAAATGGAAGAAGAAATTGACACCACATCGTAAAGTAGTGCATTCGTCAATAACCCCTCCCCTCTTTCCCATCCCCCTGCCACCCTCTCCCTCTCCCTCCCTGAAACAAAAGAAAAGAAAGGAAAAAGAAAGATAAAATAGTCAAAACATACCCCCCCTCAGTCCCTCTCCCAAAATGCAAAAAAAAAAAAATCCTACACACGAAACCCCCCACCCTTCCTATTCACCCCCACCCACCCATCCCCACCCCCTCCCCCTCCCTAACCCCCTCCCTAAAAATCCAGGAAAATCCAGGAAAAAATAAAATAGTCAAAATACACCCCCACAACCGCCCCCCCCCTACCAACAAATGCAAAAAAATAAAATCCTGAACACGACACCCCCTTCCTATTCACCACCCCCCCCACAACAACCACCATCCCCTCCTCCCGCTAGACAAAAAAATGCAAAAAAACAAAAAAACACACACCGACATAGCAAAGAAACTGGAAAGGAGAGGAAAGGTGTTGCATGTAATCCAGGCTTGGCTGTATTATGCATACGCTTAGCAAACTCGCCTTGTTACTACAGGTGTGTGACTGACCTCACAACCGCGATATATATTTACATATTTGTGAATGTGATTTTAAAGGAGAGAGATTACGCGCGCCCCGCCTCCCAGATGTAAATATATATATATGTTTTTCTTCCTTCGTTTTTCCTTTTTTGTTTTAGATCTTGTGCTTGTTTTTTTTTTCTTCTGGTTCTGCTTCTTCGTCTTCGTCTTCTTCTTCTTCTTCTTCTTCTCCTGTTTTTGGGCGATTGTTTTTTCGAATATTGAATTATTTTAGTTAAGTATCATTATGTATCCTTAAAATATTAAATTTAGATATATGTACATTTACATAACTGTGAATTTGTTTCTCCATTATTATTATTATTATGTTATTGTTGTTGTTGTTTTGTTGTTGTTGTTTTTTTTTTTGTGGTTGTTGTCGTCGTCGTTTTAAGTCATTAAACACTCATGTGTGGCAAGCTATATCAGTCTTATTAACCTGCAAAATAAATTTCCGTAGAACGGAGCAAGCATAAAAGCAAATATTAAATACATGAATGAATACCAGTAAAGACTATCTCTGTACCTATATAAATTCATAGATATAGAATATATATATATATATATATATATATATATATATATATATTAATATTTAATTGTATATATATTTATTATATATAATAATTTTTATATATTTGTATTATTTATATATATAATAATTATAATATATATATATAATATATATATGATATATATATATTTTATTATATAAATATATATAATATAATATATAATAATTTATTTATATATAATATATATATAGAGAGAGAGAGAGAGAGAGAGAGAGAGAGAGAGAGAGAGAGAGGGAGGACATCACGACCAAAGTTAGCCAAGAGTAGAGGATTATAACGATGTTATGAGGTGGCTTTATCGACGTCATTCATTGAAGAGTTTAAAGAGCCCCGTCGTAAATTACACACACACACACTTGCGCGCGCGCGCGTGGGCATGCGTGGACACAACGCTTGAGTGGCAGCGCATAGTCTGATTATATTGCTATTCCTCGATAGTATTGACGTGATTAGATTACTATAATGAAGCTCGCTCGAAATCTCCGAAAATCGCCGAAAAATCTCCGAAAATTTATATGGTTCTCACGAATCTTGGGTTGATAGTGTCCCTAATCTTAAATGAATAATTTTATTATTATCATCATCATCATCATCATCATCATTATCATTATTATTTTTCGCAATAGTTGATTATGGAAAAGATTACCAAACGTATGCGAGTGTAAAAATAAATTCATTAAAATTCACCCCAATATAATGGAGTTGCTAGGCTGGTTTTTTTTATATATTTTTTTTTATTTTATAAAATAAAACGAGAACGGCCGGAAGGATTGAGATGAATCTTGGCTAGATCATGGACATCCCCCCACCCCTCGCGCTCTCTCTCTCTCTCTCTCTCTCTCTCTCTCTCTCTCTCTCTCTCTCTCTCTCTGCAGATGATTTTCTATAGGTGAAAATATCTAACTTTGAAGATTTGTACAGTGGACACCTTCCCACCCGATACATTCTACTTTGTGTTGTGTTCTAATATTTTTTTTTTTCTTGATGTTTTTCTTGATTTTTTATTTTCTTGATTTTTTATCACTTGTTACTTTCCTCTGTTGTACTTGAAATCGACCTATAAGGTTATTTAGGTTGAACATTCTGATAATAATAATAATAATAATAATAATAATAATAATAATAATAAGTACTTGTTGTCTTAAGTACTTGTCTTATTTATGTAATCTATGTAAAGCAGATAATCCAACTTTGCCAAAAAAGAGGAACCAAGTATTGCAGTTACTAAAAAGAATGACCCAATTGTTTCAGTGTCCATAACCAAATGTTTTTTCCAAAAAATGGGCCAAATATATATATATATATATATATATATATATATATATATATATATATAGTATATATATAATCGGTACGAAACGGTATTCGCACTTTCCATGAAAACTTATAACCCAGTTGCTTGAGTAAGAAAAATGAAATTCAGTTAAAACAAAAATCAAGTCGCTAAATTAAAAAGACGCCAAATGTTTCGGAGTTTTTGTACCTACTGTTTTTTATTTTATTTTATTTTAATTGATTAATTAATCAAATATTTTTCTAATGCCGTGTTTCAGTTTTCTGTGAACGAAAACCATTGCGCCGCCTTTGTCTGTCCGTCCGTCCGTCTGCACCTTATTCTTTCCTCCCTCAGATCTAAAAGAACTGCCGAGGCTAGAGCGCTGCAAATTGGTATGTTGATCATCTATAATCCAGTCATCAAACATACCAAATTGCAACCCTCTAGCCACAGTAGTTTTTATTTTATTTAAGGTTAAAGTTATCCATGGATCGAGCGTCTGGCAGCGCTTTCCGAAGTCATGCGACGCACCCTCACTCTACAGCATCAGGTGACCAGTATGACAACGTCGAATGGTTCTCTCATGTTGTAGGCGGACGTGTGTGTGTGCGTGTGTGTATGTTAGTCATTATGGCCCCCTTGCTGACTTTGCCAGACAGATTTACCGTAATGTCCGCGCGTCGAATATCTCTCTCTCTCTCTCTCTCTCTTCTCTCTCTCTCCTCTCTCTCTCTCTGGAGATTTTGAGAAATGGTTCGAAGAATGAAAAGCTATTTAGAAGTTCACCTGTCCAGTAGGAGTAAACTAAGGTCTCTCTCTCTCTCTCTCTCTCTCTCTCTCTCTCTCTCTCTCTCTCTCTCTCTCTCTCAATATAATATCTCGTTCGGTGTACAGTTTGGATTAAACCCTTAGAAGCAGGAAACGGGACAAACGTTTCAATACTTCGGTGGCCTCCAACGTTCCCCTACGTTTCTGTGTCAGTGTTTACATACAGGTGATCTCAGCTGTTTCCCTTTTCAGTGTTTTTTTTTTTATTTTTTTCGTCCATACCGGATCAGCACAGGACACTTGCTTTCATTCTTCATGTAAAGGAAAAATTATGGTTTTCCTCCATCCGGGAGTTCCTCGTTGGACGAGTGGATTTCGCGCTCGGCTACCAATATCCGGTGGTCCGAAGTTCGATTCTCGGCTCGGCCAACGCAGAACCAGAGGAATTTATATCTGGTGATGGAAATTCATTTCTCGATACAATGTGGTTCGGATCCCACAATAAGCTGTAGGTCCCGTTGCTTAGTAACCAATTGGTTCCTAGCCACGCAAAAATAACCAATTCTTCGGGCCAGCCCTAGGAGGGCTGTTGATCAGCTCAGTGGTCTGGTAAAGCCAAGATATACCTAACTTTTTCCTCCATCCGGGATCGATCTTGAGATAAAACACACACACAGACACACACATATATATATATATATACATATATATATATATACATATATATATATGTATATATATATATATATATATATATATATATATATATAATTTACGTACATACATGTTTGCGTACATGTGTGTTGTTTCGACGTACATAGAAAGAATATTCCATAAGACGATACTGCTGTCAGGTTAAATATTCACGAAGGTATCCGTGGAGAATAGTACAGCTTCAGTTATGAAAACTTTTTTTTTTCTGGCATTCATCACCATCTCGGAACTGATATTCTTCTCTCCAGTTGGCGCAGACGGAGCGACGGCAGAATCCTATCAATAATTATTGACTGTCAATTCCCATACGTGCACCCTAATGTGAGAGAAAGCTTGAAATCTCTTCTTGGTAATTATACCAGTAAGCGATATTTCTGGTAGGCAGAACCGAAGGGATTCTAATAGATAAGAAAAAAAAAAAAAAGGTTTCCAAAGGTTGTCCCTTAATTTTATGTGGAAACCAATCTTTCTTTGTACCTTTTCCGTATTCCTGTACCTGCCAATTAGTCAGAAGACCTTTTTTTCCCATATTTTTAATTGGGGTTGTGTAATAGAGGGTTGCATTCTTGTAGCTAGACTTATGAACCTTAACGAACGTTGGCTTCTGTACCTGTATACAGTGCTGTAATCATTTTTGTAATTATCCTCATACGTAACCCTGTACCCTGTATCTTTTGCTATGAAAGCTTCTATACATGTAACAATTTTTTTTATAGTCATAGATTATGAAGTCTGTTCAATTCTTATAATTTTGTAGGGATTGAACAAGTGTGTAGGGTTGTATAGCTTTAAGGCACCTTAATGTCCATATAGCGAGGACTGAATACTAAGCCGAAAAAGCATGATAAAATCTATAAGCAAAGACCACTGTAACGCTTATGATATAGTGACGGTAATGGTATATTTCAGCTCTGCGTATTCACGAGTTAATCTTCGCTTGAATACCTTCCCGTTGAAGCTGGAACCTCACCAGGCCTGCTGTGGTTCGAATCTCGTTCGGTCCCCGCTGGAGCCAGTGCGGAACCAGAGGAATTCTCGATATAGTGTGGTTCGGATCCCACAATAAGCTGCAGGTCCCGTTGCTAAGTAACCAATGGGTTTCTAGCCACGTGAATAAAAAAATCTAATCCTTCGGGCCAGCCCTAGGAGAGCTGTTAATTAGCTCAGTGGTCTGGTTAAACTAAGATATACTTAACTTTACTGGGTTCTGGTCTCAAGTTATATACACCTGTCTGTAGATTTCATTCAGAAACGAAATAAATAAGATTTATAGGAGTAAAGTAATTAGAAAATTATAAAGGGAGTTAACTTAGTCATGTCATTATTGATATATTCACTCGGAAAATAAGTTTTATTTGTGTTTGAAGTCCTTTTATTTCAGTTTTAATTGCGAGCATTTTTATCTAGGATAATTAATAATAATAATAATAATAATAATAATAATAATAATAATACCAAAGATATGTCAGAGATTAATGACACTAGCACAACAGATAGGATATATCCCAAATGCATGGTACCATGAATTCTCTCTCTCTCTCTCTTCTCTCTCTCTCTCTCTTCTCTCTCTCTCTCTCTCAAAAGGTGAGAATTCATCGCTTCTTTTCTAAACTTCAGACAGAAAGGGCGGCTGTGGAAAACAAAAAGCAAAAAAAAGAAAAAAAAAAATCCCTCATGCGAGACTGGAAAGGGAAGGATGAAAGCCAGTCTTCCAGAGGCCTTCCAGGCCAGCCCTCTCGTCTGCCACCCTCCAGAGACTTTCCAGACCATTCCCCTCCCCCCCCCGATTTCTACCCCCGCCTTCCGCCACCTTTCCAGAGGCGTTCCAGACCATATCCCCCTCCTTGTTCCAGGCCTCCTCCATCCCTACCGCCTCCTTCTGCCACCCCTCCCTGATCCCTACACCCTCCTTCAGCCGCCTTTCCAGAGGCCTTCCATGCCATTCCCCCATCCCCCACCCCAACCTCCGCTTGTCAACCCCCACCCCCGTTCCCCCTTCTCCCGAGGGAAAAATTAGAAAAAATTATCTCAAAAGCACCCATCCCCCCTCCACCACCACCACCACCAACTCCCCCCCCCAACTCCCCCGCAAGATAAAAATTTTTAGGGAAAAAGAAAAGATTTTCAAAAGCCAAAACAAGACGAGACCCAAATATAATACTGTGGGGGAATCTCGTGATGCATGTCGAATGCCACAACATGTCAAGCCAATTCCCCTGCCCGTTGTTCTTATAAAATGGCTGATGAACCTTCCCCCTCCTCCCCTATCCCTCCCCCCTTCCCCCCCCTCCCCAGCCTAAGAGCTCCTTCAATTATAGATGTCCTCAGACGGGGATTTTTTTCCCCTTTTTTTAAACCTTCCAACGTCCCAGAAAAATAAATTCAGGCGGAAAAGTTCTTGATAGATCTTGATATGTATATACGAAGAACTGCCTTGGGATTGTGTTGTTCTTTCCTCATATTTTTTTCCGGAAGGGGTTTTTATTGTTGTTTGTGCTTTTTTTCTGCGGGGGGGGGGGGGAGCAGGAAGAATAATTTGCTTGGTTGGATTATGTTTGCAAGATTTATAAGTTTGAAAGTAAAGATTTAATGGCGCGCTTGTGGAGGATGAGTGGCATAAATGAATAAATGAATAAATGATGTGCATGTAATTATATATATATATATATAAATGTGTGTCTGTATATGTATACATATACTATATTTATATGTATTATGTACTTCTGTGTATGTATACGAGTATATATAGTATTTATGTATGTATGAACGTATGTACATTGGCTTAATTGGGTTCAAGTCAAAAAAAAAAAAAAAAAGAAAAGTAAAAAAAGAAGAAAATATAGCGTTTGATAAAAGAAACAAAACACGGATGTTGGAATCATGTCCTGTACGAAAAAAGACGCGACAGTTTGAAGATTTCAAGCCAAACATAAATTAATATTCTCGCTCCCAAATCATGATTTTATAACTAACATCTCGCAAAACATTTTTCTTCTTTCAAAAATAATGAAGGGACGGAACGCCCACATCCACACAGATCTATAAACAAAATCAACAACAACAACAACAACAACAACAATAATGATAATAATAATAATAGTAATAATAATAATAATAATAATACTGTTAAAAATAATGGCAGAATTAAGCGAGGTGATTTTATATATTGTCTTTTATATTTTCCTTATAATTCGCTTCTCAGGCTCAGCGATGTTTCTGAGTAACTGGCCAATATTCATATTGGGAATTTTCAAAAAGTTATAAATGCTGAAGGTAATCTTTTATTAGAACAGGATATCAGGTCCAGGTCAAGCAGGGGTCGTCGTGACCTGGACCTGATATCCTGTTCTAATAAAAGATTACCTTCAGCATTTATAATTTTTTGAAAATTCCCAATATGAATATTGGCCAGTTACTCAGAAACATCGCTGAGCCTGAGAAGCGAATTGTAAGGAAAATAGAAAAAAACATATATAAAATCAACTCGCTTAATTCTGCCATTCTTTTTAACAGTATTTGCCTAAAAGAGGATCTTCTACCAAATAATAATAATAATAATAATAATAATAATACTCATCATCATATAAACATAGATTAAGTCATGGCTGAAATTTTTACTGTACCTCCGTTCATATTCTCTTTCTCCCCATCTCACTTTCTACTCTGGGAGGTTTTTCTTCCTGTTACACCTCCCAAACCTCCTTTGCTCTCATTTGCCGTCTTAGTACTGAATGACTTCAAATGTCCCGGCGTTTGGCCTTTTGGCCTAGAGCCTGTCTACCAATTCCATACTAGATAGGCACGCACACACACACAAACACACACACACACCTGTGCAGGTGCAGCAGGTGTGTCAGTCAGTCTCCTTAGTTAGAGATCGCTGTCAGTGACCCAATTACATGCGACGCCAGATAACTTACAGACTCATTACTATTCCACCTGCAGAACACTGCGCAACCTGGTGAGTAATTAACCACATAACGCCTCTTCTCTTATGTTATATACCTGCATGGACGACAGGAAACGGTGAGAGAGAGAGAGAGAGAGAGGTGAAGGGTTATCAAGAGGCTGCCTAAGGAAGGCGTTGCAGTTTATTGCAGACTAGCAATAAAGCCTTTTCATATTGATAACGAGCCGTGTCCTCTCCACACCTGCTCCTCCTCTCTCTCTCTCTCTCTCTCTCTCTCTCTCTCTCTCTGTGCCTTCCTTGAATGCCATCATGAGTTCTTGATGGAGCAGCGAGGCCCGTCTCTCTCTTCCTTGTGGAGCGAGGAGGCCATGGAGCCAACGAGTTCTCGAGTCCTCGGCTCCGTGGATCGCTCTGATATGCAAAAGGAAAACGCTCTGGATCTGAGAATCGAATCAGATGCGTTCTTTCTTCTACCCCAAAGTACATCACAATTGTGAAAGCAAGACAAAGCATTAGGACACTGTGAATGAACAGTATAACATGCTCCTAGAGATAAGTGTGCACACGATGTGTCCTCGCTCTCTCTCTCTCTCTCTCTCTCTCTCTCTCTCTCTCTATATATATTATATATATATATATCTATATATATATGTATGTGTATAATACTTAGTGTGTATATGTAATTTATGATTTCAACCCTCATGAAAAGATGAATATATGTAATTCTACCTATCTAACTATCTATCTATCTATCTATCTATATATACATATACTATATATATATATATATATATATATATATATATATATATATATATATATAAATATATTATATATATATAGTAATTTTAATAGCCCAATGCCTTCTTAACTTTTCGAATTCTTCGCGCTTTTTGGATACGCTTCTCACCCCAAAGCCTTAAGATCCAAGTGCAAGAAATACGAAGAAATTATGATGTCCGGTAGCGGGAAAAGAAACCGCGCTCTCATAATCCTTAAGACAACTATGTCCGGAGGGAGTATGAAATGAAACAAATAAGAAAAACTAAGGAAGTGCCATTTATAAACGATAAGAAGGGTGGAGACTTGTGGAAGTGAAAGCACAGGAGAGACACGAAACTTATCACATTATCGTTTGCAGTTTCTCATTGACTTTGGGGCATTCATCTCGCGTATAATTTTGAAGTCATCTTACCTTTAGTCATATCATAGACTTCAATTTACTGTCCTCTTGTTAAGTATCTGGGGTATTCATCTTAGATACATTAATATTATATATTATATAATATATATATATATATATATATAATATATATATATATATATACATACATACGTACACACATTTATGTATGTATGTAATATGTGATATGTGGGATAGACTTATTCCCACGGGGTTAATTGTGACATACACTATACGATCACATGGTAAGATTATGCTGACCAAAGTCACGTAGGCAGTATAGACAGTTTTAATAAAAGATCCGTCAAAATTAAGCATTCTTGTGAACCTTTTCGCCTTAAAGTCATCTTAGTAGTAACAATTAGAGAATAGAGTAATAATAATAATAATAATAATAATAATAATAATAATAATAATAATAATAATAATAATAATCAATCTCTCGAAATGGGAAAAGTGACCATCAATGCTGCTTGATAGTTCTCATCTACCCGGGGTCCCAACGTAACACCCCTCTCCCCTCCCACCAAGCCTCCTTCCTCCCCCCTCCCCCCTCCTCCCACCCCTCCTTCCCCTCCTCCCACCCCTCCTTCCCCTCCTCCTACTCCTCCTCGGATCACCACCCCTCCCACCCATTTTCCAGATGCTTTTCCCTCCCACCCATAACCCTCCCCAATATACCTCCGCAAGTGCCCGTATCTTACATGGCATGAAAAGGGAGTTATGTATGGGTAGGAAGGAAGGGCAAGTGATGGGAAGAAGGTGGTCTGATGGGAATAACTGGTGTTACTACACACACACACACACACACACACACACAGAGTCTACCATTGCCCCTTTTTGGAAAGGGAACCCCTCCCCAATCTATTTTTCTTACTATTCTCCTTCTCTATTGCCCTACTTTTCGTGCCTCTCTCTCTCTCTCTCTCTCTCTCTCTCTCTCTCTCTCTCTCTCTCCTCTCTCTGGAGCGCAGACACACACACAACACACACACACACACACACACACACAAAGATACATTTTTTGACTCCACTGCTAAAAGGCAAAATCGCTCTCTCTCTCATAAAAGCTATACGCATATTTCTTATGCAGGAAGGCAGTTCTTTAACAAACACGTTAGACTCTCTCTCTCTCTCTCTCTCTCTCTCTCTCTCTCTCTCTCTCTCTCTCTTTCCGTAACAAATAGCGAGACACCCGAATGGGATATCCCATTCAGTCTGATGATTTATGATTAAAACTCGCAATATCTGTCAACATTAGTAATGCGTGACACTCTATAGAGAAGAAGGGATCCAGCACCCATCTCTCTCTCTCTCTCTCTCTCTCTCTCTCTCTCTCTCTCTCTCTCTCTCTCTCTCTATAAAGAGGCAAAGAGGGAGAAAACTCCAAGTACATAAAAAAGAGAGGCAAGCAGAGCAGAGAGAGAGAGAGAGAGAGAGAGAGAGAGAGAGAGAGAGAGAGAGAGAAGACGGCTGGTAAAACCCCCATCGTTTGAAACCGGTTAAGGATTATCAAAATAGACGGTTCTTACTGTTGACAGCTTGTTTTATCCTGGCTTGTATTTTATGCATTCGCCTTTGCTGCCCCCCCCCCCCCCTCCTCATACCCTCATCCCCCATCCCCCCTTCCAAAACTTCCCCACCACTTATTTGCCCAGCTTTCTTATTGGGATTTCGCGGGATGTGACGTTTTAGTGTGTTTGTGCGAGCTTTTATGTGTGTGTGTGTGTGTGTGCCTGTATTTGTGTTTTCTTCAACTTTCTTATATCAGAGTAATAATCGTTGTTTTATTTTCTGAAAATTATTGGGTTCTGTTAGTACTTTGTTTCTTTATTTCATTTATTATTTATCCATCGCCGGTAGTCTGTATACACACATATGCATATATATATATATGTATATATATATATATATATATATAATACACATATATATATACAATATATTATATATATATGTATGCAGTTATTATATACTTAACATTTTATTTATACATATATCTCTATATATCTATATATATATATATATATATATGTATATATATAATATATATAATGTATGTATGTATGTATGTATGTATAGAGAGAGAGAGAGAGAGAGAGAGAGAGAGAGAGAGAGATATAAATAAATATAATATACACTCACTGACCGAGAATTATATATATATATATATATATATATATATATATGTATATATATATATATATATATATACATATATATATATATATATATATATATATATAATATACATATATACACGTATAATTCTCGGTCTGTGTGCATATGATCTCTCTCTCTCTCTCTCTCTCTCTCTCTCTCTCTCTCTCTCTCTCTCTCTCTCCCCTACCTTTTTTTTATACCAAGTTGAAGAATTGCGTTATTGATTAGATGGGAACATTCACTTATTGTATAGGAAGCATCTGCAAGTATGCGTGCGCACGCGCAAGTACTTGCGTTTCAGGCAGGCCCTCATCGGCTCACATGTGCGCTCTTGCGCGCGGGCATGCCTGCATTTGACGTTTTAATTGATTAGTCCATGAAGGAGTGAGTCTGGAAAGACAATAGCTGTATTTCTTGGTAATTATTGACGACTACCTGGCTATTGTTACCTAGTTTCGATCAAAGAATTAGTGATTGATTAAGATTGATTGAATGAGACTGATTGACTGATCGGTTGGAGTGACTAAGGCGGCGATTCGCTCAGTTGATAACAAAGTTAGAAATATGTTGTTGTCCTTGTGTTTATTTTACTTAGTCTTATTTCGCTTGAATATTTTTTTGCACAAATTTTGGCATTTTGCGAGAATGGATGTTCTTGTAATAATAATAATAATAATAATAATAATAATAATAATAATAATAATAATAATAATAATAATAAAATAATGTAATAATAATAATAATAACAATAATAATAATAATAATAATAATAATAATAATAATAATAACCTGATTTTAATGCTTCTTTTCTTTACATTTTTGTAATAATTTTTCTGCAAAGTGTTATTCCTCCACATAATAATAATAATAATAATAATAATAATAATAATAATAATAATAATAATAATATGTATAGGTAATTGCAAAATACATACATATAAAATTCCACTGATAATTAAATAAATAATCAGATTTTTACTATTATCCCTCAAAATCGGTCGTGTTTTTGAACGCATGAATCGCCTCGTCCTAATTCAAAATTAAATTAAAAATTAATTTTTAATGTATGTATATATATATATAATATATATATATATATAATATATAATATATCTATATATATAATATATATTTGTGTTTGTGTGTACGTTTGTGTGCGCAGATACACATTCGCACATATGTTTAAATTATACATCCAAATAATTGTCTTATTAATGATGTACAAACTGGTGCGTTTATAAGATAATGTTAACATTCTTAATGTTAACATTTCATCAACATAAAATTAATTTCATGTTAATAAGTAAAGCCACGGTAATTTTGAGCATTTTATCGAGAATTGTAAGAAATCGTTTGTCATCGTCGCTATGTTATTTCTTCAGTTAAATCAACATCGTATCTCTCAGTTATTTTAGTAATGTTGTGATGGAGATAATAATAATAATAAAAAAACAGACCTTACGTGTTCCAACATCTGTATTATTCTCGGAATTGTTTTTAAGTGATCATTTCCTATTTTGAAAAATCAGATAATAATATATGTGGAGTGCTATTCGATTAATAAGTAAATTTTCATTTGAGATTTATATGAATAGATTAGGTAAATAGGTTAAGTACATGGTAACATGTAACTGTAACAATTGTTTGTAGATTAAGGACAGAGAAACAAATAAATGTATGAATTGTTTGCTTTATTAAAAAGAGAATATAATCTTATATACAATGGTAAGCTTTGAGATTGAATATTTTTTTATTACATATGGTGCTTGCTTTCACAAAGGAAATATGGGTTTTCAAAAAACTATGTTTTAAATCCAAATTGAATTTTAAATTCTTAAAACATATTGAATTACTATGGAGAGTAAAATTAGAACAATTTCAGATTTCTTTTTCAAAAGTAAGACAAGGATTCTCAGAACCGATTTTAAAAATACTAAAATATAATATACATTAAATAATTAGACTTGTTAAGATTAGAAAAGTTACGGTCTTTATAATTGCAAAGAAAATTTGAAAATAGAAATAAAAAATATTTTCATGTTTTTTTTATTTATTATATTATTCAAGAGAAAATATGTCATGATAACCAAGGAACTAAGAATTGCCAGTATGAAATATGAAAGAAATTCCATAGAACTGTCAATCACAGAAAAGTACTTATGTGTAAGTTACAGAAGAAATCATTTAGTAAATTGTTCCTAATTACAAGTGGCGATAAGGTTTTTTTTATCTTGAATCACAATGTTATTTTCTGGAAACTTCGTAGATAACGTAAGATTTTATCCAACTTCAATAAACGTTACCGAAAGTCCTAGAATTGTAGTAACTAGGTCCTGTAATTATTATTATTATTATTATTATTATTATTATTATTATTATTATTATTATTATTATTATTATTGAAGTTAATGGCACTGTTCGCAGATACCATCCTATCGAAACTTTGAGGAAGTCTATACTTTTTTTTTCTCTTCGTAATAATAATAATAATAATAATAATAATAATAATAATAATAATAATTAATAATATAATAATAATAATAATAATAATAAATTAATAATAAATTAAATAATAACTAATTAAATAATTAAATAAAAACCCATTATTATTATTTGTTTTTATTATT
Organism: Macrobrachium nipponense; assembly: GCF_015104395.2. NCBI lineage: Eukaryota > Metazoa > Arthropoda > Malacostraca > Decapoda > Palaemonidae > Macrobrachium > Macrobrachium nipponense. The sequence goes on along the minus strand of NC_061097.1, from coordinate 50,663,362 downwards.
ATTATTATTATTATTATTATTATTATTATTATTATTATTATTATTATTATTATTATGACATATTTATTTAGCCATTTCATGGAAGATAGATTTATTTACAAAATAAATTATTCGAGAGATTCTTTATCAAAAATCATTTTGATATTGCTTTATTTTAGTCATTTCAAAGTTATTTTCAATAGGAAAATAATCTCTTTTAGTTTTTTCCCTAATTTCGACTTTACCTTCATATAGTGCATGTGTTATTTTTTTGTTAAAGATCGAATTAATATATTTTGGGGTTCAAATTTGTTCCATCGCTTCTAAGTTGCATGTGCGTGTGTGTGTGTGTGTTTTAATAATTTTCATTATATATTGCTGTGTTTTTCCGTGATTCTCACGAACTTACTTTTTCATTTTCGCAATATCTCTCTTTTCTTTTAGCAATTTTGACATAAAATTAATTTTTTTAGTTGGGTCATTTGCGCGGTTATCATCATTTTCAATATTTTTTATCGGGTCATCTGCACTGTCATCTTGCTTTTGTCATTGATACTTAATTTCCAAGATACATAAATTATTATCTTATTTTTCCCTTCATTTTCATTCCAATTTTATACATTTGTGGCCTTTTCAGTAATTTTTATGGATTCCCTCTTATTTTTAAGAAATACTCATTAAATACCAATCAATCAGTCGAGTTTTCTCGTCATTTACTCGGAGACTTAAATGCGCTCGCGGAAGCTTAAGGAATTATCCAAAACCTATCGTAGACTAAAGGTTTTCAGGGACTGTCGTGAGCATGCATCGATTAAGGAATTATTCTCTTTGCTTTTTTTTATTATGTCATTTGTCTGTGTTCAGGGATTCAGGAATATTCTGGCAATCGACGATGATTTTCGTTAATTGAATCCAGGTAAGGTTGTGGAAACTGTCGGCTCATCTACAACGTACTAGTTATAACATACATACATACATACATACATACATACATACTTACCAATATACATACATACATACATACACCTTTGTAGTCTTAGTAGAGCTGTCATTACAGTGAACCATTTTCAGGATATGATCAAATCCTTTCATGTTCCGTAGAAAAAAATTTTTTTTTTCCAAAGTCTTTCAGTATAAAATTACATTAAAGCTTTTCGTTCATGAAAATAAAATCAATCCTGGTGAATGTGTGGGGTGGCGCTTCACAGTTAAAGTATGCAAGAGTTTTTATCATATAAGATTATTGTTTGTTCTTTAGTTGTTTATGTCTTTTTTTGAATTGCGTGTTGGTAGTCTTCTGTTATAACATCGTACTGTAAATGTTACTGAATTGCGTAATAGCAGAATATTAAAATCAAATTTGTTTGCAATGAACTTCCTTATGTGACTATTTCTGACACGTAGTCTTAAATCACGAATTCTTTATTCAAATTTGATTGCGTTGTAGTCTGTTCAAAATTTCTTTATAAAAGATCTCCCTTCATTAGTTTTTATTAAAAATAGTAGTTTTGTCATGATTTCGTCTTCAGTATTTCTTAGTATTATCTACATACGGGCTTGTCACAAATTATTTTATCTAAATAGCTTTATTTGACGCTATTTGTATGCGTGGTATTTTGTTTTAAATAACATTAGGTCATGTTTCTACGGGCCTTTGCCGTTAATTTGTTTAAATAACATGTTTCCTGATTCCTATTTCTAAATGTTTGTTTGTGGTCCTCTGCTGCGAATTTTCGTTTACTTAAAATCATGTTATTTGTTGATTCCTATGTAATCTTCCTGTTTTTCATTTAATGCTCCTTTCTTTTCGTTTTTAAAGTTTTTTATTATTAAAAGCCATATTATGGCTGGTCGTCTGCTATCGTATCTTCGTTAGACGGTGAATTTGTATGATTTTATGCCGTAGATTTGTGCAAATCGTGAAATATTGTAGTAATGCTGAAGTAGATTATAAAAATTAATATCTTAAAAACTGCTTTGAAATGCTCATTTGATATCTTGCAAAGAATGCACATTCATGGTGCTCTGTTGCAGTAAGTTTATATCATGTTTTAATATGGTATTATCTTCCTTCGTAAACTTGTGTATAACTGGAATTGTTAATCTCTTTTGTTATCAACATTCATTTTAAATCCTGCATTGGTGTGGATGTTTATCGCTATTTTTTTTTTTTTTTGTTTTTTTTTTTTTTAAATCCTGCATTGGTGTGGATGTTTATCGCTATTTTTTTTTAAATCCTGCATTTATGTGAATGTTTATCGCTATTTTTTTTTTTAAATCCTGCATTGATGTGGATGTTTATCGCTATTTTTTTTTATCCTGCATAGGTGTGGATGTTTTTTAATCCAAAGGCTATTTTTTTTTTAAAAATCCCCTGCCCAAATTGATGTGGAAGGGTTTTGGGTTTGTATCCTTCGCTATTTTTTTTTTTAAAATCCTACCCCATTGGTGTGGGATGTTTTTATCGCTAATTTTTTTTTTTAAAATCCTACAATTGGGTTGTGGATGTTTTATTGCTATTTTTTTTTTTTTTGATATCCTGGGCAATTGATTTTTGTTGAGTTTGTCGGGTAATTTTTTTAAAATCCTGGGGCATTGGTGTTTGGATCACGGTTTATCGCTTTTTTTTTTTTTAATTTTTTTTAAAATTCCCTGGCATTGGGTTGGTGGGACTGTTTTATTGCGTATTTTTTTTTTATTTTTTTTTTAAAAAATTCCCTGCATTGGGATTTGTGGGATTTGTTTTTATTTGCTATTTTTTTGTATTTTTTTTTAATCCTTGCAATTGATGTGGGTTATGGGTTTTTATTCGGCAAGTTTCTTTTAAAATCCTGGCATTGGTGTTGATTTTTTGTTTAAAATTGCCTTCTTTTTTTAAATTCTGGGGGTGTGGTATTGGTTTGTTTCGGCAAATTGTTTTAATCCCTAAATTTTTTTTAAATTTTCCTTGCCATTGGGGTGTGGGATTTTTGTTTTATCGGCTAATTTTTTTTTAAATCCTGGTCCCTGCATTGGTGTTGATGTTTTATTGCTATTTTTTTTAATCCTGCATTGGAATGTGGATGTTTAATTCGCTCTTATTTTTTTTTTTTAAAAAAAAATTCCTTGCATTCTTGGTGGGTGGGGGGATGTTTATTCCGGCTCTTTTTTTTTTAAAAAATCCTGCATTGGTGTTGTGTTTTTTTATTCCTATTTTTTTTAATCCTGCAATTTTTTTTTGAATGTTTTGATTGGTTATCGCTATTTTTTTTAAATCCTGCAATTGATGTGATTTGTTATTCCGCTATTTTTTTTAAAATCCTGCATTGATTGGTTTTGGATGTTTATCGCTAATCTTTTTTAAAATCCTGCTGGTGGTGGCTGTTTCTTGCTATTTTTTTTTTTATATCCTGCTTGATGTGGCTGTTTATCGTATTTTTTTTAAAATCCTGCATTGGTTTGGGATGTTTATCGCTATTTTTTTTTTAAATCCTGCATTGTGTGGATGTTTTATTGCTATATAAATCCTCATTGGTGATGTTTATGCTTTATTTTTTTTTTTTAAATCTCCTTGCATGTTTGTATGTTTTTTTTTCCAATATATTTCCGGTATTTTTTGTTAAATCCTGCATTGGTGTGTATGTTTATCGCAATTCTTTTAAAATCCTGCATTGGTGTTGATGTTTATTCGCTATTTTTTTTAAATCCTGCATTGGTGTGGATGTTTATCGCTATTTTTTTTTAAATCCTGCATTGGTGTGGATGTTTATCGCTATTTTTTTTTAAATCCTGCATTGGTGTTGATGTTTATTGCTATTTTTTTAAATCCGCATTGATGTGATGTTTATCGCTATTTTTTTTAATCCCTTATTGTGGGCTGTTTATCCGCTATTTTTTAAATCCTGCATTGGTGTGGATGTTTATCGCTATTTTTTTTTAAATCCTGCATTGGTGTTGATGTTTATTGCTATTTTTTTTAAATCCTGCATTGATGTGGATGTTTATCGCTATTTTTTTTTAAATCCTGCATTGATGTGGATGTTTATCGCTATTTTTTTTAAATCCTGCATTGATGTGGGTGTTTATCGCTATTTTTATTTTTCCTTCTGTCTGGTCTTCATCCTTTGTCAAGTGATTAACTACTATCCTTTTATGATTCCATCAAGAATTTTTCAAGCACTTTCCTATTAGGGACTTAAGTCGAAAACACCATTTTAAATCTCAGCTGTTATGAGACTTAATCTTATCTAGATTTGCGTTTGTTCCACCTTTGCGAAAACTTCGTTCACGCTCATAGTGCATTTTTTGTGGCCTATCTAAAACTGTATTTTAAATCATGCGTCTATATGTTTTAAATCCTAAACTGTTTCAGTCATATATCCTTGCATCGTTTTCTCTGTAAAACATTCTTAATCTCTTCATGCATTTCTATGGCTTTCAACTCAACTTAAAGCTTTCTTGTCTAAATCATTCATTCGCGTGATTTATTACGCTGAACTATTTAAATCATGGCCACTTATACGGTCTTCATTTTAATGTTTTTTTTCTTTCTAAATCATCCATTTGTATGATTTAGTATGTTATAATATTGAAATAAGATTTACTTATATAATTTTCATGCTAGAGCGTTTTCTTATTTAAATCGTGCATTTATATTGTTTACTGTACAAACTATTTAAATCAAGTACACCCGTTAAATCATATTACGTATACGGTCTTCATTCTAAAATTTTCTTATTCAGATCATTTATTGACTTTTGTTCATTTTAAAACTGTCCTTCTTATAAATCATGCAGTTTTGTCGTTTACATTCTTATCGTAAAATAGATTAAATTATTTAAATGGCTTTTGTTTGTTTCAAATCCTGCTTTTGCATGAACCTGCCTAAAACTTGTCACAGTGAAAGCTTGAATAGTGATCTCGCGTAGACTTTTTCAAGTAATGTCTGAATGGTATATTATTCATAATTCATAATCATTATCATTTATTGGTTATTTACGGGTGTCTGTCATTAACGTCGTCATTTAAATCAAGGGTGTAAATAATCATGTGATGTAAAATTTTATATGTATTACACACTATATATATATATATATATTTATATGATGTGTATATGTATATATATATATATATATATATATATATATATATAATATATATATATAATGGGGATACAATCCACAATGATGTCAGATCCTTCTGCAGTTTTATAAAATCCATATTTCTTGGACAGCAAACTGTAGCTTTCATTTAAAGAGTTTACATTATTATGGTTTATATCTCCATTTACTTGGAGGTACAATATAGTACCTAGCTTCTGCATATATACGTATGTGTAAGATAGATATATCTATATATATATATATATATATATATATATATAATATATCTATCTTACCCATACATACATATGCAGAAGCTAGGTACTATATTGTGTATTGTGTTATATATATATATATATATATATATATATATATATATATATAGATATGTGTGTGTGTGTGTGTGTATGTATGTATATATGTGTGTATATATATATCTACTATATCTATATATATATATATATTATATATCTATGTGTGTGTGTGTGTGTGTAATAATATATATATAGATATATATATATATATATATATATATATATATATATATTACGGCTTGCTTATACTGCAATGGAAATGTGACTGGCTTGCATCCTGACAAACTGCAAGAGATATTATGTTTTTATTGATTATAAAATGTTTGTTATTTTGTAGAGAAAATACGCTCATACTATTTTTTTTTTCTTACGGTGAATTGATTCTTATTTTGGGAGGTTTTTGATCGCACGATTATTTTGACTAAATTTACCCTGATTGCTTTTAGAACTCTTTTTTTTCTCTAAATGATAGTAAGTTCATGTAAAAATCTTCAAGCCAAGTAAACCATCAAGAGTATTTTTTTTGCAAGATGTAAAATTGAAGTTTATTTTCTTATATTGTTCGAAGATAATACTCACAATATATATATAATATATATATATATATATATATATATATATTATATATATATATATATTATATATATATATTATTACTCCCTGCTGAGTTCATATATATTCCACTCATAATCCTTAACTGTGTTCACCTCTCATTCATTTCCCCCTCCCTCCTCTCCCCTCACCAATCCCTCCTTCCTTCCTTCCTTCCCCCTACCCCCCACCCCCACCGCCGCCGCCGCCGCCGCCACGGCCATACAGACTCGTTCCCCTTGTAAGCATTGCCCCAGCGTGCATGTTTTCTGCTCATGAACAGGCTTCGACCACAGGCTTTTGATGCCCTCAGTGGCTCGTTCGAAAACCAACTTTCTTTCTATGAATAGATCAGTCGTTATAATTTCATTCAAGAGTCATGGCCGCACACGGGAGAGCGTACAACTGCTTGCTGCACCGTTCTGCTCTTCGCCAGTTACAGCATGTTCCCCGTTATATATTAACTGCTCGGCCGAGTTACTGCCTCGCCTGGTTTGACGCCGGTTTGGGGGGACACTCCCCCTTCCTCCCCCTTCCCCTTCCCCTCCCCCACCCCTTCCCTACCCCGTTCCCCTCCCCTTCCCCTCCCTCTTCCCCCATCCCCTTCCCTCCCTCGCCTTCCTTCGCTTCACAGCATTGAGGTTTCTGCTTCCTCTCTCTCTCTCCTCTCTCGTCTCTTCTCTCTCTCTCTCTCTCTCTCTCTCTGTGGAGCAGTAGCTTTTGTTATTGTTTTTATTGACATTATTTTGTCTGATTCCCTTTTTGTGTGTCTTAAAATGTGTTTTTAGATCGAGTTATACAGGGTTGCTTTTATTTTTAAGATTCTACTCTCTCTCTCTCTCTCTCTCTCTCTCTCTCTCTCTCCCATTATCTTCATATGCATTTTTTACTGTGAAAAATATATGTTTCTGATTTTTCATTGTAACATCATTAACCTCTGTAATACCTTTACTATTAAAAGATCTCTCTCTCTCTCTCTCTCTCTCTCTCTGTGTGTGAAAAGGATATATTGCCCTCATCTTAATACTCATTTTTCAGCGTCTTCTACTTTATGTTTAACATCAATAACCTCGATCTCTCTCTCTCTCTTTCTCACCACAAAGTATTGTTTAATAGTGGTATCTGGCAACTGCCTTAGGCCCATTTGGGTCCATTTTATGTAAGCTTCTCCGAAGATGCCATATTGCGTAGTTATTATTTAATTGCATTGTGATTGCCCGTAATGATTTTGCTGCGTAGAGAGAGAGAGAGAGAGAGAGAGAGAGAGAGAGAGAGAGATGCGAAGGTACTGTCCGCCGTTACAAACTTGAACACTGACCGCTACCACTTTTTCTGGTCATTTGGCGTCTCTACCTGAGGGCCAAAAAATGGTGGGTTGTCACCCTTCACTACCCCATTTTCCCATGACCCTCCTCCTTTGCTACCCACCCGTCTTCCCTCAGTACCCTCACCCCCCCTCTCCTTATCCACTCCGCTTACCCCCCCACCCCCCCTCCCCTAAATCTTCTCACTTACCCCCCACGGTAATGACTGCTCACACCTCTCCTCCCTAACCCTCCCCCCCCCCCCCTTTCCATAGACCACGCCCACCATACCCACCTCTCGTTACAATTGGTCGGGTCATGCCCAGGGAGTCATGCCCATTGGTGACTCTGACGTAACTCCTTCCACCCCCAACCAACCCTCTCCTTGTCCTTGGTACTTCCTCACCCTCCCCATCTCCCCTCCCCGTAATCGTTTCTCCTTCTTGCTCGTCCAGTTTTTGTTACAGTTCCCGTTTTCTTCGTGACTTGACGTTGTCTCTTTTATCAGTGTTAGTCTTTTGCCTCTTTTATTTTGGAGCGTTTTCCTCTTTCCCTCGTGGAAGTCTTTCCTCTTTCCTTCGTGGAAGTCTTTCCTCTTTCCTCATGACGTATGCCTCCTCTTGAGTCTTGGCGTTCCTGTGTGTTACGTACGAGTTTACGCTTTCCCCCTTTCCCCTTTTATCTCTTTTCCTCTTGAATCCTCCTAAAAATTACAACCTTATTGACGGGGTTTCCTGTGAGGCCAATGTCAATGCCGTCATTTGTCCTCTTAATGAGTTTGCACGCTCGTTTTCCTCTTTCCTCTTGCGCAAGTTTACTCTTATCTACTTCCTCTTCGCTTCCTCTTATCTCTCTTGTATAATTTCCCGTTTTCTTTACTCGGAACCTTTCTGTCTTTATTCCTCTTTTCTTTTGAATATTTACTTAGTTAGTATCTTCTGTCTTCTCTATATTAAGTTTAGATTCGTAGATGGTCGCATCATCGTCTCTGTTTTAATACTCTTGTGTCATCCTTTATTTATATTCATCGCGTTTTTACTCTTCATTAATTCTCACCCTTCCCCCCCACCCCACCCCATGCTTCATTTAAAAAGAAAAAATCTCTTAATTTCCCATTTTCTTTCATTTCAAATATCTGTTCATTTTTCTCTAGTCTCACTTGAAAAGTTTGAAGTCGTGAATTGAAAAACGGCTTCCCGTTTTCTCTTGTCTCTCCTCTGACCAGCTGAGAGCATGAAAAACCTCTCTCTCTCTCTCTCTCTCTCTCTCTCTCTCTCTCTCTCTCTCTCTCTCTCTCTTTCCAGGGTTTTATCCGTTTTTATCCTAACAACAGAATGAGGTAAACCAATTTGATATATATATATATATATTATATATATCTATCTATATATATATATTATGTATGTAATAAGTATATACATACATATTTAATGTATATAGTAAGTATAGATAATAATTTGTTATTTGTAAAGTTAATTATAATGGAATCGCGAGTCATAAAGTCTAAGATGTTTGTTGTCGTGACGACAACATATATATATATATATATATATATATATATATATATATATATATATATATATATATTGTGTGTGTATATATACTATATATATATATATATATATATATACAAATTGCGAGAAGTAAACTCTTCTTTAACACCGAGCGTTCGTATCAGTGTGCCCGCCCGCGGGCGCGCGCGTCCGCTAATTATGTATGCAAGGTGGTCATTGGTCCTTGGGCATCATCCTTGGTACCGTTATGCAGATTTTAGTCTTGACCAACACGAGTTTTTTTTTTAATCTTTTATTTTTTGTGTATTTCCCTCTGCGAACTCATCAACCTGCAGTTAGGAGCAAGGTCTCTCTCTCTCTCTCTCTCTCTCTCTCTCTCTCTCTCTCTCTCTCTCTCTCTCTCTCTCAATAAAAACATGCGGTGTAATACATCGTTTCATCCAGACTATATATATATATATATATATATATATATATCTATATAGAGAGAGAGAGAGAGAGAGAGAGAGAGAGAGAGAGAGAGAGAGATAATCTCCAGTAATATTTAGCCATCAAATGAGGCCTTCGTCGTTGGCTACTTAATGTAATTATGCAATGATGTCAGAATTATAGAAGAGGAAAAATAGTAGGTGTAATCACAGTCTTCCTCCTCCTCCTCCTCCTCCTCCTCCTCTACTTCATTTCTCTCCTCCTAAGCCCTCCTCCACTCCTCCCCCCTTTCATCCCTCTCCTCCCTTACCCCACCATTTTCCTCCTCCTCCTCCTCCTCCTCCTCTACCCCATTTCTCTCCTCCTAATCCCTCCACTCTTCCCCCCTTCCCCCCTCCTCGGCGCAGATGATGACGACGTCTTTGTGATGCCAATAGATGTGTTCATTTGGTTAAATCACAGTCCTCTCTCTCTCTCTCTCTCTCTCTCTCTCTCTCTCTCTCTCTCTCTCTCTCTCTCTGACAAATGAAAGGTACATGCTTCATCCTAAAAATTTATGCATGCATTATTTTTCCCAGATTTTATTCATCACTTACTTTACGCTAACCGCTCTCTCAGGTCGAAACGCGCGTCGTCCATATATTTCATTAAGTATTTTATGGAAAGATAAAAGTTGATTTACTTAATTATCCTCTGGTCATTCTTTGCCATCAAGATATTGCTTGGGCACTGCATCTCGTGTATGTCTTATATATTCCTGTGGGATTTTCTTGTTCAGATATTGGTTGTTTTTGCATATTGAATAAAACTTTGCTATGTTAAAAAGAACGTATACGTCATTTTGTTCGCTGTCCTTATTTCAACTACAAACTCGGTATGGTATTGGCTTACCTACCACCTCGGTGGCCTCAAGTTCGATTCTCGGCCATTTCATTGAAGGGTGAGAGATGTGCATTTCTGGTGATAGAATTCACTCTCGACGTGATTCGAAAGTCGCGTAAAGCCTTTGGTCCCGTCGCTGAATAACTGCTGGTTCCATGCAACGTAACAACACCATACAAACAAACAATCTACTATAAAACAGCTCAGTTTATGTATGCATTTACGTATTATTTTATTTTCTTGCTTGTGTCATAATTTCTTCATACTTCTTGCACTTGGATCTCAAGGCTTTGTAATGACAAACGTATAAAAAAAAATATAACGTGAAGAATTTGAGAAATTAAGAGGACAATGTGGCTATAACAATTACATAAGTGTCTGGTAAAAAGTGACCAGTAAATTCTACATGTGTGTGTGTTGGAAACATTAGACTAATTCTTATTATTTTCCGAGTACTTATGTTTGCTTATAGTTATCTGTTTTTTAATTTCTGTATTTTGTCATCTCAGTATCCTCGTGTCAAAATAAATACAATAATTATCATATCTCCTTCGAAAGGATTTCTCCCTGTTAAAAGTCTTCCAATTCCTCTCAGATGACTTCTCTCTTACGGGAAAAATTATTTTTTTTATTGTGTATCTTGTTCATACAAGGACGCTAATCTCAAATCATTGGGCTCTTTTTATCTTTTGTTTATCATAAACAAAATACTACTCGTATCTTAATCCGTTAAACTTGTCTTATTAGGGAACTAATTTTGTATTATGCATTTCCTAAAGGAAACCTGTTTTTCGTCAAGCAATTCTTACTAGTGAACGAACTCCCTGTCGAGAAACGATTTCTTTTACTTATTTCTTGATAGGAAACTCATTTTCTTACCTAGAAACTAATGAGCAAAAAGGAGCTGTTTTCACTTACTCGGGGAGTAAGCTTTTAAATTACTTTGTTGTTGCTGCTGTTGTTTGGGGTGTCAGAAAAGCCTAAAAAGGTCTAAAAAGGGTGTTTCTCTTTGAGTTAAAGTTGCAGGAATTTTATGATAGGATATTTATGATTTAATTATTACAATGAAAATGAAAGAAATAAACAATGTGCATGTCAGACAGTACAGAAAAAAATATTTGTAGTAAAATGTATCATATTTAATTTAATTTTCGTTGGTGAAACAACTATGTTTGACCGTAGATTTTAGCACGCATTCCGAGTAAGTTGGTGGTCGGATCACGCCTTGTTTTTATTACTTATTCTTCACGAAGACAAAGCAAAACGAAGGATTTTCGCAAGTAGGTTACCAGAAACACAACGGCCTGTTTTGTAACAGGAAAATTATACCTGCATCTAATTTTATCTCATATCTTACTAAAAGAAAAAAAAAACTAACTTATTCTTGGCCAGGAAATTTTTTTTTCAACATCAATCTTTACTAAGGAACTTTTTTTTTTCAAAAAGAAAATGCCATGAATGTTTTCCCAGTGTTATCATTCCTTGTCTCCTACAAAAAAAATAAAAAGAATCTATTATCCTTGGCCAGGAAACTTTTTTCTCATCACCAATCTTTACTAAGGGTTTTTTTTTTTTTTTTTTTTTTTACAGAATATTAAAAATAAAAATGCCCAGATTTTCCTCCCAGTTCTATAATTTTTTTCCTCATCTATTTAAAAAAAAAAAAAGTTTCTCTTATTCTTGGCCAGGAATCTATTTTCTCAACACCAATCTTCACTAAAGAACTTTTTTTTTTATCTTTTTACAAAAAAATAAGAAATCAAAATGGCAAAATTTTTATACCAGTTTTACATATGTTCTCAAAATAAAAATATAATGTCCAGATAATTGGAGATTTATAATCTTGGCTCTTATGATAGAAATAATTGGAAAAAAGATACTTTGGTCAGGTACTGTAACAATTAATAATATTATTGATGTCTCGTTTATAAGGGTTTTATAGGAAAGGGCGTGCATTATTTAAAATCATAATTATATTATTATTAATTTTTTTTGTGTGGGGGCGGGGGAGCGGGTGGGTTTACCACAGTCCTCCAATTCGACTGGGTGTATTTATAGTGTGGGGGTTCCGGGTAGCATCCTACCTCCTTAGGAGTCCA
>NC_061097.1:50643669-50648669 GCF_015104395.2 Macrobrachium nipponense | reverse complement strand
GAGGAGGAGGAGGATGAAGTAGTTAACGAGGAGAAGGAGGAGGAGGAGGAGGAATAATGAGTAAGGAAGGAAGGAGGAAGGAGGAAGAGTAAGGAGAAGAGTGAGGGAAAGGAGTTAAGGAGTAGGAAGGAAGGAGGAGGAGGAATGAAGTAAAAGAGGTAAGGAGGTGGAGGAGGCGGAATGGAGGTAAAATAGGGGAGGTGGGGAGGCGAGGAGGATGGGAGGGGGAGGAGGCGTGAGTCGCGCACTCCGGTAGATGCAAGGAAATAGCCGTTACTTATGGTAATGCAATCTCGAGCACTGTCCACTCGGCATTGTTGCCTTCCAGAGACGAAAGGGTTGGTGTGTTCATCGGTCAGAGGGGACCTGAGGGGAGGGGGAGGGGACGGGAGGGGGAGGGGGTAGGGGTGGGGATGCAGAGGGGCGGGAGGGAGGGCCTTCTAGGCCGCAGAGGGGAGAGATAGATAGTGGTTAGCTTGTAAGGGGAATGCGGGGTGGGATGGAGATAGGTGGCCCTAGGGAGGGGAGGGGGACGTGTTGTTTAGAAGACTTGGGATTGGGGGAGGGTAGGGAATGGGGGGGGGCTGGGGGGCGGAGGGTGAGTGAAAGGGGTTAGATACGAATGCATCATCCGACTTGCATTTGGGTCTAATCCCAACCGCCGTTGAGTCCTGGGTGGGGACCGGGAAGAAGGGGGAGGGGGAGGAAGGGATATTTCAGTGCTTTAATTATTTTTTATCTGCGTAAATAAGAAAACTGGAAGCATTTCCATAAAACTGGAACGCGAGTAAACAAACTTATATGAATGTGGCGAACCTGCCTGCCTGCCTTCCTTTCCTTAATATAGTTTTTAATGACAATCTGAGAGATGTATGGCTGGTAATGGGCTGAACTGGAAATTGGGTTGTTTTGAAGGGGTGTCGGAACGGGTGTTGGGGGAGGGGGTTGGTGTCTGGGCGAGGAGAAGGGGGGAAGGGGAAGGGCCCCAGGGGGCCACAGAGAGAGAGAGAGAGAGAGAGAGAGAGAGAGAGAGAGAGAGAGAGGGACGGAGGAAGGAACACTAAGGACCAGGGGGAAGCAGATGCATTGCCTGGAGACTCTTGATGTCAAATCGATACTGCAAGAAGTCTACCCCCCTCCTCCCATCTCCATCTCCCTCCCTCCTCCCCCCTCCAGCATTTCCAAAGACCCATAGGTCTGAATGAGTCACTGGGTTCCTTTTTTCCTTGAGAACTAATTTCAATTTCCTGAAGCGCCTTCCCAGCCAGCCTCCGACTAACCCTGCCGAGGGAAGAGGAGGAGGACCCACGAAAATGACTGCATGCGTGAGCCTGGCGTCAATTCATCTCCGGGCGAAGGTCAATAAGGAAATAAACGGCCACTGAGTCTAAGAATGACGAATGCAAACCGCCCCCCCTCCCCCTCAAAATTAATTACACACATCCAAGGACCAGCTGAAGCTCAAGCCAAACGCTACGATTGCGATGGGCTGGTTTTTAAAGAGGGGAGAGAGGGGGGGGGGGGGGAGGGGTAATGGGAAAAGGGGGTTGGGGGGTGGGGCGAAGGGAGGGGCGAGTAATGACGAAGGCTCAAAGGCGCCGGACTCCAGAGATCCTCATAATTCAACCCTTTGCTTAATATCACCCTCGTAGCATCTCGAGTGTCTCCCCTCTGACCAACACACTCGGAGAAACAAGAGAGAGAGAGAGAGATGGGGGGGAGGGGAGAAAAGGTCGTTCTTCAAGGACTTCATCAACGCCATCCTAGTCCTTCTCCTCCTCTTCTCCTGGAGGTACCGACACAAGGAAGGCCTCTTTCCTCTTTTGTCCTTCTCTTGAACTGGACGAGCAGAGCCTCAAGGAGTGCACACGCCTTCGCCGTCAAGAAGGAAACGTCCGCAGACGCTTTAATCGAACTAGCCAAATCCCGAGGGAGAGGAGGGTGATGGAGAAGGGGAAGGAGGAGGAGGAGGGGGTGCCGCCCGTAAGTAAGGAAGGGGCGTAAGCACACACACGTGGAGAGGTAATGGTCAGTCGTTTGCAACAACGCAAAATCCCGAAACGGGATAGTCGATCCAGCCTGCTGCTGCCTGCGACGTTTGACGGACCCTTGGCAAGGATATACGTCCAGTGACGTAAGGGAGAAAGAAAGAGACCAAAGTTACAAACCAGTAAAAAAAAATCAATCAATAGTAGATAACAGAGAAAAGTAAAGAACTCTTAGGATCAGGCCGTCTCTCCGTCCGGGATCAACTACACACGCAAACGAAAGCAACAAATCATTTTGCAATCAGCCCAACGTATGATTATTGTCCACTTTCGGACGCGGCTTGCAATGAGATTATGCAGCGAAGGGGGGGAGGGGGGAGACTTGGTGGAAGGGGGAGGGGGAGGATGGAGGAGGATGGAAGGGTATTTCTCCTAAGAGGAGAGGAAGGCCTTCTAGGGAGAGAAGATATCTGATAGATAAGTAGGCAGACAAACTAGTAAACAGAAGGATGAACGTAGAGACGTGTAGCCTATGTTTACATACATACATACATACATATATATATGTGTGTGTGTGTTTTATAATATATATATATATATATATATATATATATATATATATATATATATATATATATATATATATATACAGAGAGAGAGAGAGAGAGAGAGATTGAGAGAGAGAGAGAGAGTGGCATTTGGTCGCCAATTCACTTAGCCAAGCAAAATACAAGGCCACGGATTTAAGAAAATATGTAAGAGAGCAAAAGAGTTCCAGATCTGTACGATTAACTCGTGCATTGCGAAAGGAAGATTCAATCCATTTAGTAAAGTTACTCGGGAAAACTATTTTATATTTCTTTCCAAATAAAAAGAACCTGACTTTGAAGTCTTTGTCAAAATCTGTCAGTACTTACAACTCTCTCTCTCTCTCTCTCTCTCTCTCTCTCTCATCTTTGCTAATTTCTAAACTTTTTCTAGCTTTTGTACCTCGAATTTCTTTCCTTCTTCTGTGCTCACAAAGAATCAACGGGCTAAGATGATATGCACATTGATCTATTGATGCCAGGAAAGAGGGGCATATAATCATGTTTTTGTTTATCATTAATGCTTGCACATGCCCACCTATAAACAACCTGTATTTAAGTACGTAGTACAGGGGTGTAGTGACGTTACAATAATTGTTACAAAATAAACTATCGTTTAGACTCGTTTAATTATATATAATATATATATATATATATATATATATATATATATATATATATATATATATATATATATATATATATATATATATTATATATATATGTGTGTGTGTGTGTGTGTGTGTGTGTGTGTGTGCGCGCGTGAGTAAAAACGAGTCTACACGACTGTTTATTCTGTACAATAACAGTGTCATTGTATTCCTGTACGTGCATTTTATATATATATATATATATATATATAATATATATATATGTATGTGTATATATATATGTATATGTATATATATATATGTATATGTATATATGTATGCATTATACTATATCATATTATTTATTTATATATATATAGAATATATATATGTATGTATATGTATATATTAATTGTATGCCATATATATATATACATATATATTTATATATATGTTATATGTATATATATATATATATCCTTATATATATAATATAAATATATATACCTATATACTATATATGTATCTATATTATATTTGTGTATATATATATCTATATATATATATATATATATATCTATATATATATATATATATAATTACTTATATGCTAGCAGTTCACGTGTATTACCGTTATCCCACGCTGGTTTTTGAAGCCATTCCATCTCTGTATTACAGAAGGCATTTTGGAATGGATTCCCAGCAGGTCTGGACAGCTTAGTTCCTACCGGCATTTAGCAATTTTTTTCTTTTTTTTTTTCCCTCGTGAAATCTAAAGTATAGTTTTTTTTTTCATGTGTTGAAACCTTCCCCAGACAAAATAAATGAACAAATTTATATATTTTAGGGCTATTGTGTTTTTGTCGACTGAATCAATGAATAATATTTTTCATGAAGAAAATAAACGGAGAATTTAACCCATTTTATGAGCATTGATGGGGAATGATTTTTCCCAGTCAACAAATGAATAAAAAAAAGGTCAAAGCATTTTTCTTATTGCTGAAACTTAGGACTGTGTTTATTCATGTTGTAGAAAAAAAATCAATCTTTATTCATAAATCTAAATTAAAAAAAAAAAAAGTATTTAAAATTTTTATTCCACGGCTCAAATCATTGCTTTTGCCAAATCCCAGAGAAAACACCTTTGTATATTGTGATGGGCAAACTGAAGTATTTATTCACTTTTTTTATTTTCATTTTTTTTTTTTTATTTCCAAGTTTTACTTTCCATGGATAAAATCATGGCCGGGGTCGGTGCCTTGTAAAAACACCTCTTGTTTTATCCCTGTGGGATTTGGGGCGGATTTGCGTTCTGTATCCTCCTAGATATTACTTCGTCTTTATCCACGGATCAACTGCGAGGTCGCTACGTATCAATCGGTGCACCATTTTTTGGTATTTATTTATTGTTGTGTTCTCTGGATTTTTTTTTTCCTTTTTTCGTATTGTTTTGTTGCTCTTTTGCTCTTTCTCTGTCTCTGTCTCTTAGTAAGTTTCAGAAGGTTCTAATTAAACGTTTCAGCAATGAGTTATTTAAAAAATCTCTCTCTCTCTCTCTCTCTCTCTCTCTCTCTCTCTCTCTCTCTCTCTCAGTAAGTTTTAGAAGGACCTAATTAATCATCTCAGTAATGAGTTATTTAAAAACTCTCTCTCTCTCTCTCTCTCTCTCTCTCTCTCTCTTGAGAATCAGATTCCTTTTTCTGTTTTATATGCTTAATACTGACTTGTTTACTTTTCATGAATAAAGTTAACGTTTGTGTCATATATAAATTGGAAAATGTTTGTTTGTGTGTGGTTGCTTGTATGAACGCTATACGAATCCACATTTCTGACCG
>NC_061097.1:50613669-50638669 GCF_015104395.2 Macrobrachium nipponense | reverse complement strand
ACATGTATTGTCGTGGAGGTATGGGACTAAGGGTTGAAAAGCTTTCTCAAGTTCTGCCTTTTTATAGAGTTTTGTTTGACTATGTATGCGTGACCTGACTTGGCCAGAGTCATAACATCCACTTTTACTTTGGTCAGTTTTCAAGGAATCATTTATATGACTCTGTTTCCTCCTTAAATTTAAAGCGCGTTGGTACCGAATCAAGTTTTGCATGGTAGAGCGTTAGACCTGGCTATATATATTTCATTAGTTATTTCAATAGAATATATACAAATATTCCGCACAAGTTATTTTGCTGTTATAGAACCATATACTGTCATTTTACTCCGCTTAAATTGATCATAGGTTTTTAACTCTATTGTTACTCAACTTTGATAAAGCTCTAGACGTATATTTTGGTAGAGCCTTTTGCTGTATTTTTTTTTTTTTTTTCTTACATGACACCGCAACTGGCTTCGAATCGACCTGGCTGCTTCTACTTTAACTGTCAGAACCTTGAATTTGAATGCCGATAGTCTTTGCCTGTTCCTCTATCTTTATACTACACCTTAGAACTGGCTCTACTTTTCCGTTTTGTCAGTTTGCTATTTAATAGAGCATTGGACTTGATTCTAACAGTCCTTTGATTTATGCAACATCTTTACTCAGCGCAGGTGACTAATGCGTTTGCCAGCATACGTTTTGATAGAGCATTTGGACTTGACTCTGCTTTTTGTCTTCTTCGAAGAGCTCTGAGCATGAATTCTCATCCTTGTATTGTGATAGAATTTTAGCCTTGTTCTCGCATTATTGCATAATAGATATTCCTCGTTTACGAAAGATCAATTGCGAACTCATTGAAGCGTTATATATATAAAACGAGGATGCAGACTTCCCAAATGATATAATTTCTCTTACTAAGGATAGTAAGATCAAAGATGGATTGTTGGAAGCGACACAGTCCTTGAAAATGAAAGAAAAATAAAACAAAAGACGGGCACCAGAGATGACCAAGGACAAAGTGAGAGAGAGAGAGAGAGAGAGAGAGAGAGAGAGCCCTTCCCCGTGAATATCGTAGCATCCTAAGTGAACAGTAAGTCTCACGGACGTTGTCTAATCCTAGTTAAAAGATTACGATGTTGGCTGAGTAGTGCTCGCACGCAATGCTCTTAGGATGTTACCGCACCTCCCCTGGTCCCCTGACGGAAGCCATGATCCCCCCCCCCACCCCCCAACCCCCACCCCCCGCCCCTCCCCCCCCTCCCCCCCCCACCCCCAAGGCCCATCCTATCTTCTCACTTTGCCGCCCACATTAAAACATTATCCTCTATTTCCTTCCACGCTGACCATTTCTTGGACGCTCCACTCGTCTTCGCTCGGGTATTGCATCTTCCAGCTTCCGTTTTAATCCTTCTTATGAATATTTATTTATGTAATGGAATGATTTGGCGTTAATTAAAGAAGCCGTGTAAAATTGGGTAAGAAAACTGAAAAGGGTTTGTGTCCCCCTGGCGGCGTGAGTGAGAAGTAAGGGTTCCTGAACACGCACTCCGTGTCGTAAAACTGCACTTACACTCCCATTATAGAAAAGGATTATGGTCAGACGTCTTGTTTTAGTTAATGAATGCGAAAGGAGGGAGAAAATGGTGATAAATGAACCGGGTTCGCCCAGGTAATATTAAATGAAGCCTGGCTGTTTCATTAGTGAAGGGAGCGACTGACTGAGTTAGGAAAATTAGCGTCGAGAAAGATAGAGAAATAAAACCGAGCAGAAAGCTGTTGGTTGCTTACCCAGGGATGCGATGTTGAAGGAATGCGGTGATGAAGGTATTGTAGATTGTATTAGAGAGAGAGAGAGAGAGAGGAGGAGAGAGAGAGTCGCTAGAAGTTCATGTGGTCCACAATTTATCTCTGCATCTAAGCTTACTCTCTCTCTCTCTCTCTCTCTCTCTCTCTCTCTCTCTCTCTCTCTCTCTCTCTGCAACATACAAATTATCTCTGCAGCTAAACTCTCTCTCTCTCTCTCTCTCTCTCTCTCTCTCTCTCTCTCTCTCTCTCTCTCTCTCTCTTCATTTTATATCGAGTTTTTGAAAAAAAAAATTTCCATCTTTTGTCTCTAATCAAATAATCAGCATTAAAGTAAACGTGAAGTAAAATAAATGTAGTCCTCTCTTTAAAACAAATGAAATGCTATCAATAAGAACGAGAGAGAGAGAGAGAGAGAGAGAGAGAGAGAGAGAAGGAATTGTTCCTTGTAGAAGCCCTCTTTTGCGCCGACACCAAAGAGAGAGAGAGAGAGAGAGAGAGAGAGAGAGAGAGAGAGAGAGAGAGAGAGAGAGAGGAAAGGAATTTTTTCTTTGTAGAAGCCTCTCTTTTGCACCGTAAAAAAAAGAAAGAAAGAAAAAAAACCTCTTGAAAAGTCAATTATGAAGGGAAAGTTGGACGCTAAGCAAATCAAGGAAGGAAGCATTTGCAGGGAACTTCGATAACTCGACCAAAAATGCCTTTGTGAAGTTGAAAAGACTCTCTCTCTCTCTCTCTCTCTTCCTCTCTCTCTTCGTCTCTCGTCTCTCTCTCTCTCTCTCTCTCTCTCTCTTTCGACGGAAGCCCCAGCCACAATCGAATCACCTCCTCCCTCGTCCCTTCAAAGCTCAGGTCACAAACTCGGTTTCCTTCGAGTCGTTTTAGAGAGAAGTTGGGTCGCCGTTAGAGTCTTCGTAACTTCTTTCTCTTACGTAACTTCCTCCATCTTCTCCCAGCAAAATTCGGATTCAGATTTCCTTTTCAGAATTCTCCAAAGGCTTTCCCCCCAGCTCTGGACCCGTAAAACTTCTTCAGACTACCTACCCCCAACTTCACAGTTTTTATAAACTTCCTCCATCTTCCCTCAATCTTAGGCCATCTTGAGACTTACCCCATCTCCCCCCCCCCCACCCTAACAAAGATCAGATTTATTCAAGGACTCCCCCCTCCATCCCTTTAAACTTTTACAGTGTTCTCCACTCCAACTTCATATCTCTTGCAAACTTCCTCCATCTTACCCCAATCTTAGACCATCTTGAGACTTCCCCCATCTTCCTCACCCAGCCTCAGACCATCATACCTAAACTTCAGACTTCATCTTCATCCAAAGTCAGATCCCTTAAGAACTTCTCACCCTTTCTCCTCTATTATCTTCACCTCCCTCAGACCACAGACCCTGGGGAGGACTACCCCCAACCTGATCTCCCTTCGAAACTTCCTCCGTCTGAGACCCTTCCAAAGACTTCCTCGATCTCCCTATCGTAACTTCGTAGGCCTTCAGAACTCCCCCACCCCCCACCCCCACCCCAATCTTTCCCCATCTTCTCTAACCCAATCTTAGACCCATCCAAGAACTCCTTCCATCTTCCAGGGACCAATTTGTGCCTCGAAGATGACATACTACATAGCGCGTCTAATTACCCGCTCTAAGAGAAAGTTAAGTTGTAAGTGCTTTTAACAACTTGAATGCTGTTATCGAGTTACACGTAATTACTCTTAGTTTATAACCAAGGCGAGCGTCTTGGCCTCTGTGTCAAGTTCGGTGTTGTTGTTGTTTAGATATTCCTTACTGTATAAGGAGCCGAAAGTATTATAGTATTACTACTGGGAGCATCAGCCTTCCCTCCGTCCTATCAACATCCTAACAAGACTAGAACAAGGAGAAAATAGTACCTTCTATTCAGCAAAAAAAAAAAAAAAAAAAAAAAAAAAAAAAAAAAACTACTGAGGCTAAAGGGCTGCAAATAGTTACTTTGATCATCCACCCTCCAACCATCAAACATGACATATTGCAACCCTCTAGCCTCAGTAGTTTTGATTTCATTTAAAGTTAAAGGTAGCCATGGATCGTGCATCTGGCCGCGCTTTCCGGGACGCACCCTCACTCTACCGCATAGTTGATGGTTTTATACAGCATTATACATTGTACAGAAAACTCGATTACTCCGAAGAAACTTCGTCGCTTTTTTTACTTGTCTTTTAGTTACCTCGAGATAAGTTCTGATATAATGCAGTCATGAGCTTTCCATACGTCCTAATTGTAATATTACGCTGTAATGGTAGGCATTATTTTTCTTATAAAGAAAAGCGGAAAAATATGCAATAATACTGATACCTTGGTAGTCTCCTCCGTAGACATTTTTGCAACTTTTTCTTTCAAGTTTATATAATTTTTTTTTCATATTGTGTATACGTCCTTATAGTAACTTTGTAACAATTGTATGATAATCTAGTTATTACTATTATTATTATTATTATTTTTTTTTTTTTTTTTTTTTTTTGCTCTATCACAGTCCTCCAATTCGACTGGGTGGTATTTATAGTGTGGGGTTCCGGGTTGCATCCTGCCTTCCATTAGGAGTCCATTCACTCTTCCTTACTATGGGTGTGCCGTTTCTAGGGATCACACTCTTCTGCATGAGTCCTGGAGCTACTTCAGCCTCTAGTTTTTTCTAGATTCCTTTTCAGGGATCTTGGGATCGTGCCTAGTGTCCTCCTGATTGATTGGGTACGATTTCCACACTGGCATATCCCATATCCTTCTTATTTCTATTTTCAGATCTTGATACTTATCCAATTTTTCCCTCTCTTTCTCTCAACTCTGGTGTCCAATGGTATTGCGACATCAATGAGTGATACTTTCTTCTTGACTTTGTCAATCAACGTCACGTCTGGTCTGTTTGTGCACGTATCACCCCCTATCTGTTCTGATACCATAGTCCCCAGAGGATCTTTGCCTGATCGTTTTTCTATCACTCCTTCAGGTTGGTGCTCGTACCACTTATTACTGCAAGGTAGCTGATGTTTCTTGCACAGGCTCCAGTGGAGGGCTTTTGCTACTGAATCTGCCTCTTTTTGTACTGGTTCTGTGCAAGTGCCGGGCATTCACTTGCTATGTAGTTTATGGTTTCACTTTTCGTATTGCACTTCCTACATATGGAGAGATGTTATTTCCGTCTATCGTACTTTGAACATATCTGGTTCTTAGGGCCTGATCTTTGTGCCGCTGTTATCATTCCTTCAGTTTCCTTCTTGAGCTCTCCCCTCTGTAGCCATTGCCATGTGTCATCGCTGGCTAGTTCTTTAGTCTGTCTCATGTATTGCCCGTGCATTGGTTTGTTGTGCCAGTCCTGTTCTTTCTGTCTTTCTGTCTTTCTCTGTATCTGTATATATTTCTGGGTCTTCGTCTACTTTTATTAGTCCTTCTTCCCATGCACTCTTTAGCCACTCGTCTTCACTGGTTTTCAGATATTGCCCCAGTGCTCTGTTTTCGATGTTGAACGCAGTCCTCTATACTTAGTTTAGTCCTCTCCCTCCTTCCTTTCGTGTTATGTATAGTCTGTCCGTATTTGCTCTTGGGTGTAGTGCTTTGTGTATTGTCATATGTTTCCTGGTTTCTGATCTATGGTGCGGAGTTCTGCCTTCGTCCATTCCACTATTCCTGCGCTGTATCTGATTACTGGCACTGCCATGTGTTAATGGCTTTTATCATATTTCCGGCGTTGAGTTTTGACTTGAGTATCGCCTTGAGTCTCTGCATATATTCTTTCCTGATCGTGTCCTTCATCTCTTGGTGTTTTATATCTCCTCCTTCTATTATTCCCAGGTATTTGTATCCTGTCTCATCTATGTGTTTGATGCTGCTCCCATCTGGTAGCTTTATCCCTTCAGTTCTCGTTACTTTGCGTTTTGTATGTTGACTAAGGCGCATTTTTCTATTCCAAACTCCATCCTGATGTCCCCAGATACAAATCCTTACAGTCTGGATTAGGGTATCTATTTCCTTGATGCTCTTACCATACAGCTTGATGTCGTCCATGAACATCAGATGGTTGATTCTGTTGCCTCTTTTCTTGAGTTGGTACCCGGCATCCATCTTCTGTAGCACTTTTGTCATGGGAATCATGGCTACTACGAAGAGTAGTGGGGACAGTGAGTCGCCCTGGAAGATCCCTCTCCTGATATTAACCTCTGCTAGTCTTATTCCAGAGCTTGTAAGTATTGTATTCAGTTGCGCATTGTATTTTTGAGGAAGCTGATGGTATTTTCCTCTGCCCCATATATTTTTCAGGCATTCTATTAGCCATGTGTGTGGTATCATGTCGAAGGCTTTCTTATAGTCTATCCATGCCATGCTTAGGTTGGTTTCCTTCTCCTACTGTTCTTCATTACCATTTTGTCTATCAGGAGCTGGTCTTTTGTGCCCCTACACTTCCTTCTGCAGCCTTTCTGTTGGTGGGGGATGGTGTTTGTCTCCTCTAGGTAGTTGTATAGCCTTTCACTGATGATACCTGTTAGTAACTTCCACATTATTGGTAGGCAGGTGATAGGCCTGTAGTTACTGGCTATATTTCCCTTACTCTTGTCTTTTTGTACTAAGGATGTTCGTTCCTGTGGTCATCCATTTGGGTGCTTGGTGATTTGAGATACAATGCTGGAGTTGTTCTGCTATTCGTGGGTGTAGGGCCTTGAAGTTTTTGAGCCAGTATCCATGGACTTCATCGGGACCTGGGGCTTTCCAGTTTGGCATTTTCTTTAGTTGGTGTCTGACTGTGTCTGTCGTGATATCTGTGAATCTTTGTTTTATTCTCCCTGTTTCTTCTTCCTTGACTTCCTGGAGCCATGTTGCATGTTTGTTGTGTGATACCGGATTGCTCCATATGTTTTCCCAGAGTCTCTTACTTGGTTCGGCTTCAGGAATTTCTGGGTGGTTGTCTTCCCCTCTTAGTTGGCTGTATAGTCTTTTCTGGTTGGTTCCGAATAGTTTGTTCTGTTGGTATCCCTTATTCCTGTTCATGTACCGTTGGATCTTATGTGCTTTGGCCTTAAGCCTCTGTTTTACATCTTCTATTGTGTTTGTTTAGTCCCCTCTCTTGTACTTTGTATTTTCTCGTTGAGTTCCTCCCTTGTTTTCTTGCTTCTTAGCCTTTTTTCTGCCATCTCTTTCAGTTTACTCAAGTCAGATCTCATCACCATGATTTGCTTTTCCAGGCGCCTTTTCCAAGGAGGTTGCTGTTTTGGTTTCTGTTGGGTTGGTTGTGCTGGTGGTGTTGGTGTTTGAATTCCCATCAGTTCTGCTACTAATCTTGCTCCTGCATATGTCAAGTTATTTGTTTCTGTGATACTGGTGGTCTGTATTATGCCCATTATTTCATTGACCTCACTTGTTTTCTCCCTTAATTTCTTGGTGTTGTAGGCTTTCATGGAGGGGATCTTTGTTCTCTCTGTATCTGGCTCCATCCATTGTCTAATCTTTTCTACCCATTCCGTCCTCTCTGTTACTTCGTCGGTGTTTCTTCGTGTGTCGTTGTTTGATAGCTCATCCTCCCTGTCGTCTTCTGTGGCATCGTCTCTCAGTTCGTCTTCGTATAATTCGTTGTCGTGTGACATTTCCCTTTCCAGTTCTTCTCTTTCTGTTGGGGAGAGCCAGTTCTTTTTCTTTATGTTCCTTACTTGGTCTGCCAGCCTCTGCTCTGTTTGGGGGGTGTTATTCCTCTCATTCCAGATGTTGACCAATCTTCTTCTATATCCTCTCTCCGTCGGGTTGCTTCTGATGTAGCATCTCCATATTTCCTTATTTTCTTCTCTTGTCCATTTCTTCCTTTTTGCCTCTGTAGCTCCAATCTCAGGCTGTTGATTACTGTCGTTGTGGTGATCAGTTGCTGGATGACGACCTCCAAGTACCTGACCGTCTTCCCCTTCAATTGGGTTGAATACCTGGTTGCCGGACGAAGCTCCTCTGTTGCCAGAGGTTCCATTTACGTCGTTGTCGTTTATTCCTTCATTTCTTTCCATCATGCCATAGCTGGACCCTACCCCCATCAGGGATAGGTACTCATTTACAGCTGAGTAGACTGAGGAAATTATGGTAAAGATCCTTTCCCAAGGAATCAACGCCGAGGAGAGCGGTCACCCATCCAACGACTGACCAGAGCCAATGTTGCTTAACTCGACTTAAGTCTATTGACGACCTAACCCACTCCTTATTATTATTATTTTGATTTTATTATTATTATTATTATTATTATTATTATTATTATATATGCTGGAAGTAAATCCTCTTTAAAACATGTTTTATTAAAAGTAATTGCTGCCTCAGCTGCATTAATTTTAAATACGTTCTTCTCTATTTTCCTAATTATTATATTCTCATAGTTGCTTAAAGGTGGTGAGCAACGCTCCGAAGGTTGGCATGTCTGAGATAGGTAATTTTGAAAGTCAATTTTAATTTTATTCACTATCATCATTATCATTATTTGGCCGCGATCTTTTTCCTCATTGTGTATACTTCTTTATTCATAAGTAATTTTTATATGAGCATTAATAGTGAAAATAATTTTGTCAGCATTATTAATAACAGACGAAGTAGCATTGGTTGTATTTGATAACATAGTTACAATTTTCATAATCATTATCTGTCAAAAGTCGGACACCAGAATTTTAAAAGCTCCAGGTTACGGAGGTGGGAGGATGGGGTTGGTAGGAGGAGGAGGAGGAGAAGGTGGGTGGGGTTGAGGGGTTGAGGGGAGGGGGAGGATGGTGCCGTCACGGAGCCGAATTAATAATCCCCCACCTCTTTCGAGCCCGACAGAATCGAAAATCTCAGGAGGTCGAAAATACCGATAATGAATTGGGCCCCTTCGTTACTCATTGATTCCGATTGGTTTAGCGCCGGTGATTTATATCCAAATGGAATTTTTGGCTGAGTGAGCTATTCATTATATGGCTCCCAATCCGCAGGAAGAGGTTAAATACAATTGGTTCGTTTTCCATTTTTTTTATCCTTTTTCTTTTTTTCTTGATTGCTACGTGTGGCCAGGGCGGGGCGAGGTGTGTAGGTCTGGGGATTAGGTGGGTTTCTTTCTTTGGGGGGGGGGGGAAGGAAAGGGAAAGGGATAACGGGGTCGGAGGGGGGGAGGGGTTAAGGCAGGGCGGCCATGTTTGGTCACCCCTGGTTTTTTTTGCATATACTGAATTGATAGGATGTTAGTTAAGTTTTTTTTTTTGAGGGGTATGGGGTCGTGTGAGTGGGGAAGGGGGATGGGGGAGAGAGGAGGGGAAGTGGGATGGGGAGAGGAGGGGGATGGGGGAGAAGAGAGAAGGGGGATTGGGGGATTGAGAGGAGAGAGGAGGGGAGTGCGATGGGCGAGAGCACCGCGTGACGTCACCTGGTTTTTTGCCGAGAGTGAAATTGATATGATGTTTGTTATTGTCAAAATTTTTGCGAAAGATTGATGGAGAGTTCGGGAAATAATTGATTGGAAATTCTTTTATTGTTCCATGAGCATCAATTTTAAACCTTCGATATATATCATATTTTTCGCTTGTTGTCAAGAACACCGGCACCTTTCATTTTTGCTGCGTTTAATGCTGCTGCTGTTGCGTATGTATGTGTGTGCCTGCCTGGGTGTGTGCGTGCGTGTGTGTGTGTGTGTGTGTGTGTGTGGCTTCATTTAGTTATTCTCTGTCTTTTATGGAAGTTTATAGTAATTTTTCCGAATTGCTTGACTTAGTAAAGGGATGAACTTCTCGTGGAGAATAAAATTTCACTTGATTTTCTGAAATTTGACTTTGTCGATATGATAGAAACTTTGTAGATAATATAAAAACTTATAAAATACTGAGAGTGCCTAAAGCACACTGTCCTTTTGATTAAGATAAATGACCGAAGATTGTGATTTACGCAAATTAGAAACATTTAATGACAACTGAGACACAATGAATAAATCACTTGGGATAAAATAATAACAACAAAATCCTTTCATTATTTTGAGAATATTTACGGTATGTCATCTGTTGTCATAAGTTTGAAAAATTAAAGGTTTAATGACAATTAATAAAGAACTTGGTGTTTTTCATCTAGAACGTTGTTATCTAAATGATAACAATAACTGATTTTAACTCATTCATTCATAAGGTAATTGACTTAAAGAATAATAATTGTAGTAGTGGTTGCACTAAGGCATCGGTTGGGTTTGTAATAATAGTAATAATAATAATAGTAATAGTATTTAACATTCATTCACAAGGTAATTGACTTGAATAATAATAATAATAATAATAATAATAATAATAATAATAATAATAATAATAATAATAATGATAGGATTGGTTATAGTGGTTGTAGTCAGGCATCGGTTGGGTTTGTACTGACAGTAATAATTGCGGTAGGTAATGATGATACCGCCGATAATGATAATAATACTGGAACCATTTTCATTCCAGGTCAGATCTTTTTATGTCTATTGTTATTGACCTAAGGAGAATTATACTGCTTACTAAGGTCAGGTAAGGTCAACTTGACCTTCGTAAATAAGGCTTTTCCAATAATGTGTTTGAAACGGTCGACATCCCCCCCCCCCCCCCCCAGCACCCCCGCCCCCACCCCCTCTTCTCTCTCTCTCTCTCTCTCCTCTCTTCTGTCTTCTCTCTCCCTCTAATCATGGTTGCTAATTTTCATAATCTTTCTCTCTCTCTTCTCTCTTCAGGTGCTACTTTTCATAATCTCTCTCTCTCTCTCTCTCTCTTGCTTTTCTCTCTTATGGTGCTAACTTTTTCATACATCTTCTCTTCTCTCTCTCTCTTCTCTCTCTCTATCTCTCTCTTTCTACTCTGCATGGTTGCTACTTTCATACATCTCTCCTCTCTCTCTCTCTCCTCTCCTCTTCTTCTCTCTCTCCTCTTCTCTCTCTCTCTTCTCATGGTTGCTAACTTTTCATCATCATCGCTCTCTCTCTCTCCTCTCTCTCTGGTCTCTTTTTCTGTCATGGTGCTAACTTTTCAATACATCTCTCTCTCTCTCGCTCTCTCTTTACTGTCCCGAGATTGATCCTGTAACGGGCCCCACCCCCCCCCCCCGGGGGGGGGGGGGGGGGGCCCCCCGGGGGGGGGGGGTCTGATGCTTCAGCTTATATTCCGAACACTGATTTCGCTTCTGTCAGGTTAAGCTTACAAAATGACGTTACCTGGTGGTTAGTCGACTGCGATAAGCCACAGCCAATAAAAAGAAGGCCATGTGAATAAAAAAAAAAACACACACACACACACCCGAGAACCATTAATGAAAACCAAGCCACCTTTTAAAAAAGAAGCCCAAAGGAGCCCTTCTTTTCAATGAGTTTCCCCTTTCTTTGATGGTGTTTAAAATTTAGCGAAAGGAATTTTAATGGGATGTAATGTTGGCGTCCTGCAGATGGTGACGGCGGTCGGCTGCATCGGTGTTCGGGAGGGATTGTCTGTTCTAACTCGTATCGCTTTGATATGTTAATTTCACATAGGCTTACGTAGGCCTCTGGCCTGCTCCTCCAGATTCTCTCTCTCTCTCTCTCTCTCTCGTCTCTCTCTCTCTCTCTCTCTCATCCTATTATATAGATATATTATATATATATATATATATTATATATAATATATATATATTTATATATTTATATATGTATAAATGAAACACATGAGAACGTGTTTCAGTTATTGTAATTAAGGTTAAATCCATACAAATCATGTTTATTATTATTATTATTATTGCTCTATCACAGTCCTCCCAATTCGACTGGGTGGTATTTATAGTGTGGGGTTCCGGGTTGCATCCTGCCTCCTTAGGAGTCCATCACTCTTCTTACTATGTGTGCCGTTTCTAGGATCACCTCTTCTGCATGAGTCCTGGAGCTACTTCAGCCTCTAGTTTTTTCTAGATTCCTTTTCAGGGATCTTGGGATCGTGCCTAGTGCTCCTATGATTATGGGTACGATTTCCACTGGCATATCCCATATCCTTCTTATTTCTATTTTCAGATCTTGATACTTATCCATTTTTTCCCTCTCTTTCTCTTCAACTCTGGTGTCCCATGGTATTGCGACATCAATGAGTGATACTTTCTTCTTGACTTTGTCAATCAACGTCACGTCTGGTCTGTTTGCACGTATCACCCTATCCGTTCTGATACCATAGTCCCAGAGGATCTTTGCCTGATCGTTTTGTATATCACTCCTCAGGTTGGTGCTCGTACCACTTATTACTGCAAGGTAGCTGATGTTTCTTGCACAGGCTCCAGTGGAGGGCTTTTGCCACTGAATCATGCCTCTTTTTGTACTGGTTCTGTGCAAGTGCCGGCATTCACTTGCTATGTGGTTTATGGTTTCATTTTTCGTATTGCACTTCCTACATATGGAGAGATGTTATTTCCGTCTATCGTACTTTGAACATATCTGGTTCTTAGGGCCTGATCTTGTGCCGCTGTTATCATTCCTTCAGTTTCCTTCTTTAGCTCTCCCCTCTGTAGCCATTGCCAATTGTCATCGCTGGCTAGTTCTTTAGTCTGTCTCATGTATTGTCCGTGCATTGGTTTGTTGTGCCAGTCCATCTGTTCTTTCTGTCTTTCTCCTGTCTCTGTATATTTCTGGGTCTTCGTCTACTTTTATTAGTCCTTCTTCCCATGCACTCTTTAGCCACTCGTCTTCACTGGTTTTTAGATATTGCCCCAGTGCTCTGTTTTCGATGTTAACGCAGTCCTCTATACTAGTAGTTCCTCTCCTCCTTCCTTTCGTGTTATGTATAGTCTGTCCGTATTTGCTCTTGGGTGTAGTGCTTTGTGTATTGTCATATGTTTCCTGGTTTTCTGATCTATGCTGCGGAGTTCTGCCTTCGTCCATTCCACTATTCCTGCGCTGTATCTGATTACTGGCACTGCCCATGTGTTTATGGCTTTTATCATATTTCCGGCGTTGAGTTTTTGACTTGAGTATCGCCTTGAGTCTCTGCATATATTCTTTCCTGATCGTGTCCCTTCATCTCTTGGTGTTTTATATCTCCTCCTTCCATTATTCCCAGGTATTTGTATCCTGTCTCATCTATGTGTTTGATGTTGCTCCCATCTGGTAGCTTTATCCCTTCAGTTCTCGTTACTTTGCCTTTTTGTATGTTGACTAAGGCGCATTTTTCTATTCCAAACTCCATCCTGATGTCCCCAGATACAATTCTTACAGTCTGGATTAGGGTATCTATTTCCTTGATGCTCTTACCATACAGCTTGATGTCGTCCATGAACATCAGATGGTTGATTCTGTTGCCTCTTTTCTTGAGTTGGTACCGGCATCCATCTTCTGTAGTACTTTTGTCATGGGAATCATGGCTACTACGAAGAGTAGTGGGGACAGTGAGTCGCCCTGGAAGATCCCTCTCCTGATATTAACCTCTGCTAGTCTTATTCCAGAGCTTGTAAGTATTGTATTCCAGTTGCGCATTGTATTTTTGAGGAAGCTGATGGTATTTTCCTCTGCCCCATATATTTTCAGGCATTCTATTAGCCATGTGTGTGGTATCATGTCGAAGGCTTTCTTATAGTCTATCCATGCCATGCTTAGGTTGGTTTTCCTTCTCCTACTGTTCTTCATTACCATTTTGTCTATCAGGAGCTGGTCTTTTGTGCCCCTACACTTCCTTCTGCAGCCTTTCTGTTGGTGGGGGATGGTGTTTGTTCTCCTCTAGGTAGTTGTATAGCCTTTCACTGATGATACCTGGTTAGTAACTTCCACATTATTGGTAGGCAGGTGATAGGCCTGTAGTTACTGGCTATATTTCCCTTACTCTTGTCTTTTTGTACTAAGGATGTTCTTCCTGTGGTCATCCATTTGGGTGCTTGGTGATTTGAGATACAATGCTGGAGTTGTTTTCTGCTATTCGTGGGTGTAGGGCCTTGAAGTTTTTGAGCCAGTATCCATGGACTTCATCGGGACCTGGGGCTTTCCAGTTTGGCATTTTCTTTAGTTGGTGTCTGACTGTGTCTGTCGTGATGTCTGTGAATCTTTGTTTTATTCTCCCTGTTTCTTCTTCCTTGACTTCCTGGAGCCATGTTGCATGTTTGTTGTGTGATACCGGATTGCTCCATATGTTTTCCCAGAGTCTCTTACTTGGTTCGGCTTCAGGAAATTTTCTGGGTGGTTGTCTTCCCCTCTTAGTTGGCTGTATAGTTCTTTTCTGGTTGGTTCCGAATAGTTTGTTCTGTTGGTATCCCTTATTCCTGTTTATGTACCGTTGGATCTTATGTGCTTTGGCCTTAAGCCTCTGTTTTACATCTTCTATGGTGCTGTTTAGTCCCCTCTCTTGTATTTGTATTTCTCGTTGAGTTCCTCCCTTGTTTTCTTGCTTCTTAGCCTTTTTTCTGCATCTCTTTCAGTTTACTCAGTCAGATCTCATCACCATGATTTGCTTTTCCAGGCGCCTTTTCCAAGGAGGTTGCTGTTTTGGTTTCTGTTGGGTTGGTTGTGCTGGTGGTGTTGGTGTTCGAATCCCCATCAGTTCTGCTACTAATCTTGCTCCTGCATATGTCAAGTTATTTGTTTCTGTGATACTGGTGGTCTGTATTATGCCCATTATTTCATTGACCTCACTTGTTTTCTCCCTTAATTTCTTATTATTATTATTATTATTATTATTATTATTATTATTATTATTATTATTATTATTATTATTATTATTATCATTATTATTATTGATAGAGGACTCCTTTACTAGCTAACAGGTATCGCATAATTAATGCACGCAGGAAATGCAACATGAAATAAACAATAGTTATTTGTAACGTTTCATCCTCATTCCCTCATTCTCCGATTGACAGTAATGAATAACTATCTTCCTTATTTTGTCTAAAAACTCAAATCTTTCCTGTGGCAGAACATTAAGTCTCTCTCTCTCTCTCTCTCTCTCTCTCTCTCTCTAAAGAAAATAGAGTGGTAAAAAAAATGACAAATGCCTTTTAACGTAGATAAGTGTAAAGTGTTACAAATAGGAACAAACAACCCTCATGTCAACTACATGCTGCTTGGGAATTACATAAATAGTGTAGAACAAGAGGAGGACCTTGGAGTCATTATTACCAAGGACTTAAAATCCACAAAACAGTGCATAAAAGCAGAAAAGAAGGCGCAGAAACTAGTAGGATACATAAAGAGGCAGTTCAAATACAGAAACAGGGAAACTGTACTGCAGATTTACACATCAGTAGTTAGACCCCATTTGAATATGCAGTACAGTTTTAGTCACCAGCACTAAGAAAAGACATAAATAGATTAGAAAGAGTTCGAGCAAGAGCCACAAAGTTAGTTCCTTCCATCAGGCAAATAGGTTACCGAAGACGACTAGAGAGCCTGAAAATGTATGGCTTAGAAACACGACGATTGCGAGGTCAACTAATAGAAACATTTAAAATACTGAAAGGCATAACAAAAATAGGCAGTAACCTATTTACATTAAACCAAAACCAGACCAGAAATAATGGATGGAAACTAGAACTGAAGAGATACAACACATCCCATTGTGGGAACTTCTTTACATACAAGATATGTGACACGTGGAACAAACTGCCACCAGAAGTGGAAGTTGTAAACAGCAACAGTGTGGAAGAGTTTAAAAGAAAACTAGACAAAATCATTAGGACGCTGTGAATGCACAGTGAAACCTGCTCCTACAGATAAATGAGCACACGATGTCTCTTCGGATGGACTTATAAATCTTTGAGACATCCTAATCCTTGTAACTCTCTCTCTCTCTCTCTCTCTCTCTCTCTCTCCACACAAACACACACACACACAGTAGATGAAATGAACAGTCTTACAGTCATGACATCATTTACCTAGAAGTTCACTCCGTGGAATCCTGACCTGTCCTTGCACTAGAGCCCTTGAAATATCCTACCCCTCATAGGATGCCATCCTGAGACGTATCCTCATCAGGGCGATTTGTGACTTTGAACTTTGGTCATTGGTCGGACTGTGGGGATACTTATGACGTCATGGTGTTATTCCGTCTAGTTTCCAAGTAGTATATCTTGGCAGTTATTGTCTCGGAAGTTGGTCTTGGTGTTTATGTGAACTGCTTATTTATTTTATGTTGTTTCTTCGTGTTTAGGTTCATTTTTGCTTACCTTACGTCGTTTCGTCGTTTTTATGTTAACCGCTTATTTGCGTTGTATCTTCGTGTTTATTTTAATTGTTATTTATTCTATGTTCGTGTTTATGTTCATTGCTATTTACACTATATATATATACATACATACATACATACATACATAAATATAATATATATATCATATATATATATATATATATATATATATATATACTGAAAAGTGAATGATTGCTCAATAGCTTCATGTCCTCTCTCTCTCTCTCTCTCTCTCTCTCTCTCTCTCTCTCTCTCTCTCTCTCTCATAATTTTCAGATCTCCCGCATTCTGTGACAACAGATTAAATAAGTTAATTACCCGATTAGTCTTTTACTTTCAAGGTGTAGAAGTTACACTTTGTAAACAGATGTTAACAATGTTTACTTTTGTTGTTCGTTAAATAATTAAGATTCCTTCGATATTAAAGTTTTGTAGAAAAAAACAACCAATTTGACAATACACAAACATACATAGAAGTATGCATATGTATATATATATATAATATATATATATATATATATATTTATATATATATTATAATATTATATATATATTATATGTTTGTAGTGTGTGTGTCTGTGCCTGTGTGTATGTATGTATGCATGTAAATATGCTTGCATGGTTGCAAGAACACTATCATATCACTGCTCTCTCTCTCTCTCTCTCTCTTTCTCTCTCCTATCTCTCTCTCTCTCTCTCTCTCTCTCTCTCTCTCTCTCTCTCCTCATGTCTTTTCCCTCATCTCGTTGTTCCATTTATTTAACTAGAACCCTCGTCTCCCACTTTCACGTTTTCCCCATTAACATCATTTCCTCCTCCTCCTCCTCCTCCTCCTCCTCCTCCTCCTCCTCCTCCTCCTCCTCCTCCTCCTCCTCCACGCTCGCCTGCCTTATCCACCATTTACTGTCGTACTTATCTCCTCTTCTTCCTCTTCCCCTTATTTTTTTTTTTTTACCTTCATTCGAACTTACCTTTGTCGCGCTAATTGCTGTTAATTGTTGTCCCTGCTTCTCCCCTGCCTTTTTTGTTCTTTGTTCTCTTTCTCTTTCTCGTGTTTCTCCCTTTGTGTCTCTCTTTCTCACTCTCTCGTTTGTTCTCCACCATTTCCCCCCTTTTTTCCTGTTTTTCCCTTCCTCCTCCTCCTCCTCCTCATCATCATCATCATCATCAACATCTCCCTCTTTCTCTCCCTTTCATTCGTGTCTCGTATTCGTCTCAGTTCTTTATAAAGAGGTTTGTGTTGGACGTATTTATGAATGTAAAACTATACATGCTATTGTATAAAACTGAAACATAATGAATAAAGAAATTTTTCCATTGCATAAAGGTTGCTTTGCATGCAAAATTACATATTACAATCTATGTTTTTTTAACAGTTTCACCAAAACCGATGTCTGTGTGTCTTTGTTTACGTTACTAAGAGATATAAAGGCAAAAACATGTGACTCTTAATTTTGTTGTACTTAATGTATCACATGAAAGATTTTAAGAATGTCATTGTTATTTATTTCTGAAAGATTTCATATTTATTTTTATCTTTCAGTCTATGTTTCACGTGAAAGCGATCAAGTAAGCGCCATTGTTATTCATTTATGAAAGACTTCGGTTATTGATGATCATACTTTATTTCAACTTTTATTTTTCGAATTGAATTGTGCTTCTTTATTCCTAGAAAATCTACTGAATTTCCCTGCAAAAATCGTCTTGATTCACCTTTAGTATTTTTTATTTTTTTATTTTTCACAGGACGTCATAATCATAGTTTTTTTCGTAAAAGCAATTGACTTTGTAAACGGAAACTGTCTGCATTTCTGACCCTTAACTGAAGGAGACCATTAATTAAGAAAGGAGAGTAAGCAAAAGAAAAAAAATAATAATTGGATGCAAAAATATTGAAAGTCTGACAAGAGGGAAATCGTAAAAGAAAAAAAAAGAAGAAGAATATTGTGCATGGAGGAGGAAGTAACGCAGGTGAAAAGAAACGAAGAGGAGAGACAGACGAGGGGGAAATAAGTAAAGAAAATAAATAAAGAAATAAGTTGAGGAAAGGTGAAGAGAGGGAGGCACTTAAATTTCAAAACAAGTCTTTACTTATGGAAGTAAAAGTAACGACATGAAATGACAGTAAACGAGTGCCACTTGTAAGCAGTGAGAGAGGGAGATGCTGTAAGGGAATTTTGTTCCAGAGAGAGAGAGAGAGAGAGAGAGAGAGAGAGAGAGAGAGAGAGAGAGAGAGAGGTTGCCTCGTCGAGGCCCTACTCTCTCTCTCTCTCTCTCTCTCTCTCTCTCTCTCTCTCAAGTGTCCAGTTTTGATACCATTAAAGACTACGAAATTCATTCTGTGTTCCAGTTTTTAAAGACTTCGAAAGTCTGTTCCAGGCTTCAAAGACTTCAGAAATCTTTTCCAGACTTGGCAGACTTCGCGAACCTGTGTTCCAGACTTTGAAGATTTCGAAATTTTTTTCCAGACATGGAGATCTTCAAAATTCTATGTTCTAGACTTTTAAGACTTCGCAGATCTGTGTTCCAGACTTGAAAGACTTCTCAGATCTGTGTTCCAGACTTTAAAGACTTCGCAGATCTGTGTAACAGACTTCAAAACCTGTAGTACCATACTTCCAAGAGTTGAAAGACTTTAAAAATCTGCGTTATGTGTTCCAGACTTGGAAAGACTTCGAAATTCTGTATTCCAGACTTTAAAGACTGAGAATGTATCTTTTAAGATTTTGAAATCCTGTTAGCCAGACTTCAAATATTTGGAAGAAATATGTACCGGACTTGAAAGACTTCGAGACTCTATGTTCCAAACTTTAAAGACTTTGAAAATGTGTCGTTTAAGACTTCGAAATCCTGTGTTCCAGACTCCAAAGATTTTGAAATGTTTCTTGTAAGACTTAGAAATTGTGTTCCAGACTTTAAATACTTGGAAGATGTAATATGTTCCAGACTGAAAAAACTTCGAAATTCTGTGTTCCAGACTTTAAGTACTTGGAAGACGAATGTTCCAGACTTTGAAGACTTCGAAAATCTGTGTTTCAGACGTAAAAGGTCTTAAAAATCTGTGTTTCAGACCTAAAACGCTTCGAAAATCTGCGTTCCAGACCTCAAAGACTTCGAAAATTTGTATTCCAGACCTAAAGGACTTCAGATTCAGCGTTCCAGATTTCAAAGACTTCGAAAGTCTGTGTTCCAGACTTCAAAGGTGTCGAAAGTCAGTATTCCAGACTTTGAGGACTTTGAAAGAGTGTGTTCCAGATTTGAAAGATATCGAAAATGTGTTCCAGATTTTAAAGACTTCGAAAGTCTCTGTTCCAGATTTTTAGGACATTGAAAATATCTCTTTAATGACTTCGAAAGTCTCTGCTCCAAGTTTTTAAGGAGTGAAAACATCTCTTCAAAGACTTCAAAAATCTCTGTTCCAGATTTTAAGGACTTTGAAAATATCTCTTCAAAGACTTCAAAAGTCTCTGCTCCAGATTTCAAGGACTGAAAATATCTCTTCAAAGACTTCGAAAGTTTGTGTTCCAGATTTTAAGGACTTAAAATATCTCTTCAAAGACTTCAAAAGTCTCTGCCCCAGAGTTCAAGGACTGAAAATATCTCTTCAAAGACTTCGAAAGTCTGTGTTCCAAGATTTTGACATTCAGAAATTCTCTAGTTAATTAATACCTTAATAGGTTTCCAGAAAATCCTTTGGATTCCGACAAATAAAAATAACAGCTTTGATATGAGAAATTATCCGCCCATTATT
Organism: Macrobrachium nipponense; assembly: GCF_015104395.2. NCBI lineage: Eukaryota > Metazoa > Arthropoda > Malacostraca > Decapoda > Palaemonidae > Macrobrachium > Macrobrachium nipponense. The sequence continues at coordinate 50,618,982 of NC_061097.1, read as the reverse complement.
CAAACACCCTCCCCACTCACTTCCCCTTCCCCCCTCTCCCCTCCCCCCTCTCCCCTTTCCCCCTTCTCACTTACTCTGTATCCTTCGCTCTTAGTTTATCTCCCCACTTCTCTCCCCAAGCGGTTTCCATGTTTGCTCTCCTCTGCATCCACTCTCCTTCTCTTTCTTTTTCATTATCTATCTTCTTCTTTTCTTAATATTTATCTCTTTCGTGTTCCCATTCCTCCTATCTTTCTTTCATCATCCTCTTCTGTCTTCCTAGACCCTTTCCCCACCCCACTTCCACCCACACCCCGCCACCAAATCAGCCCCCCCTCCCCCCCCCCTCCGTCTGTTTATTTTGGCCATCTAGACTTCTCTCTCTCTCTCTCTCTCTCTCTCTCTCTCTCTCTCTCTCCTGTTTTCCTCTTCTACTCTATCTTCCTTTCGTCTTCCTAAACCGCAACCCCACCCCACCTCCATCCACCCCACCCCTCCAAACCCATCTACCCCCTGGTCTGTTTATTTTGGCCATCTAGGTATCTTCTTTCTTCCCCCTACCCCCCACCTCCCCCACCCTCTCTTCTTTTTTCCTTGCGCCAACTCAAACGCATTTTCGCAAGAATGTTGCAAATGTTCTTGTAGAGTCGCAGCATCGCGGCCAAACCCACATTAATGTTGAATGCAAAGTCAACTGCAGACGACTGGACACGTCAAGAGGCAGAGGCAGCGAACTTGTGCCGCAGAGTTTCGTCCGAATTCCAGAATGATTTAGTCCCGGGGACAAATTCCAGCTGATGGTTCCATCGTGAACAACAGTGAGGCGATTGATGATACCCCGTGTTTCATTTTTCATTCTGTATAATTTGTATTCAGAGGACTGTTGGCTGCTCTTGGTACTCTTGGAAGCCGCCCACTTAATGGGCGTGAAAAGTATCGCCTCTCCTCCTCCTCCTCCTCCTCTTCCTCTTCCAGGGACTTCCGGGCCAAGAAAGACTGGACTGGACGCTGGAACGCCCAAAACCTCGGGAATGAAATGTTTAAAAATGCTTCGTCTGAGCGTTAACTTTGAGATGACCCAACTGCATCCTGGATTGTGGCAGTTCAACCCCTTCCCTCCCTTTGGCGCCGCGCCTTGTTAGAAGCAAACTTCGAAGGCGCTTCGCGACCTCCGTCGGTAGTTTCCGAAGGACCGTGTCCTCTCTCTGGCGATCAGCTCACAATTCCCTTTCTCTCGGTGCGTGACAAAACTCAAAACTCCTTCGCGAAGAGCATCGGCGACGGTTGTTATTGTTGAAATGCCTACCAGGAGGAGGCGCGCGAAGACCCTCCTCTATTAATGGAATGAAAGCAGACGAGGGGAACGGGAGAAAGAGAGAGAGAGAGAGAGAAGGAGAAGGAGGGGAGAGAGAGAGAGAGAGAGAGAGATGTGGGCTAGACGCAAGCATGCCCTAACCGTGGCTTCGTGAGAGAGAGAGAGAGAGAGAGAGAGAGAGAGAGAGAGATAGGAGACTAATGTAATCAGCTCCACTATGTATGGTACCTCTGACTACACACACCAGTTTCTCCTTAGCCTCAGTGTAACCCTTATACACATTGTTTAAGAGGTATTTACCGCTTCCAGAAACCAACTCAACAAACCCTTGGCCTCCTCCTTCCCTCCCCCTCTCCCCCAATTACTCCCCATCCTCCCCCATAGAACCACCCCAGTAACCTTTTCTTGTTTGAAGGAGTGTGTAACGTATTGGGATGGGAGCCACATTTAGGGGGAGGGAGAGAGAGAGAGAGAGAGAGAGAGGTTGGGACGGAGGGGGAGAATAAAATTGAGAACATTTGTCCTTATATGTCCAAGGAAATTTATGTTTTCTTTTAAAAAATATACTGGAGAGAGAGAGAGAGAGAGAGAGAGAGAGAGAGAGAGAGCGAGAACGAACTTGTATAGGAACATGAAAACTTTTTTGAAGATCTTACTTTGAGAGAGAGAGAAAGAGAGAGAAGTACAGGTGAATATAGGACTTGAGAAAAGGAAGACCTTTATAAAATCCTACTGTAATAAATGGCATTAAAAGAGAGAGAGAGAGAGAGAGAGAGAGAGAGAGAGAGAGAGAATTTCATCTTTTTAAACATAGGAACTTGAAAAAGTCCGTGTTGGGGTGAACTATAAGAAGTAATACTGAGACAAAATATTTGACGAATAATAGTATCTGTTCTAAATTTTAGGTTACATACCTCGAAAAGGTATGTACCCTAAATTCTTAGCATACCTTCCCAAAGTATGTATCCTCAGTTCTAGTCATTACCATTTAGAAGTATGTTTCGTTATGTATCCTTAATTTTTACACTGATATTTTTAAGTATGAATCCTAAATTTTCATAATTGCTTTACAGAAGTATGTATTGTTATGTATCCTGAACTCAAGCCATATTTTTGGTTATTTTAAAATCGATTCATACCTCGTCGACGTATATATTATGAACGTCGAACATCCCTTCTTGATGTATGTATCATGAGCGTCGAAGTATGTATCATAATGTATCTAAACTCTAACCATACCGTTTTGAAGTGATTATCGTAAACTGTCGACGCATGCATCCCAGACTTGGATCTTTCGTAGATGTGGCCCTCACGGGTTTTAACCCGGTATGTATCCACCTCTGCGGCGTGTTTAGTACAAGGCCGTAGAGACAAAAACAAAAGACTGTCGATATCATGAAGATAATGACCCCACAGAAATAAATATTAGTCCTAGATAACGACCTCCGAAAACCCCCTAAGGTTGTAACATCTTTTGATTATATATGTACAATACATGTAAGGTTTTCCTTGCCGCATTCTTGCACATGACCCTCATGAGTGCAAATAATGATGATGCACGCATATGGAAATGAACACATGGAAACATGTTTCACAGGAAATATCTTGACTCGCCAGGGGAACGAACCCAGGTCTTTCGGGTGAGAGTCCAGGGCGTGTGTGTGTACTATATATATATATATATATATATATATATATATATATATATATATATATATATATATATATAATATTATGCTTACGTCTTGTAGCATTTATAGAGAAGCTTTCCAGGTCTCAGTGAACAATTTGGATAGAGATTGCTACCTTCAATTATAGATATCATGAACCTATGATTCTGAATCAGTGATATATGATTATATTTATCAATTTATTACCAGTTAGGTATCCAACTAAATTACTCAGACTTCCCATTTCCTACTCGCTTCTTATTACGTATTCAATCTCATTTCCCTTTAATTCACTCATTATTGTTTGTTTACCTTTTATTAGTTTTTTGTCCTACCGACCATCTCTCTCTCTCTCTCTCTCTCTCTCTCTCTCTCTCTCTCTCTCTCTCCTGACCTCTGGAAATGAACCATCTGGTAAGGAGGCTAGTCAGTATTCCTCTCCTCTCTTATCTCACTAACCCCAGCACCCCCCCCCCCTCCTCTCACCCCCTCCTCTCACCCTCTTACCACACCTCCTACACCCAACCTACACCCCCCTCCCCTCCCCAACCGACCCCAGACTCCACCAAGGTGGGGAGGCTGTTGTTGGTGGCCTAATCAACCTGTTAATTGCCTGACGCTCTCGGAAGAGGAAGGTGGGAAGAAGAAGGAGGAGGAGGAGGGGGAGGAGGAGGAAATGAAGATAGTAGTCAGGGCAGTATTTGTATTGTTAGAAATACCATTTGTCTGATTTGAGTTTTTTTATTTGTTTATTTTTATTTTCATTTTTTGGTTTATTTGTTTTATCATCTTCAGGTTAAAAGAGTGGAATGAGGCCAAGAGATGAATAATGAATGTAATAGTCAGGGCATTATTGGGATTTCATAAAATGAGGTCATTGTGCATTGCCTCCCGCGAAAGTTTTATATTTTCAGAATGGAAGCATCGGTTTTGGGAAAGTTGAACATAACCCCCACCCCCCCAAAAAAAAAAAATAAAAAAAAACTGAAAATGGAAAGCTGCTTCTTAACTGCTTTCTTTTTCTTCTTATTAGTATTTGCTTGTTTTTAGGATAAAAGCTGCTCTTGGATTGAAAGCTTAAATATTATCTTGGTTACGTTCTGCTGCTTTTGGAACGAAAGCTTGAAGATTTTCTTGATTACGTTTTGCTGCTTTTGGGGTGAAAGAAATTCCTTGTTACGTTTTGCTGCATTTGTGGTAAAAGCTTGAAGTTCCAGGTTACGTTTTGCTGCTTTTGGGAAGAAAGCTTAAATTTTCCTGGTTACGTTTTGCTGCTTTTGGGATGAAAGCTTGAAGATTTTTCTGTTTTAAGTTTGACTGCTTTGAGGGTGAAAGCTTAAAGATATTTCTAGTGAAAATTTGCTGCTTTTGAAATGAAAACATTGTTTGTATTAATAAGAGTCAAACTGAAAAAAAAAATTGAAAACTAATTATATATATATATATATATATATATATATATATATATATATATATATATATATATATATATATACATATATACATATATATAAAAATATATATAAAAAATATATATATATATGTGTTTGTATATATATATTTTTATATATGAAAACTACTTATATATATATATATATATATATATATATATATATTATATTATATATCTACATATATCTATAAATGCCGGGGCGGATACAAACATATATATATATATATATATATATATATATATATATATATATGTGGGGGGGGGGTTATATATATATACTGCTGGGGGGTTATTTTTCGCTACTTATCGGTTGAAGTGTAAAGATATAATTCAATCTTGTTTTCATATTTCAGGAATAGGTTGATTGAACTGGAATTGCTCATTTAATTTATTGGGTTTGAGTAAAATTCAATTCATTTCTCTATCACGATCAGTTAGCATGAAATTTATCTTTTTTGTAATTGTCCCACAATCACTCCTTAATCCTTACGAAACCTTGTTTCATAAACAGTGCTTTTAATGAGCAAATAAGATATTAAACAAATTATTCTGAGAAACAGCAGAGATAAAAAAATCATATTTTTACTCTTATTATGACCACACCATAAACTGACTCTCAAATATAGTTCATCTTGTATGAATAAGCCATGAAAAAAATCGTAACTTGGGTTATTAATCTGGATAAGTAAAATTCTACAATCCGCTCAAGTTACCTTGTCAGTCCAGGTTTTTTGCCAGAAATGTATGCATAATTAATTGCTTGGTATTATAAAATAACACAGACGACCGATACTTTAATGGCTTCAGAGCTCGGGGAGATACGAAGAAATCTGATTTTTTTTTTTTTTTTTTTTTTTTTTTTGTTTTTTTTTTTTTTTTTTTTTTTTTTTTGTCAT
>NC_061097.1:50598669-50608669 GCF_015104395.2 Macrobrachium nipponense | reverse complement strand
CTGAATTGAGATTTTTAAAAAAATCTTACTTCTCCACAATACTGCTTCTTGGAAGTATTTATTGATGAACGTTTATGATGTGTCATTTTGAACGACACAGAATAAGTCACTGGATTTCACAGTATTTTGGCTACAAAAAAAATTGTGAAGAACATTTTGGTCAACGTCATAATTATCCTTTTTATATAATTTAGAAATTAAACAGAAACCGAGGACATTACCGGGAAGCTGAGCGCCTTAGGGGCGTGGCCGGTATGGTGTAGGCGGGCCATCGCGGTTTCCACGAGTTCGATTCTCGGGCATTCCATTGAGGTGTGAGAGATGCGTATTTCTGGGGATAGAAGTTCACTCTCGACGTGGTTCGGAGGTCACGTCAAGCCGTTGGTCCCGTTGCTGAATAACCACTGGTTCCATGCAACGTAAAAACACCACACAAACAAACATTACCGGGAAGTTGCTTGTGTTCATTTATACACCGCTATGGTTAACATGAGAGGTTAACATTAAATTCAACATTTCAACAATTTGTGATTCAACATTATGAAAACAAGTGCTTCTTTATCCTTTGTGCAGAGCCGTAGTCATCAACTTCATGAACAACTTCAAGGGAAAATGAAATTGGTTATTGAGCTTAACAAACATTTCATGATATTACTACGTCATCTCTGGCGTCATCAGCGTAAAACGCAGCATTTGAATGCAATTTGACAACTTGTCGTAGAAAAGAAAGGTTGCCTTCATCATTTACGTAAAACCATCAGTAACCTCGTAGTTATAGAAAGAATGTTAAAAGAGATAGGGAAAATGAGGTCAAATTTACGAACATTTGTCCGTTTCGATGACGTCATAATTAAGCTCACTGTCAACTTTTTTGTGGATGCAGGTCGTTCGAAGCTTTCTTCTCAACGTTTATAAAACTTACGAACATTTGTCCGTGTCGATGACGTCATAATTAAGTTCATTGTCAAACTCATTATTACGGCTATAAGGCGTTCAAAGCTTTCTTCACAATGTTTGTAGAGCTTACGATCATTTGTCCGTTTTGATGACGTCATAATTAAGCTTATTGTCCAGCTAATCTTTATGGATACGAACGGTTCTAAGCTTTCACTACAATGTTTACAGAGCTTACGATCATTTGTCCGTTTCGATGACGTCATAATTATTAAGCTTACTGCCCAGCTAATCTTCATGGATACAAAGCGTTCTAAGCTTTCACCAGAATGTTTACAGAGCTTACGATCATTTGCACGTTTCGATGACGTCATAATTAAGTTCATAGTCTAAAAAACTAAGTAATTGTGGATATAGATAATTTTTTTTAAAGATTTTTTTTTCACAATGTTTGTAGAACTTACGATCATTTGCCCATTCCGATGACGTCATAATTAAGTCCATTGTCTAACTAATTGTGGATACAGATAATTTTTTAAAGATTTCATTTGACGCTTTCTGTGAATTCATTATTGAGCCCATTACCAAACTTAATTTATTATAGAATACGAATCGTTCCAAGCTCGATGAGCTTTCTTTCGATCTACCAGATCTACTGCAGCGAGAGACCCAGAAATAGGAAGGGAGCTTGGAGCTCGCCCGGACCTGTCAATCATTGTTGTGTGATGAATGACACTTTTGTATAGTCTCTCCTGGCGCTGAGTGACTGGCCTCTCTCTCTCTCCTCCTCTCTCTCTCTCTCTCTCTCTCTCTCTCTCTTACAGGAATGCTTGGCGGTGCGTCTTCTCTCTTTGCCTGTGTGTGTGTGCATATATTCGTCTATGCGGCTGTTTTTTCTGCATAAATGCTATGCTCATATGGATTCGCGAGTGTGTGTGCGTGTTTTTTTTTTATTCTTGTGTGTGTGCCTGTTTTTTTAGTTTTATTTTATTCTTGTGCGTTTGTGTTTGTGTGTGTGTTTTTTTTACATACATGTTCGTCCTTTCATGCATTTATTTTTATGCATAAGTACTCATGATTGCTTGTGTGCATTCCTTACAATTCTAAGTATAAATACAAATGTGGATTTTTTATATATATATATTATATCCTATATATCATAATATATATAAATATATATCCTTATATATCATCCCCTATATATATATGTGTGTGTGTGTGGACGTCCTCGCACGGGTATTTTCAAGCAGAACTGCAAACGCGAATGCTTGCGTGCCTGTGCTTCATGCGCATATGGAAAATTTCGCGTATAAACGCACCCGTGAATATTTGGACACATATTGTACTCAACTCTTGGTCAGTGTATGATTTTATTAATGGTTTTCTAATTTATTTGTTACTGGTGATCATAGCTTGCCACTTTACTGGTCTGCTTCTTTGTGTGTGTGTGTGTATATTATATATATGTATATATATATATATATATATATATATATATATATATATATATATACATAATACATACATACATACACACTTAACGCATACATATGAATATATATGAGATATACCCTAGCTGGCCAACTATCGGATAAGTAATTCACTATTTAAGTCAGAACTCGTACTGATATCCCTGATAAATTTATAACTTTCCAGAAATTCCAGAAGGCGCAAGGAAAACCGGAAAACTGAATATCTGGATGAGATAGATGATTAAAGGAATTCCTATTAGCAGGCGTAATAGTGGTGTCATCTAGAAATGTAGTTTTAAAAAAAAAATCTTCATTTTGCTGATATTCAGAAAAAAAAACGCATCAAAAAACTAGTTTTCAAATTTTCCCTCTCTTTGAAATTCTGAAATTTCAAATTGGTTGATTGATTGATTCCTATTAACAAGCGTAACAGTAATCGTGTGGTGTCATCCAGAAATGTATAGACTTTTAAACAAATTCTTCATTTTCCTGATATTCAGAAAAAAAAAAAACATCAAAACACTAGTTTTCAAATTTTCCCTCTGTTTCAAATTCCAGGAGAAATAAGGAACACTGAAATTTGAAATTGGTTGAATAATACATTTCTATTAACAGGCGTAACAGCAATCGCGGTGTCATCCGGAAATGTAGATAAGAAAAACACAGAAAAATACACACATGAAACTAGTTTATAAACTGTGGCGTCATTTAGAAAGGTACACACACACACACACACACACACACATAGACTACCTGTTTTTAAACAATACTCACTGTCCAGTTTATCGTAGGCTCAGTTGTAAGTTCCAAATGACTGTCCGTAGTAAATGCAACCTTTCTTTACGGCCTTGTTTAAGCGACAACAGCGACCATGTTATAGCTTTGTTAGGGCGACAAAACATGTCGTGTCTCGGCGCCGTTGGATTTGTCATTGCTGTGTTATGATTGTGAAACAACCTTAAAAAAAAAAAAAAATCATATATTTTTTTTTTTTTTTTTTGCAACTTGAATAATGCAGGAAGAAGAAGGTATTCGTGGCTGGATTGTTTGTTTACAAGTATCAGCAGTAATAACAGCAACGCTAGAATTTTAACTACAGTGAGGATACCTTGTCGGGTGACAAAAGCAGTTTTTGCAATATTTGACTACTGTTTAAAACCTTCTTGCAAATTTGGTATTATTTGTCTGATTTATTTTTGGTTTTCATTGTGGAAGTGTTGGCTGGATTTTGGTTAAACCATACATTTGTTTTTTCGTTACAACACAACAAATATGTATAATATATATAATAATAAATATATATATATAATAATATATATAATATATATATATATATAAAATATTAATTATATATAATATACATACATACACACACACACACACGACACACCACATTCATCACATATATATATATATATATATATATATATGTATATATATATATCGTGCGCTGATTGGACAGAATGGAGAGAAAGAAAAAAAAAATATATGTGGAGAAAGAAGACAAAAGCAGAATATATAACTGAAACGTATAAATCGTTGCGTTCAGCAGATGCTCTGCGTCTGAACGTTCCTGTTGACCTTACAACAAAACCAGCTAAATTGGTATCTTTTTTCACATATAGATTTACGGTCGTTGTTTTTTCGCTTACTCGGGGAGTAAGCCTTCCAACTACTTTGTTGTTTCTGTTATTGTTGTTGTTCTTGTTGGGGTAGGAAAGGTCTATGGAAGAGCTTAAAAAGTCAGAAAAGTTGTTTCACGTTGAGTTTAAAATATGGGAATACTAGCATGGCATATTTATGATTTATTTGTTACAGTGAAAATATAAATAATAAATAATGTGCGAGTTAATCAGTAAAGAAAAATTATTTCTAATATATATCGTATTTATTTCAATTTTCTTCGGTGAAACAAGGATCTACTTGACAGTAGATTTTTCCACGCCCCCCCGAATAAGCTGGAGGTCGAATCACACCTTGTTTATAAATAATTGCCAATTACATTGCCAGGGCGACATATTTCAAGTAACCTCTTGTCTTTTAAAAAATGTTATTTTTGCTATTTTATAGACACTTACATTGATAATTCCTTTATATATGGTATTCCATCACCAGAGTAAAGAGATTTATCGATATGATTTCCATTCAAGTTATTTATTCCCTTTTTTCATCTGTCTGTCTGTCTGTCGATCAGTCAATCTATCTGTGTGCTTATATATTTGTTTGTTTGGCCATTTACGCGCATGCGTGCTTTGGTTTGTATCATAGACGTACACGCGTCAGAGCTTTTGCGTCATATAATTACCAATTCGTCATTACCAGTTCCTATATGCAAACTCTCTCTCTCTCTCTCTCTCTCTCTCTCTCTCTCTCTCTCTCTCTCTCTCTCTCTCTTTGACATTCCTTAGTTTCACAATCCCTGGTATTTTACATTGTTGTGGCTGCTCTCTCTCTCTCTCTCTCTCTCTCTCTCTCTCTCTCTCTCTCTCTCTCTCAAATATGCATCCTGCAGTCATTGCAACATTTCCGCAAGCAGGCCTGGCGCACCGTTTCCAGGAGACTTATCATTGCAAATAGCTTATACAGCTCATGCCTATGTATACACCTGGCAAGAAGTCTGTCGTCTGGGGTCAAGTGGGCAATATCAAGGAATGCAAGGCATTTCTCTCTCTCTCTCTCTCTCTCTCTCTCTCTCTCTCTCTCGAGCTACGGAGTGCCGCCGATCAGGTTGGGTTTTGTTGGTGAGCTGTGATAGATGCTTTGTGTTTGTTTTATGACTATGACTCATTTAGGTTCTCTCTCTCTCTCTCTCTCTCTCTCTCTCTCTCTCTCTCTCTCATGTGTAAGGACTTCTAGTTCTGCAGTTTCTTTTTTTGATCCTTCATCATTAGTATTTCTCTCTCTCTCTCTCTCTCTCTCTCATATGTAAGGACTTCTAGTTCTGCAGTTTCTTTTTTTGATCCTTCATCATTAGTATTTCTCTCTCTCTCTCTCTCTCTCTCTCTCTCTCTGTCTCTCTCTCTCTCTCTCTCTCTCTCATGTGTTAGTTCTGCTGTTTCTTTTCTTCATTACCTGTATTGTTTATTTTAACAGGGTCTCTCTCTCTCTCTCTCTCTCTCTCTCTCTCTCTCTCTCCCTACACAGATGAGACATCCTAATCCTTGTAACTCCTTCATCTCTTCAGAGACAGTGTTGTGAACGCCGTCATTAGTTTTTCCATCTTCAAAGGTCGGCCAAAATTCAGGCGGTCCTACGGTACGTTTGTCCTTCAACATTACCTGGTTCAGTGACGTCCATATGAGAGAGAGAGAGAGAGAGAGAGAGAGAGAGAGAGAGTAATAATGATAATTCTTTATTTCCAATATTTACATTGGGTATTCATAAAATATAAAACAACAATTAGTAAAATCATCTTACAAATAGTTAAAATATTTGTTATTTTAGACATACAAAAGTTTGTTTAAGAATCAACAAATCGACTAAAACTTCAGTAATTAATTAGATTCATCAATGATAAAAGAATATCATAAAATTAGAGAGTATTGACTTGAAATATAATTGGTAAAAATATAATGAAGAGAGAGAGAGAGAGAGAGAGAGAGAGAGAGAGAGAGACCTTGATAAAGGAAGCAGAAGTGATGATGATAGCTTATTGAAATAATGTTGTTGATGTTGGTGAAGATTAAGCTGGCGTTATGCCAGCACGGGCTCTTGCTCATAGAGCAGCCCGTAGTATTAAAATAAAAAGCAGAACTAGAGGAGCTTACATGGAAGACAGAGAGAGAGACCTTACAGACCTTACATCTTGTTCGGGTTGCCCTAGGTCCCTCAGTGTGAGGCACCTCTAATGTCTACCAGAGAGTTGCTAGTACATCTTCCGGTATATTTTGCATCCTCCAATCTTCGATGGTCTGGGATGCAGCTTAGATATTTTTCGAGCTATTCTTAAACACATCTACGCTCACTCCTGATATATTCCTCAGATGAGCTGGCAACGAATTGAATAGACGCTGCATTATCGATGCTGGTGCGTAGTGGATTAATGTCCTGTGTGCTTTCCTTATTTTTCCTGGTATAGTTTTGGGCACTATTAATCTACCTCTGCTTGCTCTTTATGATATTTTTAGCTCCATGATGTTTTCGGCAATTCCTTCTATCTGTTTCCATGCCTGAATTATCATGTAGCGAGAGAGAGAGAGAGAGAGAGAGAGAGAGAGAGAGAGAGAGAGAGAGAGAGAGACCTTGATAAAAGAAGTAGAACTGATGATAATAGATTGTAATAAAATAAAAAGCAGAACTAGAGGAACTTACATGAGAAAGAGAGAGAGAGAGAGAGAGAGAGAGAGAGAGAGAACTTGATAAAAGAAACAAAACTGATGATGCTGAAACATCATTAAAATAAAAAGTAGGCCCGTGAGAACTTTACGAGTTTCAGAATGACATAAAAACGTATCAATATGTAGCGCCTATTTTAGCTCCTGTAAACACATTTCATGAAAGTACTTTACTATTGATATGTGAATATGTGTATTACTCAAAGTTCAGTTGACAAGTATACGTGACTTGGCAATTTTTCTGCGCATCAATTTCCGAAGATTTATATATTAAATTTTGTGCGTCTCTGTTGATGTTATCTTGTTTGAAGACAGGGATCAAGGATTATGTTGTTGATGTCCATCGCAGGAAGACCTGAAGAATGTGTCGTTAATTGTACCGATATTTCTTCTAAGTGACCCCCCGGGGTTGTCGGGTGTCATTATCTAGGACTAACGGGCTGGTACTAAACACGCCGTACAGGTGGAAACATACCGGGTTAAAACCCTTGGGGCCCACTATCTAGGAAACAACCAATTATTCTATTTGGTCAGATTTGCCAGCATCCAAGTCCCGGAGGTGAAATGACGGCAAAGAGAACCAAATCGTTCGCTTTTGGCGTTTCTGTCTCTTTTGAGCTGATGGAATCTTTCCAAGATAGTGACGCCTTTGCGGCGTGTTTAGTACAAGCCCGTTGGGGATGACCGCAAAAAACACAAACAAAAGAAGGTCGATATCATATAGATAATGACCCTCAAGAAATATTAGTCCTAGATAACGACAGCGCCCCCCCCCCAACCCCCCAACCCTCGAGCTTTGCTGGGGGTCACTATCAGTGAAAGATCCGCCCATGAACCCATTACCGAAATGAGGCGAATGGATTATGAGTATAAAACTATAACAAAGACGATTTCTTACCCTTTAGGAATTTCAGTAATGCATTTACAACGCTGGTACCTAAAGCGCCACTGATATACTTTATTGTAAGTCGGTTCGGATGCCGTGTTAATCAGTAGGACAAGTGGATACATTCAGGCTCCTTGGCCTTGCATGTGTTGCGTGAGTCTGACAAAAGCTAAAAACTATGAATATATCGTCCGTTTTAAGGCTCTTAGGAATATATATATATATATATATATATATATATATATATATATATATATATATGATTGTTAAAAAACCCACAATCGTATATTAGAATATATTTCTATGCAAAAAAACAAAGACTTTCGAACACCTGCACGGTGTTCGAAATTTCTTGTTTTTTTTTTTACATAGAAATATATTTTAATGTGTAATTGTGGATTTTTTTACAATTTGTTTTCACGAGACTGGGAATTTTTTTATCATATAATAACGATTATAATCACTTTCGCACGTGATTCATTAACCCACACATATCTACAGGTGAAATATATAATAATATATTATATATAATATATTATTATATATATATTTAGTATATATATATATATATATATACAGCATACATACAGTACATAACGATTTTTGTCAGATAACGTACACACCCACACACACATATATATCATGTGTGCGTATGTTTTCTGACAAATTATTGTGTATACATATATACATCTTGTCATTCTAAGAAACTGTATTCACACGACATCTCTCTCTCTCTCTCTCGGTACCTGTTTATACATAATTATATAGATGCATAGATGCATGCAACTGAGTGGCTTGTTTACCGCACACATACACACACACACACTTAGAGAGAGAGAGAGAGAGAGAGAGAGAGAGAGAGAGAGAGAGAGAGAGGTGTCCTAAATAGATTTTAATGAGAAGGAAGCGAGTGTGAGCCTCTGACCATCCATGTATTGACGCTGCCCCCTAAAGTGACCAATCAGTCTATCGATAATTATCTTCTAATGAAGCTCTTCAGGCTGGTCACTCCCTCTAAAGGTGTGAGGGAAAGGTAAAGGGGAGAGAGAGAGAGAGAGAGAGAGAGAGAGAGAGAGAGAGAGAGAGACATAAGACGCAATAGGGTGTAGTAAGAGTGGTGGAGTATACGGTTGTATATGTAGTAGGGAGGTGTTGTATAGGTTGTTAGTTGTGATGACAGATTCGAATAGAGTGGGTTGTGTGTAGTACTAGTATAGATTTGAAGAGTGGTGGCTCTCTCTCTCTCTCTCTCTCTCTCTCTCTCTCTCTCTCTCCAGACTCATCTGACGGTAATAACAAATGACCTGTTTTACTTGACAGCCATTCTCTCTCTCTCTCTCTCTCTCTCTCTCTCTCTCTCTCTCTCTCTCATAAACATATAGACAATTTGTAAATAGAAATGGTCTCACGACTGTCTTGCCTAGCTGATAATTATTCCAAAGGCAGAGAGAGTTGCAAAAAAAATCATATTGAAAGGTAAATTTGTATGAGAGAGAGAGAGAGAGAGAGAGAGAGAGAGAAGAGAGAGAATCTTTAATCAGAAATACTACCAGTCAACGTTAAAAAAAAGTAGAAAATAAGTCAATCAATCATCTACCTCATTGACATTTTAGAGTTTCTGATAACACCCAAAATATCCTGAAGTCTAGCCGACTGCCGCCTAGCGCCCCCCCCCCCCCCCCCCCCCCCCCACCAACCACAAACCCACCTTTTTCTTCCCGCTACCCCCATCCCCCCCCCCCATCCCTCCCCGTACCCCAGCAGATGACGCAACCTGAGAGAAAGAAGAGAGAGGGGAGAGAGAGAAAAGACGATTGATTCCCCAAACGACTCAATCGAAGAATGACATCTCCTTGCCGGAGAGAAATCATTTAGGTTTAATTAATAACTTGGAGAAAGTAGCTACGAAATCATCTTCGTTCTATATTGACCACTTGCGAAACAACAACAGTGAGCCGCCCGTTTCGTGACATTTGCAAAACAACGCTAGATAGATATGGCGTTGACGATGAGTTTATAATGAGGATGTTCTAAGATACACCTTTTTTTATAATGGGAAGAGAGAGAGAGAGAGAGAGAGAGAGAGAGAGAGAGAGAGAGAGAGAGAGAGAACGAGTTTGTTCGTTCCAAGGTAAATCATTCGTTTTTTAATAATGGAGAGAGAGAGAGAGAGAGAGAGAGAGAGAGTCGAGTTTGTTCCAAGATAAATCATTCCTTTTTTAATAATGGAGAGAGAGAGAGAGAGAGAGAGAGAGAGTCGAGTTTGTTCCGAGATAAACCCATCCTTATTTTGATTGTGGTGAAGTGCAGAGCGAGATGAAGGTACAAATACCGACAGAAATAGATATACAGAGAGAGAGAGAGAGAGAGACTGTGGAAAATGCGGCCATTTAAATAAAAGCCTTGTTTTGCCG
>NC_061097.1:50586169-50593669 GCF_015104395.2 Macrobrachium nipponense | reverse complement strand
AATCATTGTAAGAAAAAAAAAACAATATATAAAATCAACTCGCTAAAATATGCCACTCTCTTTAACAGCATTTGCCTAAAAGAGGGTCTTCTACCAAAATAACAATTTAAAGAATAATAATGATAACAATAACAATAATAATAATAATAATAATAATAATAATAATAATAATAATAATAATAATAATAATATTATTATTATTATTTGTGTTTGGACTGAAGATGGGTCTTCTACCAAAATAATAATAATAATAATAATAATAATAATAATAATAATAATAATAATAATAATAATAATAATTTTTTACTGAGGATGAACCCAGGGAAGGGTTCGAAAGCATTTATAAAGTTTTACACGAACTTTTAACAATTATTTTATTGTGGACCTTTCAGTACAATGAAAAGAATAGAAAGGTGAAGAAGATGATTATAAAGAAATCAATCTGAGAGAGTTCGCAGGAAGCGCTATACGAAGTACGATATCGTGTTCTAGTTATTTAGTCGGAAGTTACTTCTTCTGTTACTCCTTCTGTTACCCGGGTAACGGCAGGCTTAACATAACCGTGAGTAACGGCGGGAAAACAGTCCTTTCATTGTTTATAAATTTGTCAGTGCTGCTTATCTCGATGCTGCTTTAGATCTTCAGCAATCTGTTCTTGTTTTCCAAACCCAACGCATTCTTTTGTGGAGAGAGAGAGAGAGAGAGAGAGAGAGAGAGAGAGAGAGAGAGAGAGAGAGAGAGAGAATGAACGCACATACGTACAAACATAAGTGGGGAGACAGACAGACAAATTGAACCCTATATGTATATGTGTATATATATATATATATATATATATATTTATATATTATATATATATATATATATATATATATAAATATATGTATGTATGATGTATATAAAAATATAATGTGTCTGCATGAATCTTTAGCTTATAGGTGTCAGTTAAGTGAGTAAATTATTTCATCATTTGCTAATTGGACAAAATAGCTGAATAGGTGTATGGAAGTCATGAACTATCTACAAGGCTCTGTCTCGAGTTTATATGTATATATGTATAGATATATATATATATATACTATATAATATATATATATCTAGATATATATTTATATATAGATATATCTATATCTATATATAATGTGTGTGCGCGTGTGTGTGTTGTAATGTGTGTATTGTATGCATGTGTACTCTATTCTAATTATTGTTCATTTTAGTAGTTTTGATGAATATCTTCAGGATGTCTTTGCATTATATTTTAATTCATTCTCTATGAACGAGTATGAGTCTTATAAAATATCGGTCGTAATTCCCACATGTAATATTTTATATTAGGTGATAATTAAAAGTATTAAAATAGCATTTACTATGAAGCTATTATGAGGTAAGAAAAGATTCGAATTCAGGCATATAATGATAAATTAGATTTATGTATTTAGGAATTAAATTGTGACTTTAGTTGCTATAGTGTGGGTATTATATGTTGTTTCCCGTAATACGATGAAATAAAACTCAGTAATTTTATGTCCTCGGAAAAAAAAAAAAAAAAAAAAAAGCTCGAAAGGGAGAAAAATGGGAGAGCGTTGAGTATTGACCGTGCTATTTACGTCGTATTTTCTTCGAAGAATTCTGCTCTCGTCAGTTACCTTATGATCAAGTCCTCCTCCTCCTCCTTCCTCCTCCTCCTCCTCCCCCTCCTCCTCCTCCTCCTCCTTCTCCTCCTCCCCCTCCCTGAAAACGGTGCGAGACACCTTAATAGCCCTCATGAATAGCCAAAAAATTGGGCTTCTTTTAAGCTGTTCTTTCTCGCCCGGTATCAGGCTCGAATCGCATTAACCTGATTGGCTGTGAGTAGGTGAGTTATAGCACTTATTCTGGTCGTCCCAGTTGCGTAGGTGAGAGGTGGGGGGGGGGGGGGTGGGGGGGGGGGGGAGTCGTGTGCTGGGATAGAGGGGAGGATGGTTAGGAGGAAAACAGGGGAGTGGGGGGGAGGAGAGGGGATGAAGGTAGGGAAAGGGGAGGGGGGGAGAGGGTAGGGGGGAAGGTCCAATATTCATATACGTAGAAAAGACGATTTCTCGAGACTTGGTGTTGTGTTGACACAGGGACCGACCTCGGTCTTAATTACGGTCAGCCTTTTGATTTATAAACTGGGGCGTTATGTGTACACACTCCAACGCACTTTTTCTTTCTCGAATGGACGCCTTCGATGTATTACTTCTGCAAGGAACGGGGGAGGACCGTTTTAGCGTCATAAACCTTCGCTAACGGAGTTATTTGTTCAGTGGAATATGTCACGGATCGACATTAAGAAAATGGACTTGGGTGCTGGGTTGAGTTCGTCAGAGCATAGACACATCCTCACGTATACACACACACACACACACACACTATGGTTGCTAAATTCAGTTTCAATTATAGCTTGTTCTGGAATCTAGATAAAAGTTCTTACTTACACCTTGCAGCAAGGGTTCTTACAGGGGGTATATCCATACCCCTTGGGGATATGAGAACCACATGCTGGGGGTATGGGACTTGACCTCTGGATATTTGTATAGATTTGATTTAATGAGTCAATACACATGGGCACATTTTGTAAATAAATAACTATATAAAACTATAAATGCTTTTGATTGTCTTGTACGGTCTATTCCTAGCTATTCATACCTAAAGTATGTATTAAACTTGGTATATTAAGTTATATTGTCAATAAATGGGACCGAAGGTTAAGAACTCTTTACAGGTTACGAGTTGGTTTGGATCGTGGCGTGGAAATTCCGTAGAATTCTGTCCGTTTTATTTCCTTATTTTTATTTTGAAAATCAGGCTTCTAAATATATAATTTCAAATAATTTTCAAGAATAATAGGAGAATCTAGTGTCACTGCGGCCTTTTGCAAAGTAAATTGAAATTTTACTTATGCTTAAAACTATGCTCAAACACGTGTAAGATTTAAGTTGCTTTCAATTTTAAATTAATGCATCATAAATTAGGTCATAGTTTATGTATTTCGAAGCTTCCAGTTTTAATCATTATAATTATTTTGTTCATTTTGCATATTCCATCGTTACTTGGAAATCCGATTCACATCTAAATAGTTTGAAACAGGAAACTTGAAAAACCAATAGATGAAGTCATCAGGCATTTAATAACTGGCGACCAAATTAGGTGTTCAGGTACAAAACCTTCCAATGGCGGCATCGGGTTAGGAAATCCTTACCCGAAACTTGGTATGGTGCAATAAAGAAGGCGTGATCCGACCTGCAGCTTACTCAGCGTCGTGTGCTAAAATTTTCGGCCAAATGGTGCGTTGTTTCACTAACGAAAATTAAAGTTAATACGCTATATTTTATTAGAAATAATTGTTCTGTTCTGTTTAACTCGCACATCATTTATTTTCCACATTTTCATTCTAATAAATAAATCATAAATATCCTATCCTAAAATTCCTGTATCGTTAACTCAACAATGCGAAGCACCTTTTTCAGACCTTTTTCAGACCTTTTTAGGCTTTTAAATAGGGCTTTCCTACCCCCCAGCAAGAACAACAACAACAGCAACAAGGTAGTTTGTATGCTTACTCCCGAGTAAGAGTAAATAATTATTATAAAATAAAATAGAAAACGGGTGTAACATTGTAAATGTATGGTGTTACCCCGTAGACTTGTTTTGTCTCAAACAGAATGAAGACGATCATTTTACTTATTGTTTTTATTTTATTCATAAATTTTTTTCCGGTTATTCATTCACTTGTTTAGTTATCCAACAGGATAAAGATGTGACGATTGCGTGTTTGTATGTGTGTGTGTCTGTGTCTGTGAGCGCGCATGCATAGCAGTTGCCTCATTGATACGTTTTCCATTTGAGGTAAATTTTTGTAAATTCTCCCTTAATGCGAAAGTCACTTTCACCATGTGGATTTCTGTTCTTTCTTTTGTGTTCCCCGAAAAAGTCTCTTTACGTCATTTTCTTTCAGCGAACGAACTAATGTGGCAAATTGGCCTGTTTCTGTAAATGAAGCAAAATTAAATGCATATATTATTTTATATTACATTGTGTTATATATACATACATATATTTAAATAATATACTGTATATATATATATATATATATATATATATATTATATATATCACATACTATATATATACATATATACATATATAGTATATATAATATATATACATTATACATATATATGTATGTATATTTATTATAGTATTATATACATACATGATATATCCGTTATTTATATAGGTGTGTGTTTATATGGGTGTGTGTATATGTGTGAATGTATGTATACATGCAGATGCAATTACTACTAACACTGTCTTCAAGTTTCAGCGAAGTATACTCTATACTTCATACGTATGTACATAATGTTTACGTTGATAATGAACTTTTGTACACAGTGCACTGTACACACTTATTCATGCAGTTTATCGTCCAGATCTACAAGTGTTTCCACAGATGTATTTTACCTTTAACATATTTTATCATATTTTACGATAATATATATGTGAATGAGTCACCAGTACCTCTTTATGAAATATCGGAATGAGTAATAAAGAATTTTGTATTCTCTTCATGAACTTAAGCCGTCTTTTCTTGAATATTATCTATATAGATATAATATATATTATAGATTAGTATATATTATATAAAGACTCTTATAATATATATATCTATATATCTCTATAATATTATATATATATATAGTATAATACTTATATATCATATATATATATATTTTTTAGGGCCTTTTATGGGAAAGTTTTTTTCTCTAATACAATTTTCGTTAAAAGCAATTGCTTTAGTGGCATCAATGAACTGCAAGAAACTCATTGATGCCACTAAAGCAATTGCTTTTAACGAATATATATATTTATATATATATATATATATATATATATATATATATATATATATATTCCATAAAAATAAAATTATTCCGTCACTTTAATTGTCTTCAAGGAGGATAAATTTATTTGGTTACAAATTCGAAATAATAAAAAGAATTAATCATTTTGTCATTTTAGTTTAAAAAAAAGAGTAAATTGTTTGATTATATTTTCAAAATAATGAAAAGGGATGAAAAAATCAAATTATTTTGTCATTTTAGTTTTTAAAAGAGAATAAATCTGGTCGATTATAATTTTAAAATACTGAAAAAATTAAATAAAATAATTTAGTCAATTTAGGAGACTAAATTTGTTGTATATATACACACACACACACACACACACACACACATATATATATATATATATATATATATATATATATTATATATATATATAATACGAAATAAAATCATACTGTCACTTTAGCTTTCAAAAAGAGAATAAATATGTCTGGTTTTATATTTTGATGAATGAAATTTTAATACAGATTGACAGCCGTCATGTGTTTCGAAATCGTATTTTTTCAAACAAACAAAAAATTATTTTGTAAATATAGTTGTTTTCAATGATGAATAAACTTATATTGGATTCACAATATAATGATGAATTGTTAGACTGTAGGAACTTTAACTACTACTATTAATAAATAATAATAAAGTATAAGTTATAGTTTATAAATCATGAAATAACAATAAAGATGTTGAGAATTACCATGATCAGAGAGAGAGAGAGAAATTACCAAGTGTTAAGTTATAGTTATAGTTATGCAATAACTATAAAGATATTGAGAATTACTGTATCACCAAAGAGAGAGAGAGAGAGAGAGAGAGAGAGAGAGAGAGAGAGAGACATAAAACACCCTCATGACTTTATGGAAGAGAAACATACGCACCGACACTTACCTTTCTCCCCCCCTCCCCTCCCTTCCCCAACCCCCACCCCCACCCCTCATTCCCCTTTTCAAAAAAAAAAAAAAAAAAAAAAAGCGTAAAAGGAGATTTGGGGGAAACTTTATAACCTTGCGCTGAAATTTAAGGACGAACGCGAGAGCAAACTTAATTGCTCTGCGGGAGAAATTTAAGAGGCTGAGAGAGAGAGAGAGAGAGAGAGAGAGAGAGAGAGAGAGAGAGAGAGAGAGAGAGGTGCTGCCAAAAGCCGTATCTTGACTCGTTCAAAAATTCGAGCGTGTTAGATGGTTTTGGCGTGTGTGTTCATTTTGTTGCGTATTTTTAAATAAGCATTTTTACAAATGAATAAGCATGTAGTTCATATATACGTAAGGTATTTTTAAATAAACATTTCACGCATGCATATATTTATGCAGTTTTGTAAATAGGTATACACACAGTTTATGCATACTTAAGGCATTCGTAAATAAACATTTTAACGTTGAATCTATGTATTTTACTCGCTACAGTGATCACTGTACTTCACTTTCACTGTAATACACACACACACACACACACACACACACACACATATATATATATATATATATATATATATATATATGTATATTATATATACATATATATATATATATATATATATATATATATATATATATATATATATGTTTACATTTAGAAATTTCTTCTCAATTGATGCCTATTATTTTTAAGGAATTATTATTTATATTTATCTCTTGAAATTCGTCATCGTTTTATATAAGTCTGTTATATTCAGAGGTTTTGTGATCACTTGATATTTGCATTATGAAATTTTGTTCTTAATTTTCTCTCTCTCTCTCTCTCTCTTCTCTCTCTCTCTCTCTCTCTCTCTCTCTCTCTCTCTCTCTCGAAGTGTAAAGATTTATGGGAATTGATCTAGTGTGTTTGCAGTGTTTTTTTATTCTATATATGTACATCCTTTGAGAGATTTTATTTATTTATTTTTTTCTTTGTATTTTGGTATAGATATATGGTAATATATACTAACACCTAGTCATGCGTTAAATGAATAAAAGTTATACATACATACATACATACATACTGTGCATGTATATGCATATTATTTATTGTATATAATATTATGTATATTAATATATATAGATATAATATGGTTATAAGATATAATATAAAAACTAGAGCACATGAATAGTTACAGCTAGTGGACTAGATTGTCTGAAATGATTTAATGGCAATTAGGAAGTTGAAGTGATTAGCAACTGGTAAACAGGACACTTCCGCGTCAGAGGCAGTCCCTAAATGGAAGAGGGGGTTCCGTGGGATTGGGGGAGGGGGGAGGGCCGGTGTTATCCTGGGGGAGTGTTATTTGGGGAAGGGGGCGGGACGGGGAGGGAAGGTGGTTGTTGGTTAGTAATGGACTGGATTGGCTGAAGTCGTGATTAGCGGTTATTTGCTGTAATTGGTTGATTTTTTATTTATTTTCTTATTTTTGGAGGTTGTATATTTAATCAGCTTAGTGTATAAATGTATATTTAATTCGTTGGTTGAAGTAATGCTGGACTATTCAGCTTTTTATACTTCTCTTGAGTTTGCTGCTCCCTATTTTCGATATTTCCTTCAGTAAAATTAATTATATTTTTTCCCCTTTCCTCAAATCCCTAAATTATCATACTTTCTCTCTCTCTCTC
>NC_061097.1:50576169-50578669 GCF_015104395.2 Macrobrachium nipponense | reverse complement strand
ATGGATTGGCGAATGACTTCTAGTTCGCTTCCACACGGAAAGATTCTTAAAAGTATGGATTCATGAGTTCCTCTCTCTCTCTCTCTCTCTCTCTCTCTCTCTCTCTCTCTCTCTCTCTCTCTCTCTCTTGCTTTGCATAATACAATTGGTATAGTAGATGTTACTGGGGAATTTTTTAAATAGATATTCTTGTATTGAATTGAAAAGTTTTAGCAGACAATTTTTAGTGACTTTTATTTATTGAGAAATAGATATTCATGCAGTGAATTAGGCTAGGAAGAGGATTTTTGTGGATTGTGAGAGTAGGATTAAGATAATGAATGATTTTAGGGAATTGTAAAGGTAGGATTGCTTAGGGTATTGGGTTAGGATTTAAGGTTTGAATTTATGAATTAGTGAGAAAAAGAATGAATTTTATGGAATTTTGAAGCGAATAAATTAAGATTTAGAATATTGGTTTAATTTTTTAATATAGCTTTTGGTAATAAGTTATCACATGATAATTTAAGAAATGTTGAGGATAACCTGCATTAGGTACTGAATTAGGATGGAAAAATTTCATGTATAAATTTTGATTACCTTACCATTTCGTTCAAATGTTAAGAAGCAAAATAAATGTAGAATTTCATTATCATTCAAAATATACAGGATTGTATTACTAGGCATTTTTTTTAGATCAGAATGAAAATCATTATTAATTAAATGTCATCAAGAAATGTGGCATTTTTAAAGTTAATTAAGATTCAGACAAGCCTCAAATATCGAGGGAAATTTAAAAGTGAAAATAACTTCAAAAACGGCCCCTGAAATACAAAAGTTACTCCTAGAATTGTAACACATTCTCAGGGTCATTCAATTTCCCAGTCGAAGAGAACAAAGCAACTCACCCTTCAGGTCAGCTGTCGCCGAAAGATCAGGTCAAGAAATGGCAAAAGAAATTAAGATTTTTTTTTTTTTTTTTTTTTTTTTTTTTTTTTTTTTTTTTTTTTTTTTTTTTGTTTTTTTTTTTTTTTTTTTTTTTTTTTTTGTCGTTGCAGAATTTCGCTGCGGGTACGAAGGGTCTGTTTACGACTTAGTTAAGGGTACATTTGTCGTTGTCCAACTCGTTCATCCGGCATTTTGGCGTTGCGGTGTTCATTCGCCCCTACCTCACCCCTCCTCAACCAATAGCCCCCCCCCCCCCCCCCCCACCCCCCCCCCCCCCCCCCCCCCCCCCCCCCCCCCCCCCCCGACCTTCCTTCTTTTCATTAACTTATGCTTTCCGCAAAGAAAGACAATCAAACAAAAGAAATACATGGTAATGTTGCGTTTTTGTTTGTTTGGTATTTGCGATTGACCACTGATGTACATTTGCAGTATTTTTTATTTGTGGTGGGGGGGGGGGGGGGTGGGGGGTTTGGTTGCCCAGTTCTGTGGGATAGGAACTGATTGGTTGACTGATTGATAATAAGTCACTTGGCGTCGTAACTTTAGGATTGGGAAGAAACAGTTTGGCATCAACCTGGATTTGCGGTTTATGGGATATGTATAATGAGTCTCGACTTAATAAGCCACTAATTGGCGTCGTAACTTTAGGAATAGGGAAGAAACAGTTTGGCCACCAAAATTCAAACAACCTGGATTCGCAGCATCCTCGGCAGTTTATGGAGCACTAAATGGTAACCACTGTTGCCTTTGGTTCTATAATGAGAGAGAGAGAGAGTACAGTATAAGTATTGCTTTGTTTGTGTATAGAGAAGAGAGAGAGAGAATCAGCTGCTGAACCTTTTGATGGAAAGAGAAGGAAGGAATTAAAAGGCGAAAGAAAGATAGGAATTCAACCTTTGAAGTTTTTTTTTTTTTTTTTTTTTTTTTTTTTTTTGAGAGAGAGAGAGAGAGAGAGAGAGAGAGAGAGAGAGAGAGAGAGAGAGAGAGAGAGAGAGAGTAGTTCAAGTCAGAGGGTATTAAAAAAATGAAGGGGAGTCTAGTGAAAAGTGTAGCCCCAAAGGAAAATAACCGATTCTCTCATATTGAAGGAGAGCAGGGCGTAACTAGGGAGAACAGAAGTATAGGAGAGAATACCAGATCATGACCTTAAATGGGGAGAAACAGTGATCTAGTCGAAAGAGCTTAATGAATGAGGTTCCCAGGAATCGACGTCAGGTATTTTTGAAGTTTTCAGAAGTTGACCGTAAGTATATGACTGAAGTTTCAAGAATGCGAGTTTACAGTCGATCTTGATACGAGTGAAGTTTACAGTTGTCTTTGTAAATAAAGAAAAGTACCTTTAATAAAATGTAGGAATGAAGTTGTCGCTAACTCAACTTCTGTTTAAGATAAACGTATTGATCTCTCTCTCTCTCTCTCTCTCTCTCTCTCTCTCTCTCTATCTCCTCTCTCTCTCTCTCTCTCTCTCTCTCTCTCTCTCTCTGAGGAATGATATCAACAAGAAGCTGGACGTTATTGGTATTATTGTAATTTTATGATGATTATTCAAGAATTCTTTTATAGTAATAATTAT
>NC_061097.1:50568669-50571169 GCF_015104395.2 Macrobrachium nipponense | reverse complement strand
GGAGGGTGGGAGGGGGGTGGGTGACTAGCCAGCCGTTTGCAACATCTGTAGAACCAAAACAAGCTATATCAGAATATGTAGTGAAGTGATGTCAAAATTCCTTCCGAGTTAATTGAGCTATCAGCGGGTCCAGCAAATGCAGTTGCTAAAGGGGCCACCCAAAATCTGTAACGAGAGAGAGAGAGAGAGAGAGAGAGAGAGAGAGAGAGAGAGAGAGAGAGAGAGATTCTTGCAAGTGAAAGCTCTCTCTCTCTCTCTCTCTCTCTCTCTCTCCTCTCTCTCTCTCTCTCTAACGATGCTGTCACGAGATTTACTATTTACTTTCGTAAACAAGAAACCTATAGGAAGTGGCTGATCTTGTGTGTAGAGCTTATTAATGTATATAATATATGTCTTCCAGCTGAGATGCTAAAGTTACCTATTAGACTGAATCTGTGGTATTCGACTATTCGGGGAGAGAGAGAGAGAGAGAGAGAGAGAGAGAGAGAGAGAGACGTCTTGGAGGCTTTGCTTTGTGGGTCTGTGCGCGCGCGCGCTCTCACTTTGCCAGATTACTGATCTCTTACGTCTTTTGTTTGACAAACTACGAACAGAGTTGGAAGCAAAGAGCAAAAGACAGAAAAAGAAAATAAGACGGAATAACAAATATTTGAATAAAATGAAGAGACATTAAAACTAAGATATGCAAACAGACAAGCAAAGGCCAAAATGCAGAAGAGAGAGATGAATATATAGGTAGATAGATAGATGGATAGATAGACGGATGAATAAACGGGTCGACAGTCGGAATGTGAGACAGAAAGACAGAGAAATAGAGACAGCTTTACAGATGGACAAATAGGGAGGTGCATGTCCGTCAAGCTTAACAGGGGGTATCCATACCCCTTTGGGGTATGAAAACCACTTGCTGGGGGTATGGGACTCGATCTCTGGATATTTGTATATATTTGATATAAATGTGTCAATGTATACATGGGTACATTTTCTAAATGAATAACTATATATGACTACATGTAGTAAACCCAGTATATTCGGTTATATTGTCAACAAATAGGATTTAGTGGACTGAAGCAAAGGGGGTATGGAACCATATTGGCAATTCACTGGGGGTCTGGGGTCATCAACAGGTCACCGACGCATTCATACTTTAAACTGCAGAATTAGAGTGATGTAATTGTATATGTACGCTTTATAATTATTCATACACGAGTATGATTACTTATATACGGTAATACGTACACACAAACGCAAGTCTACTTATAGGCTGAAGAATATTAATGAAAAGTAATGAAATATAATAAAAACAATGGAAATTATAATGAAAAACAATGAGATGGTTATAATGAAAAAAAAAATTAATAAATATAGTGAGAGACTAACAATGAACGAGGAATGAACGGATGGAAATGAAAAATACTTAAAGAATAAAAAAAATGAAAGAATAATCATGAAAGAAATAATGAAATAGTTATAAGGAATAAATAATTACAGAATGAAAAAAAAAATTGCGAGATAAAGCATTTGGTATCCGCAGTTATTAAATTATTACCAGACGATAAATGTTCATTTCCCCGCCCTCTGATAATGTATGGGGACGGACTTGTTGAGCAAGTTGCATAGCCCAGTCAATAAATTGCAAAGGTTGGTGCTGGATTATTGATTGGCGAATTGAATAACATCTCGGATCCGCTGGTGGTGATTCGCGAATCAAGTGTGTGTGGGTCTTTTTTATTGTTTTTGTTTTACTTTATTTGTTTATTTGTTTGTTTACTGTTTGTTTTTTTCATGTTTTGCTGTTTTTGGTACTTATTTACATTTTCGGTTGTTTAACAAATTCCTGTTTTTTCCGTTTACGTTCATTTAAAAAAGTTTTATCACTAAATTGCCTTTTCGTTTATTTAACAATGTTTTTGAGTTTACTTGTATATTTCTTCGTGTATTGTTCTTATTAGTTATTTACATTTCCGTTTATTTAACAAGTACCCATTTTTGTCGTTAAATACATCACGATATTAACTCGACCCCGAATTTAAATATTGTGCTACTGAGGACTTGGGTTCGAATCCAGGACGAAGGCGGAGTGATGTGAGGCGATTCTCTTAAAAAATTCCATGGTCCCTTCCCTCGACCCCAGCAGTCAAGTCAACTGCTGTGGGTCGTAGCAGGTCGTTAGACTTCCCAGAATATTCAACAGAGGATCGGAAGTTGTCCTAACCATTCCTTCTTGAGTCGCCTTCAGAAAGGCGAATGGGAAATATAAAGGACTTTCATCCTATTCGCCCATTTATCAAATCGATCCTTTAAAGCCCTTCTTAAACCTCTCGTTTATCCGTTCGGTTGCTTTCCTCCTCCTCCTCCTCCTCCTCCTCCTCCTCCTCCTCCTCCATCACTTTTCACGAAGCCTTCATAACACGACGAACTGACGCGAAATCTGATTCGCTATTTTCGCGAACGGCGCGGAGCCACATAATCCCGAGTCTTGTTTCATATAAAGCAATGA
>NC_061097.1:50561169-50563669 GCF_015104395.2 Macrobrachium nipponense | reverse complement strand
ATGCGCCGCTTGTAAATTTTCGTCTGTTTGTGCTCAATAACGTACATTCACATTTGAATGCGGTTTTCTCCAGAAGTGTATTTTATTACATGTTGAAATGCAAGCGAATGGAAAGACGCGTTCGTTGGAGCCATGACGCCACGGAAACGGAACTGAAACTACACGATCCTAATGAACGCGAGATTTAAAGAAATGCGGAAGAATGTGCGTGACAATAATTCCTTTGCATGGATAATCATTCCTTGGCAGGGATAATAATTCCTTGGCAGGGATAATAATTCCTTGGCAGGGATAATAAATTCCTTGGCAGGGATAATCATTCCTTGGCAGGGATAATCATTCCTTGGCAGGGATAATAATTCCTTGGCAGGGATAATAATTCCTTTGCAGGGATAATAATTCCTTTGCAGGGATAATAATTCCTTGGCATGGATAATAAATTCCTTGGCAGGGGTAATAATTCCTTTGCAGGGATAATAATTCCTTTGCAGGGATAATAATTCCTTGCCATGGATAATAATTCCTTGGCATGTATAATAATCCTTGCATTAGGGAATAAAATTCCTTTGCAGGGATAATAATTCCTTGGCAGGGATAATAATTCCTTGGCAGGGATAATAAATTCCTTGGCAGGGATAATAATTCCCTTGGCAGGGATAATAAATTCCTTGGCAGGGATAATAATTCCTTGGCAGGGATAATAATTCCTTGGCATGGATCATAATTCCTTGGCAGGTAACCTAATCCTTGCCATGGATAATAATTCCTTGGCATGGATAATAATTCCTTGCCATGGATAATAATTCCTTTGCAGGGATAATAATTCCTTTGCAGGGATAATAATTCCTTGGCATGGATAATAATTCCTTTGCAGGGATAATAATTCCTTTGCAGAGATAATAATTCCTCTGCAGGGATAATAATTCCTTTGCAGGGATAATAATTCCTTGCCATGGATAATAATTCCTTGGCATGGATAATAATTTCCTTGCCATGGATTAAATAATCCTTTGCAGGGATAATAATTCCTTGGCAGGGATAATAATTCCTTGGCAGGGATAATAAATTCCTTGGCAGGGATAATAATTCCTTGGCAGGGATAATAATTCCTTGGCAGGGATAATAATTCCTTTGCAGGGATAATAATTCCTTGGCATGGATAATAAATTCCTTGGCAGGGGTAATAATTCCTTTGCAGGGATAATAATTCCTTGCCATGGATAATAATTCCTTGGCATGGATAATAATTCCTTGCCATGGATAATAATTCCTTTGCAGGGATAATAATTCCTTTGCAGGGATAATAATTCCTTAGCAGGGATTATAATTCCTCTGCAGGGATAATAATTCCTTTGCAGGGATAATAATTTCCTTGCCATGGATAAAATTCCTTGGCCATGGATAATAATTCCTTGTCATGGATAACCTTTAATTCCTTTGCCAGGGATAACCATAACCTTCATTGGCAATGGATAATAACCTTTCCTTGGCCATGGATAATAATTCCCTTGGCAGGGATAATAATTCCTTGGCAGGGATAATAATTCCGTTGCAGGGATAAGAATTCCTTGGCATGTAATAATTAATCTTGGCATTGGAAATAATTCCTTTGGCAGGGATAATAATTCCCTTTTCAGGAGGTAAAATTTCCTTTGGCATGGGATAATAACCTTTCCTTGCTGGGATAATAATTCCTTTGGATGGATTAATAATTCCCTTTGCCGAGATAATAATTCCTTCTTGGCAGGGATAATAATTCCTTTGGCAGGGATTAATAATTCCTTGGCAGGGATAATAATTCCTTGGCAGGGATAATAATTCCTTGGCAGGGATGGTAATTCCTTTGCAGGGATAATAATTTCCTTTGCAGGGATAATAATTCCTTTGCTGGGATAATAATTCCGGTTTGGGCCAGGGATAAAATTCCCTCCTTTGGCAGGGAGATAATAATTCCTTGGCAGGGATAATAATTCTTTGGCAGGGATAATAATTCCTTGGCAGGGATAATAATTCCTTGGCAGGGATAATAATTCCTTGGCAGGAATAATAATTCCTTGGCAGGGATAATAATTCCTTGGCAGGAATAATAATTCCTTGGCAGGGATAATAATTCCTTGGCTGGGATAATAATTCCTTGGCTGGGATAAAAATTCCTTGGCAGGGATAATAATTCCTTTGCATGGATAATAATTCCTTGGCAGGGATAATAATTCCTTTGCAGGGATAATAATTCCTTGGCAGGGATAATAATTCCTTTGCATGGATAATAATTCCTTTGCAGGGATAATAATTCCTTTGCAGGGATAATAATTCCTTTGCATGGATAATTAATTTTCCTTTGATGCCTAAATAATTCCTTTGCAGGGATAATAATTCCTTGGCAGGGATAATAATTCCTTTGCATGGATAATAATTCCTTTGCAGGGATAATAATTCCTTTGCAGGGATAATAATTCTTTGGCAGGGATAATAATTCCTTTGGCTGGGATAATAATTCCTT
>NC_061097.1:50528669-50556169 GCF_015104395.2 Macrobrachium nipponense | reverse complement strand
GGCTACTGCTGCTGTCCCAGTAAGTATTGCAATTAAATACATTAAAGAGTTTTTCTGTTGGATATTCAAGGTTTTTTCATACGCCCTCGATATATTGCTGTTCATTACTTACACACTCAGGAGGATTATATATATTTTATATGTGTGTATGTATTTGATTTTTCTGCATATATACATATAGTATGCATATATAACTTTTGTTTTTTTTAATCAATAACGTTAATTTTGTAATTCGTGCAGACGCGACTGTAACCTTTGGAAAAGTTTGATTAAATTTTCGACCTTTCCCAGATTCCAAAAAATATAGTCTAGGTCAAGATTGTGTGGACTGTAGTCATCTTATGTTAGGACTCTTAGTTGTCATTTTACACATATTAAATGTAAAAACGGCATTAACTTTGTAAATAAAGCTGGTGGTTTGGCAGACGATGTAACCTAAATAAAGCTGAAATGGTTTGGCAGACGATATAACTGAGTGATGTGTGTTGTAGGTCATTATTTAGCCGATTAATTTCTTTTCACATATATGAGCTATATATTTTTCACGTTAATTACCTACATTTTTGCACAATTTTTAACCGTTATATTTGGTGCAAGTATCTCGATTTTGTGTTTCCCTTATTCATGGTAGTTGGGAATTATGGTAGATTTCAGTGTATAACTAGTGATTTTGGGCGTGAACAAAAAATGAGTGAATTGCACTAAGAGGAATGATGTAAACTGTGTAAGATAAGCGGCAGAAAAAGAGTCAAGCCTCTTTTGTGCATTTAATCAGACATCAAAATAAATTATTATGCACAAAGAGGTGACAAGTGCCTTTACGGGAATATGTGCTAACTAACCTAACCTAACCTAGTTTACCAGGCTCTACCTGACTGACGTCGAGCCCACGACCTAACCTGACCTAGTCTGCAATAATTCCAAACCTAATTTAACCTTCCATAACCTAATCTAATTATGAGCTGTGAGTCTTACCTGTTCTCTAACCTACCTTGAAAGGTGCTTCCTACCCTAATATATTGCGAGCCTATATCCTAATCTGGGTAATTCTACAGACTGCAAGGAACGTAACCGCGGATTTGACATCCACTAGGGATTGGGGCGTCCAATGTATTTCGCCGTTTTTTTGTACAGGCCCCTGGGGGTTAATTAGTACCCTAGATCTACCCTAATCTGATGTAGTGTTCCATAAATTATAGTGTGTGTGAACACCGGATGCATCTTAACCTGACCAAACCTTCCTTAACCTAATGTAAGTAAGCGCTGTGGGTCTTACCTGCTCCTTAACCCACCTTTATCTTGACATGTTTAATATTTTAGCATATTGCCAGCCTATATCCTAACCATACCTAGAACTCCATATATTATAGTGTGTGAACAGAGAATGAATTTCAACCTAACCTAACCTAACCTAACCTAGTCAAACCTTGGGTTGTGGGTCTTACCTGGTCCTTAACCTGCCTTAACCTTGACAGATGTTTCTTACTCTAATATATTACAATCCTATAGCCTAACCATACTTAGAGTTCCATATATTAGTGTGCGAACAGAGGATGCCTCTTAAGCCAATGTAACCTTCTCCAACCTAACCTAACTTCGGGCTTTGTTTTACCTTCATCGTAACCCACCTTGACAGATATTTCCTACCGTAATATATAGAGTCTATATCCTAACCTAACCTGACTTAGGTTGATTCAAGTTATGCTGTATAAACAATGATGCTTCTTAACTTAACCTAACGTAACTTAGGTCTGTGGCTCTTACCTGCTACTTAACCTACCTTGACAGATGTTTCCTACCTTAATATGTTGGTATTTTGCTTGTATGCATGTTGTAAAATCTTAAAAAAGCCGAAGTTTTCACTATTATGGCTACTGCCAGTTTTTATACAGTGCAGTTAAGCTCCTCAATATCTTTTGCGATGCGTGCAAATGGATCAAAGGTGGTTTTTGGTCATTTCTTGGAGATGATGATGTGTTACACGTGAAATGGATTGAAATGATTATACCTAAAAGCAAATTGACAGGATAAAGTTTCGAATATTCTAGAATTGTGTGACAATTTCTTTCTTCTCTTTTTCCTCCTCTGAAAACCAAGACTAAGACTTTTTAAGATTTGTTTGTTTCACCTTGAAATCTCCATGGTGATGGTTACAAGTTTTTGTTTTACTTTTTTTACTTAAAAGATCACTTAGAAATGTTGCTCCTTGATACTGTTATGCCTAAGATAAACCCCAAGTCATGTCCAAAAAGTTACAAAAGACTTTGGAAACAAAAACAATGTATTGGAAAGCATTTAAAGTCTTCATATTTTTATTGGTAAATATATAAATCATAATTCCTTTGCCCTTAATATTCCAAAAGGGAAAAATACCAATATTTCTTTCATTTTTCATTGTTACCACATGATTTGGTAATGCTGAAAAATTAATCTAGCATATTTAACGAACTTTGTAATTGAATAAAAGTTACTGTACCTAACCCAACCTTAACTTACCTAACTTAACACGACCTCAAAACTGCTGCTGCTTTTTCTGCTTAATTATAGCACCTGGTGTTACAGTTGCTGCTTTGACCCCAATTCTGCTGTGGCCTTATGTACTTATCATAGCATCTGGTGTTACTTTTGCTGCTTTGACCTCAAATCTTCTGTTGCTTTTTGCTGTTCAATCATAGCATCGGTGTTACTTTTGCTGCTTTGACCTCAAAACTGCTGTTGCTTTTGCTGCTCAATCATAGGCATCGGTGTTACTTTTGCTTCCTTGGTACCTCAAAACTTCTGCTGCTTTCCATGCAAAATCATAGGCATAGCACCTGGTGTTACTTTTGCTGTTTTGCCCTCTTTATATGTAACCCAGTAAACCCTTTTTACTTGTGATCTAAGAAACCCTCTTAACATGTGACCTAGGAAACCTTCTTTATACGTAATCTAGGAAACCCTCTTTATATTTGTCTTAGGAAATCCTATTTACATATGACCTAGGAAACCCTATTTATATGTAACCGAGGAAACCCTCTCGACATGTGACCTAGGAAACCCTATTTACATTTGCGTTAGGAAACCTTATTTACATATGACCTAGGAAACCCTATTTACATGTGACCTAGGAAATCCTCTTTATACGTAATCTAGGAAACCCTATTTACATATGGCTTAGGAAACCCTATTTATATGTAATCTAAGAAACCCTCTTGACATGTGACCTACCCTGTTCTTTGACCTGTAAAACCTTCATTGTATGTGACCTCTTCCAGCGTTTGACCTCTGAAACTTTTATTACGCATGACCTTCCCTAATATATGACCTGTGAGAAACATCACTTTTGCTCTTGATTATTAAGCCTTGATTACAGGTGTAGGTTATTAAACCTTCATTACATGTGTAGGTAACTTTCACTGACTTTTGAACGCTAAAACATTAATTGATGTCCGTTATATTTGGCTTATTTGACATTTTCTTTATCGAATTACATGAAATCCTGATTGCAACTGACTAATTACATTTGAACGCTGAAATATCCATTTCTTGTGGCATGCATTTATTTTATTTGAACATAAACATTCATCATATGTGGCATCGTTGTGCATTGTATTTTGACCCATAGAGGTTTCATTGAAAACTCTTCATGCGTGCAAGTGTGACATTTGACCTCTGCCTAATTGAATCAAATCATTACATGACAGATAGTAAGACTTCTGGCCATAAAATTTGATTGAAATATCGTTATATTGTTTAACAGATTTTAACTTTTGCCTCTGCAAAATGGGCTAAAATCATTACAGGGTAGTTATACATCGAAGCCTCATTGCATGTGATTGACTTTGACCTTTGACTTTTTAAGGAAAAATTTAAAATCACTAAAAAGGAAATTCGTAAAACTTTAATTATCATGAATTTACATTTAAGTTATTAACTTCTAAGGCATTAATTATGACATCCTTAAGCATTTACGTTATAAAATTAAGTGCATTGATCTATGACGTTAGCGAAGGGGCTTGGCATTTTATAGTTTTTTTTTTTTTTTTAAGGCAATAGTACTGCATATTCTCCCCTGTATTCTCAAGTTACCTCTCAAACTTGGAGTTTGTGTGTGTGTGTGTGTGTATATATATATAATAATATATATATATATATATATATATTATATATATATATATATATATATATATATAATATAATATTATATATATATATACATATATATTATATATATTCTATTAGCTATATAATATTATATATATATATCTAATATACGTATATATATAAAGCATACATACATAAGTAGTCATTAACATACGAATCCTAAAATTCTCTCTTCATAATTACCGATAGTTGTAAGTGTATTCAAGTGGTAGTTATCGTAGGAAACCTATTTTTCTTTTTATCTGTTCATAATTCTATTGCATTGTACCAACCTTGGCTATTTTTGTATAATGCTCGAACTAAAATAAGGTTATTATTATTATTATTATTTTAAAATTCTTTTTGGCATATCACAGTCATCCTATTCGACTGGGTGGTTTTATAGTGTGGGGTTCCTGGTTGCATCCTGCCTCCTTAGGAGTCCAACACTTTTCTCACTATGTGTGCTATTTCCATTAGCACACACTTCTGCATGAGTCCTGGAGCTACTTCGGCATCTAGTTTTTCCAGATTCCTTTTCAAGGATCTTGGGATCGGGCTTCCTAGTGTCCCTATGATTATGGGTACAATTTCCACTGACAATATCCCGTATCCTTCTCATTTCTGTTTTCAGGTCCCGATACTTATCAAAATCTTTTCTCTCTCTTTCTCTTCATCTTCAACTTTGGTGTCCCATGGTATTGCACCGTCAATGAGTGATACACTCTTCTTGGTTTTGTTAATCAACGTCATTATTATTATTGTTGTTTTTATTACTAAAAATTAATAAAGCAATATCACAGCCAACCAATGACACTTAGGCCTGATCGTCTTGTCTCTTTTCGTTGGGCGGAGTGCTGAGGGCCACAACAGACCACCTGCCTACTGGCATAAGACCCGCTGGTCGACCAGTAACATGTAAGAAAGGACGTGTTAGCAAAGATACTCTTTCTGCTGCTAACATCAGGCCTGCTAGCTAGCAATATATTAGAAAGGACGAACTTAACACTGCTGACATCAGACCTGCTAGATGGCATCATGCTGGAAAGGACGATATTTCTACTGCTGACATCAATTCTGCTAGCCAGGAACACTTAAGTAAGGATGATCTTTCTACTGCCGACATCAGACGGGCTGGCCAGCAGGAACATGTTAGCAAGGATGATCTTTCTGCTGTTGATACCAGACCTACTAGCCATCAACTGTTAGCAAGGACGATCTTTTTACTGCTGAGATCAGACCCACCAGCTAGCAACATGTTAGAAAGGACGATCTTACTACCGCTGACATGAGAACGGCTAGCTAGTCAACATGTTAGCAAGGACGATCTTTCTAATGCTGACATCAGATCTGCTATCCAGCAACATGTTAGTAGGGACGCTCTTTCTCCTGCTGATATCAGACCTGGTCTGCTAGCCAGCAACATGTTAGCAGGGACGATCTTTCTACTGCTGATATCAGACCTGGTCTGCTAGCCAGCAACATGTTAGCAGGGACGATATTTCTACTGCTGATATCAGACCTGGTCTGCTAGCCAGCAACATGTTAGCAGGGACGATCTTTTTACTGCTGACATCAGACCTGGTCTGCTAACAGCCAGGAACGCGTTAGAAGCGCCTATCTTTCTACGGCGCTGGTTGAGTGATTCTCTCTCTCTCTCTCTCTCTCTCTCTCTCTCTCTCTCTCTTTTCTAGGTCTATGGAGACGCTCTTGCGCACACACACACACACACACACACACACACACATATACACACACAGAGGCAGACCTGCATGCATGTCTAGCTTTAATTTCCCCAACTCCGCGTGTTTCCAGTTGGTCAGGCCGTTTGCCCGTCAGCCATTCAGCACTAAATCCCTAGACCGTCCTAATCCATTACGCTAGTTTAGAATTAATCAAACGAACCTCTCACGCGACGACATTCAAGAAACAGGGTGAGATAGAGGAAGAGAGCGAGCGAGAGAGAGAGAAAGAGCTAGAGAGAGAGAGAGAGAGAAATGTGTGTACATACATACATATTTACATGCAACGACAGTCAAGAAACAGGTTGAGATAGAGGAAGAGAGAGAGAGAGAGAGAGAGCGAGAGAGAGATATGTGTACATACATAGTACATATTTACATGCAACGACAATCAAGAAACAGAGAGAGAGAGAGAGAGAGAGAGAGAGAGAGAGAGAGAGAGAGAGAGAGAGAAATGTGTATACATACATTCATACATACATACATGCAAACTACATACACGAATTTATATATGGTGGTAAAAAATTGTTTGGGGTGGGTTACTATATCCTTTACTATATACGTATACTATATCTGGTAACCGCTATAAGTAGGTAATCATTAAGAACAAAAAGTAAGTATGCTTTTGTATTGGTATAACCAACGTTTTTACCTAAAGAACAAGATACTAAGCTGGGCTTCGCATTTGCAAAGGAATAAATGAAGTTGGTTATTAGGTTTGGTATTGGAAAAGGTGTGGGGGGAGAGAGAGAGAGAGGAGAGAGAGAGAGAGAGAGAGAGAGAAGAGAGGCAAACATGGGCACATTCCTAAACGATGGCATAAATAAATGAAATGGTACTGTAAAAATAAACACTTCTCTCAATAGTATATACTTATAACGACCTTTTGCTTAGTTTCCAAACGTCAACATTATGAATTACCAGTTTTACGTTGCTGGTCTCTATCACCGCTGTTGATAATCTAGAGGCATAACGTACTGTCTCTTTAGTTCCTTGAATCCTTAAAAAAAATAATAATAATAAGTCTTACTTAGTAGTATTGTTCTGCTGTTTATTGTAATCATAGAATATTATCATAATCACAGTTAGATGAAGATGATGAACTTCCATATCCCCTCTATTGACAGATTTTGTTTATATGTTATTTGTGATTAAGGTTTCAAGATGAATAATGACATGAATAGGTTGATCATACATTAACGAGTAGATGGAGCGGTAAAATTGGAATTAAATTATCAATTTTACATTATCTAGGTGTATACATTTTGAAACCCGGAGCATTATCAAATTCATCAGTCGACAATACATTTCGAGGATTGTACACTGGAGTATCTTGCAAATTTCGACCTATTTTTGCAATGGAAGTTTAAATTATGAATTGTTATATTTCGCCAACACCTAAAAGTTGGTGATAGGGAAATTTGATTGCGACCCTGACACAATAATAATAATAATAATAATAATAATAATAATAATAATAATAATAATAATAATAATAATAATAATAATAATAGGGTACGTTTCATGAAAATGGTGCGCTGACGAATTACGGATTTGGAATAGTTGCTTTTTGCCGGAACAATCTGACGCTATATATATATATATATATATATATATATATATATATATATATATATATATATATATATATATATATATATATAAACAAGCCTTAAGCTTCCCATTTGATCCACCACTGCTGTCAAAACGGAGGAAAACATTCCTTACACTACTCCCTCGAGTTGTTGTTGTTGTTGTTGTTGTTTTTATATTAATATGTGTCATGCTTTCCTTTCTCTCATCCCAACGAATTCTGAGCTTCAAGTAAAAATGCCCATTTTTCTCAACTTCAGTCTTTTCTTTTATTCTTCTCTTATTCTTTTCCTTTTCACCCGTCATGCCTCCTCCTCCTCGTGTTCTCCTGGTTCCCTCTTTCTCTCGTGCCTCTTCTGTTCGTGGGTATATGCCCCATTCTTCAAGACAATTTAAAGGTCCCGGCTGAAAGGTCTGACGGTTAGAAGGTAGCCTCGCCCGGTATTCTTAGCGTCGTGATGTTCTATAGAATAGGCGGAGACTGGAAGAAAGGAGACATGGGAAGGAAAAGAAAGAACTCAAAACGGATGGTTAACGATGAAGAGTCGCGGAGAGAATGGAGAAGGAGAGAGAGAGAGAGAGAGAGAGAGAGAGAGAGAGAGAGAGAGAGAGAGAGAGGAATTGAAGCGTGCCCCAATGCTTCTCCTCGCGTCTCTATATAAGCTGAGAATATTTGAAGATTCTTTCTTTCTTTTTTTCGAGGAGTCCTTATACGTTTTTAAGATATGTCTGCCCCGGTTGCTTTGGAATCCTTCAATCCATTCTACTCCCCCCCCCTTATCTCTCTCTCTCTCTCTCTCGTAGGATTCTCACGCTCCGTTTCATCTATATTTATAGATTAACGTTCTTACCTTTCCAGAAGGAGAGGGAGAAAGCAAAAAAAAAAAAAAAAAAAAAAAAAAAAGTCCTTTAAAGCGCCGCTGCTGAAAAATAAAAAATAAAATTCCTGCGATGCCCACTGCCCATGTTAGACCTGAAAAAAATAAATGCCTTTCAATACCACTGTGCCACGAGCCTCTCGTAACCCAATCTAGGACCCAAGAAACTGAAAACCACCGCCGTGAAGGAAATAAAGGACAAAACGAGGGTTCAGCCGAAGGATCTACCGAAGGATCTACCCGGAGGACTCGCGCGAGACGCTTATAGAGGCGGTTTTTAAGGACGCGTGCCCCGGTAGCTGAAGGATTCTCCTTGAACGATTTTTTTTTTCTGTTGGCTCGAGCCTGGACCACCTCGAGGTCCTTCCTCTCGAGCTCATTATCCCATCTCCTCCTCCTCCTCCTCCTCCTCCTCTCCTCCTCCCTCCTGGTCCTTCTTGAAGACTTTTTAAATCTCCAGCGCGCCTGCCCTTTCTGCCCCGCGTAAGAGGCGCGACCGTTACAGGGAGAGAGAGAGAGAGACCAGCCTCTTCCTTTTTCGGAACCGGTGCATTATGGAGACCTGACAGAAGCAGAATGAATGAGAGAGAGAGAGAGACCTTCTGTCGCTGCTGGTGATACGAAGGTGTATAGGCAAGGGAGGGGCAGGCTTTGGTATCGGAAGAAAGAAAGAGAGGGAGATGGGTATAGTGATGATGATGATTTGGGTGCCCCGGGGTGTATGTAGTAGTAGTAGTTTAGGAGACGAGGAATCTTGCCGGTGGCTTGGAGGAGGCGCGTGCCCGAGAGAGAGAGAAGAGAGAGAGAGAGAGTTTTTAATTAAGTTTTTTATACACATACATACATACACATATTGTATATGTATATATATACGTATAATATATATATATATATATATATATATATATATATATATATTTATATATGTATATATATATATATATATTATATATATATATATATATATATATAGTATATATATATATAAATAAACTATCCAGGTTTTCAAAGACAGGCATCTTGTTAAAATATGCCAACCCTTCTAGACGTAACAATTTTAACGCTTCAGGAAAAGTAGGCTACAGTGTGAGGAATAATTAAATACCTTTGAGTCTTTAATGATCGATCTGTTTGTTCCTCACTCAACAACCAATGTTCGTCAACAACGCGGTTGTTCATTACCCAATGTTTATGCATTTCCTTCTAAATTATATTTACCTCTAATTTTTTTTTTTTATTAGGAGTATGGGTAGGTGCCACGTGTTTTCATGGCGTCATTGAGTTTTTCTTTGCATATGCTTTAAAAGTTGCATATACGTATTATCTTAAGCATACAGTTATTAATTATTTTATTTTCCGGCTTTCACCCTTGAAAATGCATCAGGTGGTGTGAAACGTCGGTTTCGTAATAAATTCAATGTTAACAACAACAGAGCATATAATTATAAGTTATATATTATGTTATATATATATAATATATAGTATATATATATATATATATATATATATATATATATATATATATATATATATTGCAATAACTGATCACGAAATATATAAAACGTGATGCTATATATATATATATATATATATATATATATATATATATATATATATGTGTGTGTGTGTGTGTGTGTATTATATATATGTATACATATGTATATATATGTGTATATGTGTGTATATATATGTATATATATATACATATACATATACATATACATATACATACATACATGCACACACACACATATATATACTATATTATTATATATACAATTTGTTCCTGTGTAATCGATACTTTTTAGTTATTGTTTTTTTTCTGTCTTTGCCTTTTTGTTCTTTTTTTTTATGCGTCAACGATTGTATTCGTTTGTCGAGTGAGTAAGTGTGATTGTTCTTTGAGACATCTGCTACTCTTGTTTATTTGCATATACTTGAGTTAGTTTTTTGTTGTTGTTGTTTTGTTCTCGTCTTGTGTTTGACATTGTATTGACGACGGTGCAATTGAGCCGGATGAATAGAATGACCTTTGTTTAGGAGGGAGACGGAAGTGTGAGGCGAATGGTGTTACCTCGGTGTGGTGGGGATTACCTATTCGAGGCCAACCCTTTTCTTCTTCTGTTTTTTTTTATTAAGCTGGCCTTATGCCAGCATGGGCTCTTACTCATAGAGCACCCCGTTTTGTTTTCTGTAGATCTTAAAATTACTGAGGCTAGAGGCCGTCAACATACCAGATTGCAGTAGTTAAAATTAGCCATGATCGTACTTCTGGCAGCGTTGTAGTACCAACAACATAGGCCACCACCGGATAGAAAACTCTATTGCGCCGAAGAAACATCGACGCAGTTTTTACTTGCTGTCTTTATTATTATTATTTTTTTTTATTTTGTTAGTAATCATATGACTGGAGTTTCAATAGCATCAAATATGATGGAATAACAAGGTCTAGACGGCAAGTCTGTTAACGACAAATCTAATTAGGATTTTATGATCTCATGAACTGGTTTAGATGAAGTGGGTCACATTCCAGCACGGGTTCTTGTCCCAAGGCGGTCACTCGTATATGATATGTGAAAGGGAGTCTGGTGTGGACTTCTGGACTACCAACCCACAGAGACGATCGTACACTAAGTCTTGTTTGAGATTACTGACCCGGTTACGCTATTGCATGAAGTTTATGGTCACTAATTGATTTTTATTTATTTATATATTTATTTATTTGTTTATTTATTTATTTAATTTATTTATTTATTTTTATTTTTATTTTTATTTTTATTTTTATTATTATTAGAAATTGCTCGGGTGTAACCGTATATGTTTCGTGTATCGAAGTTTTGTGTATTGTATTTTCTACCTTGTCTATCTTTGTACATAACCCTTTAGCTGAAATAACATTATTATTATTATTATGAAGGTAGGAGACCCTCTCTCAACATGTTTTGTTAAAGAGATGGCAGCATCAGTGGAATTGATTTTATATATGGTCTTTTCAATTCTCTTATTATTCTCTCTCATCAGGGCTGATATTTGCTAATAGCTGGCCGATGTTTTCAATATCTCGGTGAAAAGAAATGTTTTCTAAAAATAATAATTTATTGATATGATAACAAAGTGGTTAACAAATCTTAGTCTAAGGGTGTAACGGAATTCCAACGTTTCCAACCGTATCATCGGTTCATTTTCAAGGAAAGGTGAGCTTGAACTGATTGAAATGGGGTCGTTCGGCGGTATTTATTGTGTCCAGGTGCTCTGTCTGATGGGCGCTGCATTTTATTCATGGCTGAACAGAGGATTAAGTCCCCTGAGTCAAGCCGTCTTGCAGAGGTGGAAGCTCGCACTGCTCTTCTCGTGCGGACGCTGGGAGACTGGGAGCGTAGTATTGGGAAGGTCATTGCCGATAGACGGGGGCACCTGATTGGCCGTTCGATCGGCTCTATGGTGCTGGCGGGCGGCGCCCTTCGTGCCACCGTCGGGAGGAGTGAAGTCTCTTGGGTGGTGTTGAGGCTGGGTCTCTCCTTCCCGATGTAGTAGGGCCTCCAAGAGGCGGAGGCGACGGTGGTCTCGTGCCTTATCGATAATTCTGATATTAGGAATAATGTCATTCCTAATTATCCTGGTATTGTGGACGTTTTTGGCATGATTATGGATGGCGCCTTCCTGAGCGTGGCAGGATATCCTCTTCGAAAATCGCATAGTCGTCATACCAATGTAAGCGCCGGGGCATTCCCGGACAGGGCATTTGTACTGGTAGACAACGTTAGTTTTCTTGAGAGGGTCCTGCAACACGGGGGCGGATTGTCATAATCAGGCCACTGGTCTTCTTGCTCTTGTAGTAAATTATTAGTTTCACTTTTTTCGACAGGGTCCGTGGGGGAGACGTTCCTTTCTATGATGGTACGAAGGGCTCGCTCGTCCTCTTTGTATTTCTTATGAAATACTCCCTTGTAAAAGAGAGTGACGTCTTCAAGGGCGGTGGGACGAGGCTCTGCTGATACCACTTATCGATGTTTCTGCGAAATGCATTTAGTGATGTCCCGGTTGGAATACCTGCCTGCCGACTGCTGCTGGATACTGCCTGCTGCTGCTGCCTGCCGCTGCCGATTCCCGAGGGCCTGCCGACGACTTCTGCCGCCGTTGCTGCTTCCAAGGCCTGTCGACTGCTGCTGCTGCTGCTGCTGCCGCCGCCGCCGCCGCTGCTGCTTGCTGCCGCCGCCGCGCTTGCTGCCTGCGTCTGCTCTCCTGTAGGGGCCGCCCCTGCTGCCTCTCCTGCAGAATAGGACTGCCGAAGGGCGCCAGCGTCGCCTGCTGCTAATTTAAAGGCCTTGCCTAGTAATTATTGCTGAGTTCAGCCAATATTATAAGGAAATAAACGACTGACTTTAAAATAAGTCTCTACTTCTAACCTTCCATTACTAACAGACTCTCCTGTGGAAAATCTGGTAGCCGTTGTGGTCTTAAACGTCCAGTTTGAAGCAGGACCAAGAGTCAAAATCTCCCACTCTCGCCGTCTGTGGCAAGTGGCACAGGGCTGATAGGCTTGGCGCCTATAAGCCAAGAACCTAGGATAGGAGATAGGTGGTTGAAAGGATTGGCACTATAAGCCAAGAGAAAAGTTGTGAGTGTGAGTGTGTGTACTTGAAAACAGTAAACTGTTTTGTGTTTTATTATTCCTTCCCCATCTTAAGGACCTCCCTGACTGTAGGACTTGACTGCTGGGTCGTCTTAGTGCTCGGAGAGCAGTAAGGAGATTCCCCAGCTGCAACTGCTGCAGTCAGTAAACAGCTACTAATAGGATAGATAGGGCCCCCCTTCAAGCAGAAAAGAAAGTATACAATAATAATAATAATAATTAAACTATATTAAAACAGCATTAGAAAGAATAAAATAGTAATAATAAAGTAAAGTAGAGTAAAGTAAAGCACAAGTAATTTTATAATATATTATATATATATATATATACTATATATATATATATATATATATTGTTACAGTAATAATAATAATAATAATAACAATAAAGTAAAAAGAGTCAGAAAGTAATAATAATAATAATAATAACAATAATTGATTACAGTTACAGTTTCAGGTTCTTTAATTTCATTTTTCACTCTAACTTTCACTTTGTCTGGTGCCCTAGGGCTTAAAGGGTTGGACAACCTAACCAGGCACACTGCCTATCCTTCAACCCCCCTCTTTTGACTTGGAAGGCACCCTAACGATGACGGACATGGAACCTCAACGAATTCAAGAACAAGAAGTGACCACCAAGATGGAAGCGACTGAAGACCTAAGGAAAAAGAGGACGAAGGAGGACGACGACGACCAGTAGTGGACCACCGTTACCTCAAAAGAACAAGAAAGCAGGAGAAGAAAACCAGCTTTAAGAAAATGCTCCGAAAAGAACGCTAATGGAAACCCAAATCAGGGAAAAAATGACCCACTTCAGGGTCAATGCAAACAATTCAGCTGAAGGATTCAGAGCCATAGCAGCCTTCCAGACCAGGTTCAAAACCTGCAATTTCAGGCCAAGCCCAATAAGCAGGGTCAGTGGACATCTCATCCAGAGATACGAAAACGATCATCACCCTGAGGAACACGACAGCAATCAATATCAAGGAACTGAAAGAAGAAGAGAGAATTAAGAAAGCAGTAGTGGTTGGCTACCCACTTGAAATGCCTGAAAGCCACCTAACGAGCGCAGCCAATGTGACAGCTTGCGATTAGAATGAAGAATAAACAAGGTATACTTACCAAGGCTGTACTAGTCACCTTTGTAGGGACCATCCCAGAAAGAGTTGATCTGGGAGTGTTCGGGAGATATGGGGTGAAAACTTACTACCCGGAAACCCCTAAGGTGCTTCAAGTGCCCAGAAATTTGGGCACCATAAGAGCCAATGTCAGGCAAAGCAAGAGCCTGGTGCAATATGCAGCAGGAAACATCCAACTGAAGACTGCATTGCCAAAAGGAAAGCAGGGGAGACCACAAACACCGAAGTGCCCCAACTGCGGCAAGGCACACATCGCCATGGCCTGGGGATGCCCGGAGAGACTGGCAAGAGTAAAGGGCCGCCTCTCTGCCCAAAGAAACCAGAAGAGAGAGGAGCTTGTCAAGAGG
The DNA here is from genome assembly GCF_015104395.2 of Macrobrachium nipponense. Taxonomy (NCBI): domain Eukaryota; kingdom Metazoa; phylum Arthropoda; class Malacostraca; order Decapoda; family Palaemonidae; genus Macrobrachium; species Macrobrachium nipponense. The sequence continues at coordinate 50,541,716 of NC_061097.1, read as the reverse complement.
AAGGGCAGCACCAAAACCTCAGCCCAGAAGAAGGTTCTATACCAGGGAGGAGCTGGAGGAATCCAGGAGGGAAGCAGGATTCAGCAGGAAACGGAACAGCTCCAGGTCTGCATCAGAAGACCTTCCCCCCAGCAAAACAAATCCACAGGCACCTAAGCCATTGCCAAGGTCTATATACATCAAAACAGTCGATCTCAGGGACAGACTGACAGACTTCTCCAAACGCATCATAAAGGGAGACATCAATGCAGAAACTATCCAAGAGTGCATAGATGTACTTCTTAAGAGCTTCATCAAAGGAGTCTTCCAAGTCCCCCTCCCCCCATCTACCACTATGCAGGAGGCAGCGACCAAGCTGCACCAAAACCCACTCCTCAAACCCCCAACCCCTCACTCTACCTTCCACATCCGCCCTCAACCCCTCACCTTCCACATCCTCAGACCAAATAACCAACAACCCTCAACTCATCCAACTCACCCTCATCATCAACCTCATATCACCATCAACCACTGAAGGCATGACAGAGGAAACTGGAATAACATTCGCACCAAGGGACCCCAGACAGTTCCGCTCAAACGTACCAATCATGCTGAAAATCATCAATTGGAACGCTGGTGGAATAAGGACAAAGGCAGCTACACTAATTGCAGTCTGCAAAACAGAAAATGTGGACATCATTCTACTGCAAGAAACCATGCTAACAACTGGGACAAAATTCAGAATAACTGGATATAATGTCTACACAACCCCATGCGTAGGCACAGACAGAGGATTGGCAATTCTCGTCAAGAATTCAATCCCAACAGCAAGAACACACAACCCAATCCCGTTTTTCCCCTGTGGCAACAATGTGGAAAACCCTAGCCGTGAGAATCACACTGCTAAACCAGAAGATAGATATATACAACATATATAGAAAAATACATAGAGAAGACCAGGAGAACTGCAGCTCACACAGCTCTTCGCACATGCAGCAGAATCACCAACAATTATATGTGGGGACTTCAACGCGCATCACCCTCTGCTATCATCCCCATCGGGGGCCACAAACCAACCTGGGAGAGCACATAGCCTTCTCTCTAGATGAGTTTGAAGGAGTCTCACTACTCAACTCAGGGCAACCTACACACATAAGAGGAGGCAGATTAGATTTGACATTTGCCACAACAACAATCAGACACCTAACAAGGTGGCAAGTACACACGACATTAGTGAGCGACCACTTTGCCACAGTAACAGCTGGAGATGCAGCAACTACCGCCAATACCGCCACCCCCTCCGACATGGAACCAAGACCTAGCAGATTGGGTTGTGTTTCGTCTAGCCCTCGAAGAGTGGGCAGCACAATACACACCTCCAGAAGACATAGATCAGCTAGAAAAAGATCTAGTTGAGGCTATACACAATGCTGCAAACAGGGCAATGCCCATGAGAGTAGGAAGAAGAGACCACACCTACAAAGACTCCTGGTACTACTGCCCGAAGTAAGAAGACTGAAAACCTACTGAAACAGGGTAACAAAAAGAAAAAAATTTATAGGAAAAGAAGGACAAACAGAAAACAGGGAACTTACTACAAGCAGTCAAAAATGATGTTCAACAGCAGCTGCAAGAGATAAGAATTGAAAAGTGGATGGAATGGTGTACAAAACTATCACAGTACACATCTCTCTCGGAGCTATGGAAGTGGTCCTGAACAGAGTAGCGGAAAAGAAGAGAACACCCGTAGCAAAACTCACCCTCACCCACTAGAAGAAGCGGAAAGACTGGCAACATCCTTCGCCAATAGGACTAGCTCAGGTAACCTCTCCCCTGAAACAAGAAGAATTCAGGATCAACTAGCACCGATTCGATGGGAGGAGATCGATGCGGCCTGCCACAGACCAGACGATACTGACATCCCTTACACAGTAGAGGAGGTAACTGAAAGCAGTTTTTAAAGTTGGCAGAGACACAGCACCAGAGCAGACAGGATAACATACACCATGATCAGCAAAATGGGTCCTGCAGGAGAAACAGCCTTTCTGAGAATACCTGAACAAAACACACAGAGCACACAAGACCACAAACCTGGCGGCAGCAAGACACACAGCCAATCCCCAAACCTAAAGATCAGAGAACCCAAGACCAATCGCATTGGTGTCATGCATTGAGAAAACTGGAGAAAAAATGGTACTAAATAGAATGAAGTACAAGATTGGTCCACTGACAGCAGCTATATGCATATCAGGAAGGAGTCGGAACTACAGAGTGCATAACAGATGTTCTCAGCTATATAAATCAGAAGAAGGCCACAGTAGTCTTCATAGATTTTGAAAAGGCTTTTGAACTAGCCAGTCCAGCAGCAATACTACAATCAGTAGTAAGGAGGGAGTCCAAGGACACTTACTAGCCTGGACAAAAAAACTACGTGCTGAGAAGGCAGGCCAGAGTAAATTCCAAGGAGTGATGTCTACATTCCACGACTTGGAAAAATGGCACCCCATCAGGGAGGAATTCTGAGTCCATTTTTATTTAATATACTAATGGAGAATATAGCCTCCTGCAGCTTCCAGAAGGCGTAGAAATCTTCATCTATGCCAGTGATGTGTGTGAATAGCAAGGGGAGCTGTTAGAGTACCCAGAATGCAAAGGGCACTCAATGACATCAACAATAAATCAAATGAGCTAGGCCTAAAAATAAACATAAATAAAACAAAGGCCATGACAATAAAACGCCCACAGACCGCTGCAACCACTAACAATAGGAGCTGAGCCCATAGAATGGGTAGACAGCTACATGTACCTAGGAGTTGTCATAGATCAGCAGCTAACTTTCAAGGAAGAAATCAAGTACTTGAGAGAAAGAGCAAATGCAAGACTTGCTGCATGAGATACATGTCATCCATGAAGGAGGGGAGCAAATGAACATATACAAAGGAAGTACTACCTAGCTGCACCAGAACATGGTGGACTATGCTGCCCCACTCTGATAAGGCTGACAGAGGCTCAGAAAGAATCACTGGAGGTCATTCAAAACAATGCAATGAGACTCATGCTAGGAGCACCTACATGGACAAGGCTGTGCAAACCTCAGGCTTGAAACTAACCTGCCAAAGCTAGAGGATAGGATTGCACAGCGAAATGTAAGCACAATGGCCAAGATGTTCCTCTCAGAAAGAGACTCCATCTCTAAGAAAAGAGCAAGAGAGGAACTTGCCAAACACCCACAGATTCAAACTTCGAGTTCCTATGGTAAGGACCAAAGTGACAACATCAAAAGTCTAGGCATGGCAGAAACACTGCTGCAACTAGGTCCAGACACAACACAGGGCACACAACAACTACCACCCTGGAAGAAGGACACTACAATATACAAATCACAAGCCTGCCAAGAGCAAAAGAGGACTGCACAGGAGAAGAGCTAAGAGTGGCAGCCTATGAAGCAATCAGAAACACTGAGACCATAGGGGCACAAACATACTACACTGATGGCACTGTAGATCCTGAGAATCAAACTACGAGCTGCAGTATATTCAAGAAACTCACAGCCTGCTGGAGGACCTCCAACCACGCCTCCACTATGCAGACAGAGTTAACAGCAATAAGACAGGCACTGCTGTACTCACTGGAGAATGAATTGTAGGGCCTGTAATAATCCACACAGACTCAAAGTCCTCAATGCAAGCCCTGCAACAACAGAAAATTAAAGAAAATAAGGCACTGCTGGCTGGAATTAAAACACTGCACTACTCCAGCACAGCGAAAGAGGAAGACCTGTCACCTTAAACTGGATACCCAGTCACATAGGAATTCCAGGCAATGAGAGGGCTGATGAGCTAGCCAAAAGTACAAAACACTTGACAGAGTGCAAGTACATATACAACCTGCACTGCAACAAGTCAAAAATGCAATGAAACCACTCTGCAAAGAAAAATTGATAAATGACCATCGTGAGTGGGTAGAAAAGAACTCACCGTCTGCAGATGGTATAAGAAATCGACTGGTCTAGTGCCTCCTCCCATAGACAGGCACACACCAAGAAAACTTGCTGTGATCATCCACAGACTCAGGCTAGGATATAAAGCCTGCTGGGAAATTGTGGAAAACAGTGTCAGACCATGTGAACACTGTCAAGAAGAAACACAGCAACACTCCTTCACTACCTGCTGGAATGCAGAGAAACAGCACAGCTAAGAGGTGCAGCACAAAATGCAATACCTGCACAAGATGCTGAGCATGCAGCTGCCACAGTCACAAAGACAATCATTGAAAACTTAGAAGAGCATGCCCAGGTGCTCTACAACTACCTCCACCAAGGTAATCAAACTAATAAAATCAATCACCCTCATCACATCCCCTCATTGTAAGGCTCTATCCACATCATCCACTATCATTCTTTTAAACAACTTACCTACAACTAAAATCCTCCCGCAGGGCCACCCAAGGGAGTAAAGGTTGGACAACCCCACCTGCACCGCTTCTCCCGATTTTCGAAAGCCTTACACTCATTCAAACTTCTTCTATAATATTACTGATGGCCCTCTCTTACTGGACACCATCATCCTTCCCTGTTCCACTCCCTATCTCTAAACAACTAAAGATATTTCCAATTTCAAAAAAAAACTAACCATGTACCCTAAAGAATCTTTTCAGATCACCTACGGGCCGAACAAGGGAAAGGCCCGTGCCAACAAGAAGTGTTGGCTTAATACAACAACAACAACAACCCATTTCAATCAGTTCAAGCTCACCTTTCCTTGAAAATGAACCGATGATACGGTTGGAAACGTTTGGAATTCCAGTTACACCCTTAGACTAAGATTTGTTAACCACTTTTGTTATCATATCAATAAATTATTATTTTTAAGAAAAACATTTCTTTCACCGAGATATGAACATCGGCCAGCTATTAGCAAATATCAGTCCCTGATGAGAAGAGAATAATAAGAAGCAATTGAAAGACCATATAAAATAAAACAATTCCACTGATGCTGCCATCATCTTTACAAAAATATTATTATTATTATTATTATTATTATTATTATTATTATTATTATTATTATTATTATTATCATCTATTTTAATTATATTTGGTCCTGTTTTCATTTGTCCACGGGAACCTTGAGGTAAATAACATATTATTATTATTTTAATTATATTATTATTATTATATTATTATTTTATTCTTATTATTATTGTTGTTGTTGTTGTTGTTGTTGTTGTTAATTGTTGTTGTTGTTAATGTTGTTGTTGTTGTTATTGTAAGTGCATTCCTCAGGAAGTCAGTGGATCCTTCCAGGAGCATAATGTGACCTTAGTTATGAATATTATGAATAACAATTGACAGGGCCTTTTTGGCGTCTTACCTCTTAAAAGCCGGGTGATGTAATGGCAGATTTTAAAGTTGAATGAAATCGTTAACGTTTTGAAACGTTTCACCCCCTCTAAATGTTTCTGATTTCAAAATGTTAGTTGGAATTTTCATGAACGTAGTATATATATATATATATATATATATTATATATATATATATATATATATATATATACACATATATATACATATATATATATATATATATATATATATATATATATATATATATATCCGTTATTTATGGTCTGCCGATCCACTTCATGACATGATGTATGTCATGACTTCAGAAATTAGTGCATCTTCCAATCTCTCTCTCTCTCTCTCTCTCTCTCTCTCTCTCTCTCTCTCTCTCTCTCTCTCTCTCCCTCTCAGCGCCCACCAGTAACCGTCTTCTATTCAAGACCATATCTTCACATCGGATAAGAATGACAAAAGAAACGGCTAGAGCAAGATCCATAGAGAGAGAGAGAGAGAGAGAGAGAGACTGGCTGGCTGGTGGCAGAGGTGGCGCGAGACCCCGGGACGTAGAGAGAGAGAGCAAGAGAGAGAGAGAGCGCACGTGGGCCGGGAGACGCGTGGCCAAAGATTTTTTCTTTTTTTCCCTCTTCCCTTCTTCGGCGTCTTCCATCTTCTTCGGACATCTTGGAGCCGGTGGAGGAGACTTCGATGCCTTCCTCGGCATCTCTGGCAGATGCTCTGCTTCCGCGAAGGTGGAGATCTGGAGATGGGGAGACTTTTGGTTTTATGTAGAGTAAATTGTGGAGATTGTTGTATTCGTCTTCTGATTAATAATTATTAATGATAATGCAGAATAAAGTGAGGAGGCTGTTTTGTATAGAGTAAATTGAGGAGATTATTTTGTATAGGGTAAATCGATGAGATTGTTATATTATATAGAATAATTCGAGGGAGATTTCTTTATATTGAGTAAATTGTGGAGATTGTTTTTTATAGAGTAAGTTGAGAAGAATGTTTTATGCAGAGTAACGTTATGGCGATTATTTTATAACATGGAGTAACTTGTGGAGATTATTTTATACAGTAAATTGTGGAGATTATTTTATATAGAGTAAATAGAGGAGATTTAATATACAGAGTAAATTGTGGATATTATTTTATATAAAGCAAATTGAGGGTATTGCTTCATATAGAGTAACTGGTGGAGATTTTGTGTAGAGTAAATTGTGGAGACTGTTTAGTATAGAGTATCGAGCAAGTTGAGATAATTGGTATCGAGATGATAATTCACCTGTCAGTTGAAGCGTCGATTGTCTTGTTTGCTGTTACTGGTCTATCAGTTGTTTCTTTTTTTTTTTTTCTGTCACCAGTTATTCATCTGTAATTGTCTCTTTGACAGACGTCCAAAGCTGGTCGTGGAATCAATGACTTGCATTTAACGGCTGCATTAGCTTTTTCCTTTGTATTTTTTTTTTATTTATTTTTTTTATTTATTTTATTTTGTGTGTGTGAGACTTGCCCTAAAGCCAACAGTTTTTCTTTTGTTGCCAAGAGTGTTTAGTCGTGGCTCTCTCTCTCTCTCTCTCTCTCTCTCTCTCTCTCTCTCTCTCTCTCTCTCTTTATCTTTCGATATAAGTATAATAATGTATATATATAATATATATATATATATATATATATATATATATATATATATATTATATATTATATATATATATATATATATATAGATATATATATAGATATAGATATATATATATATATATATATATATATATATATATATATATATATATTATATATATATATATATATATATATCTATATATATATATCTATATGTATATATATATATATATATATATACAGATATATGTATACATACACACTCAGACCCTTTTCTTTTCTCCTAGTCTCTTCATCTTAAAGTGTTTCCTGGACACTTCCCTAAGGGACGCCCCTGCTCGGGGACATCGGACATTAGGACCCCCCACCCGCCTCTCCGCAGGAGTTCTCACATATCCTGGGCTACCGTGTAACCGTCGTCTCATTGATGCCGGGAGGAGGAAGAGGAGGAGGAGGAGGAGGAGGAGAAGGACATTTAAAGTGTCTTGGGAGAGATGGGTGAGAGGGAGAAAGAAAGAAGGGGATAAAAAGAAAAAGAAGAGGAGGAGGAGGAGAAAGGGGAGGCACTGAGAGAGAGAGAGAGAAGGCAAATGAGTGAATTGCTTTTTCTGTTTAACCAACCGAAGCCCCATTAAGTATTTATCGGGAAATTGATAAGAAAATTTTCTCTGTCGTTGGGAAATTGGGGTAAGGACTTCGGCTCCTTTTGGCTCCGAGGCTGCTTGCCTTGGAATCCCGGAGGGCCTGAGGTCCTTGGGAGGCGGGGGTTGGGTGGGGGGGGGGGGGGGACGGGAAAAAAGGGAAATATGAAAGGTAAGGAAAAAAAAATATCCGACCACGGGAACGGAGAGGAGGATAGAGGAGGAGGAGGAGGCCTGTGAAGGGGCAGAAGGGAAAAGACGGATAAGGTTTTGAGGAGGTGAAAGGAGCCAGGAAGAATCACGAGCCATAAGGTGACGGCGATGGGAGAGGGAATGATGGGACTGGGGAGGGGGGGGGGATGATGGGACAGGGGATGGGACGGACGAGACGATAAATCTTGGTCGACGTCATCGGCGGAAAAGAACTTTCCTTTTTTTTATTATGAGGAGAAGAAAAGACACTGGGAAAAAAAACCTAAGGGAGGTCTAACGTCTTTTTCCCTCCCGGTCTTCAGCGCTTGGCGTTTTCGTCCGCGTCGCCCCTGGGAATGGGGACATGGAATCCATGAAGTATTGAAGCAGTGTCATTCCAGAGAATGAGAACATTGAGTCCATGAGGTTTTTTTTCTGAAAGTATTTCAGACAGTGAGGGCATGGAATCCACGAGGCTTTTTCGGAAGTATTCCAGAAGTGAGAACATGGAATCCATGAGGCTTTTTCGGGAAGTATTCCAGACAGTGAGAGCATGGAATCCATGAGGGTTTCGAATAGAGCCATTCTAGTAAATGAGGATATGAAATTCGTGGGCTTTCAGGCAGGGTCATTCCAGAGAATGAGGGCTTGGAATCCATGAGTTTTTTTGGGAGATTTCATTCCAGAGAATGAGGACATGAAATCCATGAGGTTTACTGGTGGTATCATTTCAAAGAATGAAGGCTTGGAAACCATGTCCTTCCTTAGAATCGAAACATGGAATCCATGGCTTTTGGGGACCGTCATTCCAGAGAATGCTGGCATGAAATTCACGGCCTTTCTGAGTATGTGTCATTCCAGAGAGAGCAGGAAATTCATGAGGCATTAGTGCAGTATCATTCCAGATTATTGTGCCACGAAATCCATGAGGTTTTCGAGCGGCTTCATTCCAGAGAATGAGGCATGCAATCCATTAAGTTTTCGTCATTATCATTACAGAGAATAAGGGCATGGAATCCAGATTTTAGGGCAATGTCATTCCAGAGGATGGTGGCATGGATCCATGAGGTTTTAGGGCAGTATCATTCCAGGGAATGTGGCATGGATCCATGAGGTTTTAGGGCAGTATCATTCCAGGGAATGTGGCAGGTCCAGGAGGTAGGGCCATGTCATTCCGGAGTTTTGGCAGGATCTAGGTAGGGCGTATCATTCCAGGGAATGTGGCAGGATCCATGAGGGTGGGCCGGGTGTCATTCCAGGGAATGGTGGAGGGATCATGGGTTTTAGGGCAGTATCATTCCAGGGAATGTGGCATGGATCCATGAGGTTTTAGGGCAGTGTCATTCCAGGGAATGTGGCATGGATCCATGAGGTTTTAGGGCAGTATCATTCCAGGGAATGTGGCATGGATCCATGAGGTTTAGGGCAGTGTCTTCCAGGGAAGTTGGCCATGGATCCATGAGGGTTTTGGCAGTGTCATCCAGGAAATGTGGGATCCGGAGGTTTTAGGGCAGTATCTTCCAGGGGATGTGCATGGTCCTGAGTTTTAGGGTGTCATTTCCAGGAGTGGCCAGGATCCATGAGGTTTTAGGGCAGTATCATTCCAGGGAATGTGGCATGGATCCATGAGGTTTTAGGGCAGTGTCATTCCAGGAAATGGTGGCATGGATCCGCGAGGTCTTGGCGCAGTGTCATTCCAGAGATTGGTGGCATGGGGCCATGAGGTTTTAGGACAGTGTCATTCCAGGAAATGAAGGCATGAAAGGTATCCAAATATAGAGATTTCTGTACACCGTCGTAGCTAATCTCTCAGCGCCTTTAAGAAAAAGATGTCTTATACAATTATATATACTTCCTAAGATAGTCCTTGGCGAGCAATACTTACCATTTTACCTTTATATATATATATATATATATATATATATATATATATATATATATATAATATATATATGATTATATATATATACATATTATATATCCATACATATATATATATGAGAGAGAAAGAGAGAGAGAGAGAGTATGGGAATACATGATGATAAATGATACGACTATATACTTTCAAGAGCTTTTTATATCACCTATCATTTAAAGCTCATTACCTTTTTCTTCTGCTCATCTGAACTTTTTTATTCCGGACAAAATCAACCTCCCATTTCCCCCCCAGCCCCCCAGCCCCCAAACCTCAATCTTTAACGTGTGTGTGTGTGTGTGTGTGTGTGTGTGAGAGAGAGAGTGCGCGCGCGCGCAGGCATGCTTCTGCGTATTCGGTAATCAAAGCTTTCCGCGAAACCAGCACTTGAATACAATCGTGAATAACAGAAGGAGAAAGAATCCGATTAATTAAGACGTGAATCCTTTTCATAAACTAGTAACAGATTAACAGCTGGGAGAAGCATTCTCTCTCTCTCTCTCTCTCTCTCTCTCTCTCTCTCTCTCTCTCTCATTCATTAGCGTCTTTTAAAAAAAAAGTGCAAGAAAATCGGTCTCTCTCATGGACGCGTATCTCTTATAAGCACGAGAAAGTAACTCTCTCTCTCTCTCTCTCTCTCTCTCTCTCTCTCTCTCTCTCTCTCTCTCTCTCTCTCCCGTATGCTTCTGGAGGAGATTGTCTCCTTTTTCGCCAACTGCCTTTTTCGTCGTCTTTTTCTTCTTCTTCTTCTTTGTCCATTCTTGCGAGAACTCGTCTGGACGACATCATTTTAATTATCGCCGCCGCTCGAAGATGGCGCTGCCGTCTTATTTTTGCGACAAGTTTGTCTCTGGAGTTTTATCTCTTTCGTTTGATTTCTTCTCTGCTGCTTTTTTTTTTTCTTAAGGGGAGGAGGGAAAAGAGGAGGAGGAGGAGGAGGAGGACTTATTCCCTGCTTCTCCTTCTTCCCCCCACTGCTGCTTCTGCCGGAACTTTTTAAACGTCTTCACAGATACGTGCATTTTGTCCTCCTGGCTTTACCTGCAGAGACTAATTAAGGGCGGTCTCAGGTGATTGATAAACCCAAGAAACAAACGACGCGACTTTTTTTGTATTTTGTTTTATGTATTTTATTTTTAGCCTAACTTTTTTTTTCTTATCAGTCCGCGCTCGAGAGAGAGAGAGAGAGAGAGAGAGAGAGAGAGAGAGAGAGGGAGAATCTTTGAAACCCCTTTTCCCTTGATGATTGCAAGTGTGTTGCAAATAATCACTCGAGGATCAGAGTCTCGGAAATGGAAAATAAGACGAAGAAGAAGAAAAAAAAGACTTTCGTGGAAGTCTCGTTCGTGTGTGTGTGCGCGCGTCTTTCAGTGCATCAAAAGACGCAGCCATTAAAAGGCTTAGAAAAGACTAGACAGAAGGAGATGATGACGATTATGTTTCTTTTTTTTTCTTTTTCTTTGAAAGATAAATCTTGCTTCTTGCCGGTACAGAACTCAGGCGATTTTTATTTTTTTATTTTTACGTTTTATATTTATACAGATCATCTGTTTAGATAAAAGACAAGTGCCGATTCAGACTCCATAATACTGTCGTCTTTTCCTTTACTTTTTAGTTGAGTCTCCTTATCAGCTGATTTTGTCTTCTAGCATAGTCTTTGATCTCACCGAAAAGCTCTCTCTCTCTCTCTCTCTTTCTCTCTCTCTCTCTCTTCTCTCTCTCTCTCTCTCTCTCTCTCTCTCTCTCTCAATTACACACACACACACAGAGTTTAATTTGCTTGCATTGGGGTTTAGTATTAATACAAACTCTCTCTCTCTCTCTCTCTTTCTCTCTCTCTCTCTCGCACACAGTTTAATTTGCTTGCATTGGGGGTTTAGTATTAATACAAACTCTCTCTCTCTCTCTCTCTCTCTTTTCTCTCTAGTCAGGTAAAGCGGATTAGATCCTTTTTATCTGACGCCTAGTAAGTGTCAGCTTCGAATACTTAGATTTGTCTTTTGAGAGGTTAAGGAGAAGGATCCACTAGCTGACGTCAGCCAGTTCCTTTAGGATGGATGCAAAAAGGACATTTCCATCTGATGTCTGTCTCCTCAGGGATGCTGGATTACTCCTTTGAGGGGAATCAGATGAGATGAGATGGGAAGTGGAAGTTTATTAATTTATATATATATATATATATATAATATATATATATATATACACATATATGTATCTATATATATATTATATATATATATATATATAATATATATATATATATATATAATATATATATATATATATATATAAGCATCAGCCGCTCCCTGCTGTTTATGGCCTTTCTATGCTAGTCTATAGAGGCAAATTTTCTTGGCTTGTCAATCCATCGTCTTCTCTTCCTTCCCCTGCTTCGTTTGCAATCTCTAGGAACGCATTCTGTTAATTCTTTTCGGCAGTCTATTATCTGACATTCTCATTATATGTCCTGCCCACGTTCTTCTTAATTGTTGTTACAATATCCTCTACTTTAGTTTGCTGTCGTATCCATGTTGCTCTTTTTCTGTCTCTTAGTGTTATTCCCATCATTATTCTTTCCGTAGCTTTTCGAGTTGTAACTAGCTTATGTTTCTAAGGCTTTAGTAAGGCTCCAAGTTTCTGATGCACTAAGTTAATACTGGTAGGACCGTCTGATTGAATACTTTTCTTATATATATAATATACTATATATATAATATGTATATATATATATATATATATATATATATATATATATATTATATATACATTAGAGAGAAGGAGAGAGAGAGGCAGTTATCTTAATATTATACTATAATGCATACTTCGCTCCAAAATCGCGCAAACTGAGGAGAGAGAGAGAGAGAGAGAGAGAGAGAGAGAGAGAGAGAGAGAGAGAGATGATGATGAAGGGTGTTTGGGAGTCTTGGTTCTTGGTGTTCCCAGAAGATTCTTAAGGGTACTTTGGGAACAAATTCTGTTCTTCAAGACGTTCCTCGTGCCACTGAGATGAAATGGTTCCCGAGAGTGACTTGAGATTATGATTTTTTAAAAATTCTGAGACTTCAGATTTCTACGTTATTCTGTTCGTATGTGTGAAGTGTACGTTGGAATCTCTCTCTCTCTCTCTCTCTCTCTCTCTCTCTCTCTCTCTCTCTCTCTTTAATTTGCCAGTATTGGGGGGGAGGTGTTGATACATTCTCTCTCTCTCTCTGCAGTTCAGAAGTTGCGTTTTCTTAGAAGGTATTATATGAAGATTCTCTCTCTCTCTCTCTCTCTCTCTCTCTCTCTCTCTCTCTCTCTCTCTCGTCGAATTCCAAGAAACCCCTTAATTATCGGAATGTCTATTTCCCAGTTTCC
>NC_061097.1:50523669-50526169 GCF_015104395.2 Macrobrachium nipponense | reverse complement strand
TAAAACAATAAATTTGTATCATATTTTCTGTCAACTCATTTAGGATTTGTTTGAAGATGCATTAGATAATAACTCATTTCCTTTCATGGGGTTAGTTTTGTCAATATAACATCTCAGTTAACTGGTCCGTGACCTGAGAGCAGCACTAGGCATCGTATTACTTTGAACACATTATCCCTACATTATGGGGTCGGTTGCCTGATGCGCCTTCTCCTAAACTGCCTTCTATCCAAGGCATCATCCTCCACCAAACATCTTCTCCCTATATCTTCCTTCACTTTATCTCGCCATCTCATTCTCTGTCTCCCTCTCGATCTTCTCAATCTTAACAGGTTCCTCCCAACCCCTCTTCACTCCCTCCTCGTCATCCAGCCTCAACATATGCCCATACCATCTCAATCGTGGCTCTCTTATCACCTTTCACCTTTACTAAGCTTGCCCTTCTTGTTTCATCATTATCCAATCTCTCAAGCAGCGATATTCCCATAATCCACCACAGCATTCTCATCTCTGTTCTCTCAAGCTTTGCTTCCTCTTTTCTTTTTAGAGCCCATGTTTCTACTCCATACATGGCACTGGTCTTATCACTGTGTTATAGATCTTGACTTTTAGCTTGATTGGCATTTTCTTATCATACACCACTCACTCCAGCTTCCTCTCTCCACTTCCTCCATGCAGCTTTTTGGAACATAGTTTATTGATAACACGTCGTAACTCCATAACAGTTGCGGGTTGTTTGTCAACCGTTAAAGAACTGTTCTAAGGAAAGCTGTCCTGTGGAAAATATGCCTTTTTTTTTCATTGATTCCCGTCCATCCCTGTTCATTCCTATTCGTCACTGTCCCCAACCCACTCCTGTTAATTCCCGTCAAATCTTGTCCATTCCAGATCATTCCTATCCATCCCTGTCCCCTGTCCATTCCTGTTAATTCCCGTCTAATCCTGTCCATTCCAGTTCGTTTCAGTCTATCGCTATCCATTCCTGCCCTTCCCTGTTCATTCCCGCCTATTCAATCTCCATTCTTGTTCATTACATTCCATTTATGTATATTCCCTATGTCCATTCCTGACCAATCCTGTCCATTCTTGTTCATTCCCGTCTATCCTCTCCATTCCTGTCTATTCCCGTCCATTACTGCCCATTCCCATTCATCCCTATTCGTTCTTCACCAATCCTGTCCATTACCGTCTGTTCCCCTTCATTCCTGTCTATTCCCGTCCATTCCTGCCCATCCCTGGTCGCCCAAGAATATTTTCTCTTTCAGACTTCTCTCTCACTAATCCAATGTCTTTCCATTTTTTTTTATTTCCTCACTTCCCCCCTTCGCGTTTTTCCCCTCTCCTACCCTAACCTAGCAACATCCACTATTCCCCTTTTCTTTTCCCCCTTTTATTTTCGTCTTCTCTTTATACGGTTTCTTTTATTGTGAGTGATATGGCTGTTGGTCTCCGAACCGAGATGTGTCTGGGATCGAAGGTTGTGGCTTGTAGTGACAACATCGTTGCTTTTTTAGTTCAGCTTGTTGTTTTATGAATGATATTTTCCCTCTCTCTCTCTCTCTCTCTCTCTCTCTCTCTCTCTCAAAGGATTTTGCAGAGGAACGTCTCTCTCTCAAGAGATTAATCGCCCGTTATCGGAATAAACATAAAATAATGTATTCGTGAAACCTTGTTATATGTGTTATCGCTACTGTAGACTCACTCTCTCTCTCTCTCTCTCTCTCTCTCTCTCTCTCTCTCTCTCTCTCTCTCTCTCATTTGGATTTTATTTATGGCGATGGCAAGTTTGTGTCACATATCTCTCCCTCTCCATCCGTCAGCTTTTGTATGTTGGTTACGTTCTCTCTCTCTCTCTCTCTCTCTCTCTCTCTCTCTCTCTCTCTCTCTCTCTCTCTCTCTGTGCATGCAAGCAAAGCTTCCACTCTCCAAAATCTTGTCGTTTTGATTTGACTGTGTATTATGCAACGCCTCTTTATATTCTATCAAACTTCTCTGGTCCGTTGTGTGTGTTTGTTGCAAGTGACGAACGGTGTTGGTTTAGTTTCGAGTCGCCGTCTTTTATTCACCTACCCAGTGTCGTCAGAGAGAGAGAGAGAGAGAGAGAGAGAGAGAGAGAGAGAGAGAGAGAGAGAAAATCATGAAATAAACTACAATACCAAAGAGAAGATCTAGAAACACAGCATGTGAATTTCATAATTAATCTGAAAATAAGTCACTAAGCCTATGAGAGAGAGAGAGAGAGAGAGAGAGAGAGAGAGAGAGAGAGAGAGAGAGAGAGGACGAAAATGACAAGCCATTGAGAACATGAACAGAACTATGCGAAGCAATAATATTCTAATACTCTGAGAGAGAGAGAGAGAGAGAGAGAGAGAGAGAGAGAGAGAGAGAGAGCTTTCCCCCCTGTAGTTTCTCTCTTTCTCTCAAGTTGAACCTTTTGACTTTTTCATTGGAGGCAGCCGATGTGTTTTCCTTTTGCGGGCGTTTATACCAATCCTGACTT
>NC_061097.1:50516169-50518669 GCF_015104395.2 Macrobrachium nipponense | reverse complement strand
GGGATGCTTTTGAAAGACGTTTCCCTCAGGAGAGGGGGAACATACATCCTGCCTATGAGAACTCTTGAGAGAGAGAGACTAAGAGTTTCCAGGCCCGTGATTGGCTTATCAACAGCCAATCGGGATCGTCGTAAGGGACTGGCCTAGACATCAACTGCACGGTTGATGTGAATCTACTATAGCTCCCAATTGAAATCCAGATTTACCTGAATCAGGTTATATAATAAACGTTTGCGAACGACTCCACCCTTGTGATTCAAATTTTTTTATGCTTAAAGGACAATTAAAACGTTCCCATCGTCAACCCAGGTTTACCTGAACCGTTGAAATGTGTCGGATGTTTAAAGAACTAGAGATCGCTCAAAAAATTTTGATTTACTTCAACCAAATGAATGTAATCATTTAAAGGAATGATTTACCTGAGCTATTCGTATTTAGACTTTTAAGGAAGGATGGAAACGTGTCTAGATGAAGTCCAGCAATTTTCTGAACCACGTAGATTTAAAAGTTCAAGATACGAAGAGTTATAAGAGAGATTTCGTAGGCCTAAAAGTCACTTTAGGAAGAAGCAGAGAAGACAGTTATGTCTAAAAGGCTCTGTATAGACTTTTTTTTTTATGAGAGCCGAGTATTCCCTGTTTTTTTTTTTTTTTTCTAGTAAAACTTAATATTGGCTGAGCTTTTTTTTTTATAAAAAAGCTTAATAGTCCCTTAGCTTTTTTTTGTAAAAACTTAATAGCCCCTGAGGTTTCTAATAAGAACTTAATAGTCACTGAGCTATCTTTTTTATAAGAACTTAATATTCCCTGAGCTTTTTTCGTAAGACCTTATTCCCTGAAATTTTTTTCATGAGAACTTAATATTTCCTTTTTTTTTTTTTTTTCATAAGAGATTGGTAGTCCCAGAAACCTTGATAGCCCCTGAGGTTTTTTTTTTTTTTTTTTTTTTTTGAGAACTTAATTCTGCCTGAGCTGTTTTTACTTTTTTTTTTTTTTAGAACTTAATATCCTCTGAGCCTTAATTATAAGAACTTTATATTCACTGAGCTTTCTTTATGAGAACTTGATATTCTCTGAGCCTTAATGATAAGAACTTAATAATCCCTGAGCTATTTTTATAAGAACTTAATAGTTACTCAGTTTTTTTATGAGAACTTCATATTCCCTGCGCTATTTTTATAAGAACTTAATAGTCCCTAAGCTATTTTTATAAGAACTTAATAGTCCCTAAGCTATTTTTATAAGAACTTAATAGTCCCTGCCCCAAGTCAAAGTGTGTACGTCTGCGGAATGTCACTAGCTACATTCCTGGCATGTTAAAGGTTGTATGAATGAAGTTTTTAGTTAACTATTTAGCCACTTCGTCAGGCCTGTAAGAGAGAGAGAGAGAGAGAGAGAGAGAGCAGTCCAGAGTACTACTAGTGCTGATGCTGACGTTTTGCTGACGTCGTTCAGGGTGGTGGAGAACTCAAATATGTGTTTTGTTAAGGTGACGTCCGGCATTCTACAAATTCTTCTTGTTTAATGTCAGACATTTCCTTAATTTTTTGAACAGGTATTCGACATTTGGTCACAAACGTCAGTTGTTGTTGTTGTTGTTGTTGTTGATGGCATTTTTTGCGTCAGGAATTCACTGCCTTTTATCTTTTAAAAAATCCCGAGTAGCAGGGTGAATTCCTGAACCGCAGGAGCAGAGGTAGGCTCTATCAAGTTTGTATATTTTGCTGCTCTTGAGAGGGCAACAACGTAAGTCACATTGTACAGGTATTCAGTAGGGGACTGTATTTATTGTCTCTCTTGTACTTAGAAACAGTGGGAGACTGTTGTTTCTTTTGTACTTAGAACCAATGGGAGACCATTTCTTAAATTATACAGGGTGAACAAAGGCAAGATTATCGCTGACTCTGTACATGCAAGCAAAGTGAGGCCTATTACTGTATATAAGTAACCGTAGGCGACCACAGAGGAAACTATTACTTCATATAGGGAAAGAAACGGTGCACTGTAAAGTATTTTATGCAGGCAAGCAAAGGGGAGACTGTTATTTACTTTATACAGGCAAGCAAAGGGGAGACATTATTTACTTTATACAGGGAAACAAAGGATGGACTATAAATTACTTTATACAGGCAAGCAAAGGGGAGACTATTATTTACTTTATACAGGCAACCAAAGAGGAGACTATTATTTACTTTATACAGGCAAGCAAAGGGGAGACATTATTTACTTTATACAGGCAAACAAAGGATGGACTACAAATTACTTTATACGGGCAAGCAATGGGGAGACATTATTTACTTTTACAGGCAAGCAAAGGGGAGACATTAATTACTTTATACAGGCATGCAGAGGGAGATGTTATTTACTGTATACAGGCAAGCGAAGGGGAGACGTTATTTACTTTATTCAGGCAAGCAAACAGTGGACTATAAATTGCCTTATACAGGCAAGCAAAGGGGAGACATTATTTACTTTATATAAGCCAGCAGAGGGGAAACATG
>NC_061097.1:50468669-50511169 GCF_015104395.2 Macrobrachium nipponense | reverse complement strand
TTATATATTAGATATTTAAAACTCCACATTAATCCTGACTTAGGTTCGAAGACGCCTTGAAGTTGTGGCCTGACGACATCTCTTGAACGGCGCTCGGGCTAAGTTGTTTGGGTTGTCGATTTAAATGGCCGGATGGAATGTTGTCACTCGATTTTCCTTCTCTTTTTGTTTGTTTCTTTTGTGTGTCCCTAGTGTGGTTTGAGGAAGTAACGAATTTTCTTTGAGCGTTCCTTTCGGTTTCTTTTGACGTTATTTTGCTTTATTTTATTTAGATTTATTTATGTTTTATTTAATTTTTTTTATTTCTGTATGTACGGCTGTTTTATATATTTGATTTAGTACTAGGTATTACTTGCAGTAAATTTAATTTCCTTTCTCTCTCTCTCTCTCTCTCTCTCTCTCTCTCTCTCTCTCTCTCTCTCTCTCTCTCTCTGGTATGGAAATAATTACAAGATTTGATATATATTAAAATTTTGTTTAAATGCCCAAGATATTGGACTTGGCTGTTAAATACTTCAAGATTTAATCAATTTAGTTTTGAATGATGTTAAATTATTTTAAAGATGTATGACGCATTGGAATCGTGTTAAAATACTAAGTACTTTAGTATTTAATATTTTACTAATAAAATAGCAATTTTTTTATGTATTAATATACTTTTTTAGATTCCAATGTGTATTTTCGTGGTATTTGAATAATTCGACTGTGTAACATTATAATTACATGCTATTGAAATATTTGAACGATTCATGATATAAAAAATCTCGCAGAGATTTGAGTATTTGAACACATTCACAATATTGAAATGACACCACGTGCTATCTACATTTTAGATATTTGAATTAATCGGCATTGCATAAAAACTTGATTAAAGGCTTGGTAATTTGAACATTTTATATGGCTTTAAAATGAGCTTTAAATGGCTTAAAAAATAAGCTTCAAATGGCTTTGAAAAAGCTTTAAATGGCTTTAAAATAAGCTTTATGTGGCTTTAAAATAACCTTTGAATGGCTTTAAAATAAGCTTTAAATAGTTTTAGAATAAGCTTTAAATAGCTTTAGAATAAGCTTTAAATAGCTTTAGAAAAAGCTTTAAATGGCTTTAGAATAAGCTTTAAATAGCTTTAGAAAAAGTTTTAAATAGCTTTAGAATAAGCGTTAAATAGCTTTAGAATAAGCTTTAAATATCTTTAGAATAAGCTTTAAATGTCTTTAAAATAAGCGACACAACAACAATTTTTACTTGAAATCATAATAAATTTCCACCTGGCATGACATTCAACATCCAAAGGAAATAATACTCCAATTGCCTGACTTATAACAGCGACAGTTATTTATATACCCTAATGATGTTGGGCTTATGACGTCACAACCCGACATCATTTTTTTTTTCTTTTTCATCTTCATCTCCTTTCTCTTGAAGGGAAGTTAATTCATACCTCTTCCCCTCCGTATGACGGTTTGTGGAGATATGTCCTCACTTTGGCCAACATGTCATTAACCTTTTCAACCGGCGTAACGACTCGATGCTTTTAACGGAGACACAAAATGGATTGAATACAGAATAGATTCTTACTAAACCTCCTTTCATCATCCTTTCAACTAGCGTCATCGTACAACCACCCACTGAGACAACTGGGACTCTTAAGGACTCCCACTAAGAGTATCCTTTCTTCTTCTTCTTTTATTTTTTGTATCCTTCTCGCTTCCGAAAGGAGGGTATCCCATCTACAAGGGTTCTCCTTTTGATTTTTTTTTTCTCATGGCATCCCGAAGGGCGGGCATCCAGTTTTGTTTTTCCTTCTGCCTTGGAAATCCAACCTCTTTAGGATTCCAGCTTGGAATTCCTTCCTCATCTTTCCTCGCCCGTCCTTCCATCTATCATTCCTTCCTTTTCTTCGTCCTCTCTCCCTTCCATCCAACCGCCCACCCACTAACGTTCCTATTATTCACTCTACACCCTTCCACCGCCTTCTCACAGTCTACAGTTTCAATCTGGTCCATCCTGGTGTGACTTATCTCCAACCTCTCTCTCTCTCTCTCTTTCTCTCTCTCTCTCTCTCTCTCTCCATTAGAATCTTTCCTTTTCCTCTTTTTTTTTCTTCGCCCTCTTCTTCCTTTTTACCCCTTACTACTTCTTTATCTTCCCCCTACCCCTCCCCCCTACCTGTCCAACCCTTTCCATCCATCCACCCCTCCAACCCTTTCAGCTTTAGTCCCTCCCCCCGCCCCCTCCCCCCTCCCCCCCCCCCTCCCCCCCCCCCCCCCTCACCTTAAACCTTTTCCGCTCTTCCAGTCTTAACATCCCACTACCCCAAAGGAAAAGTGATCCAAGATTGTGAGATTTGAGATGGAGCGCCCACATCGTTGCCTGTTCCCTCCCCCCCCCCCCCACCACCTCCCCCACCACCTACTCCCAGCCTACGTTTACCCACCCCACCTCTTCCCCACTTTTTTTGGGGGGGAGGGGATGGCTTCCCATTGACCGGTATCATGAGATTGAGTGTTCTTCCATTTCATTAATAATAATAATAATAATAATTATTATAATTTATTATTATTATTATTATTTTATTATTATTATTATTATTATTATTAATTGTTCGGTTGAAACTGTTTTATTATTATACTTTTTATCTTAGTGTCTACATTTTCTGTATTGTATCGTTTCGCTCATCTCATTGTATGGAAAGAATATTATTATTATTATTAATATTATTATTATTATTATTATTATTATTAATAAACTCATGATATACTTACCATGAGAATAAATGTCGCCATCGTTGCACTATAATTGAGGATTTTGTTTGTTTGTTTGAAGATGTTTTATTAGAGCTTCAACAAAACTTCTGCTGTTTACTGGTGTGTCATGGAATGTGACTGTAGAAAGCAATTGAGCTTCAGCTTTGTAAAAAGCATTTGAGCCTCCGTTACGTAGAAAGGATTTGAGCTTCACTTTTGTAGGAAGAATTTGAGCTTTACTTATGTAGAAAGAAATAGCTTCAGATATGTAGGAAGCATTCAAGCCTCAGTTACGTAGAAAGTATTTGAGCTTCACTTATGTAGGAAGCTTCTGAGCTTTACTTATGTAGAAAGAAATTGAGCTTCAGATATGTAGGAAGCATTTAAGCTTCAAATACATAGAAAGGATTTGAGCTTCACTTATGTAGGAAGCTTCTGAGCTTCAGATATGTAGGGAGAATTTGATATGTTTTAAATATTCTTATCGTCAGACCAGTTGAGATAAACTTCTTCTTTTAATCACATTGAATTATTTTCAATTTTATAATTACTCTTATGTATAAATGTATTGGGATTAAATTTGATCTCAGGTCAGAAAGATTTTTTTAAGACAAAAAAGAAAAATAAACAAAATAGAATAAAAAAATAGTGATATCCTTCCCGTTTCTAGCCATTTTTTCGAAATCAATTTTCGTAGCAACATTGTCTTTTCCAGCGTTGCTGCGACCCACTACATTTGATCACTTCCAGGGACATGATTCACTAAAAAAAATGAAATAAAAAAAGAGAAGCCGTCTGTCGATTTTAACCAACTATAGGACATTATAATTCATGCCTAGGGGCCAACTTCCGTTCTGCCCCCCTCCCCCAACTCCACCCTCTCCATTCCAATTCATATTGCTTAAGGGATTCGATCTTCCCCTCCCCAAATTCTCACTCCTCCTCCTCCTCCTCCTCCTCCTCCCCCCCCAAACCCCTAACTCCAACCCAACCTACCCATTCGAATTCATACTGTATACAGCATTCGATCTCCCCTTCCCTTCTCTTCCCTCCCACCTCTCCCCCTCCCGTACGATCCTCACCCCTCCCCCTCCCCTCCATCCTCTCCCCCCTCCCAACCTACCCTCCATATTACTCAGCGTCAATAACCTCATCGTTGCGACGCTAGTAAGAACTAACAAATCAAATCGAATTCGTACTTTATACAGGATTCGATCTCCCCTTCCCTTTTCTTCTCCCTCCTCCCCACTCCTCCCCATAACACCCTCCCCCCCAACCCCCCCCCCCCCTTCCCCAATCCTCCTCCACCTCCTTCCTGCCCCTCAAGACACCCGCATCCTCGTCTCCTTCAGCGAACACGGTAGCGGTGTCCGGTGACTCGGAAGGACGACCTCCTCCCTCGTCTCTCTCGGTCCCCGACGACGACGACGCCCGCAGGTTAAGAGGCGGGAGTGGGGAAGGGGAAGGCGGCGTTTGTTGTTCTAAGGGTGAGGAGGAGTCCTCCTCCTCCTCCTTCCTCACCCCTCCCCCCTCCCCCCATGGCCAACTTCTCCGCCACTGTATAATTATTATTCGTCGCCTGAATAACTTTCTTCTCGAGTTTAGTTATTGGTCGACGGGATTAGATTATTGTAGTCCTTTGTTTCGCTTGCAAAGGTTGGGTTTTTGTCCGAGTATTTTTTTCTGTTTTTTGTTTTTTTGCTTACTCGGGGAGTAAGCCTACAAACTACTTTGTTGGTGGTGTTATTGTTGTTGTTGTTGTTGATGGTGTTAGAGGTAGGAAAGCCTAAAAAGTTCTGAAAAAGGTGATTCGCGTAGAGTTACAGATACAGGAATTTTATGATAGGATATTTTTTATTTATTTTTAGAATGTAAAAGTAAAAAGTAAATGATGTGCATGTTGAACAACGCTCTTTTTCACTATAGAATTTAGCACTTTAATTTACGTTACGAATATATAATGTTTACAGCTTCTGTGTGAGGGGGAAAATCTTGCACCCGTTCCGAGTAAGCAGGAAGTCGGATCACGCCTTGTTTATTCTTATGGAGTACTGACGGAGTGTGCCATAATTGTTACTAATTTTTTTCTTAGTAGTTTTTATTCTTATTTTTTATTTTTATGGAGTTCTCTCTAATGGCTGAGATATATATATATATATATATATATATATATATATATATATATATATATATATATTATATGAACTTTATCACATGCACACTTGTTCTTTGCATTAATACAGTTACAAACAGGACCTCATTGAAACTGGATGGTATCTAGCGGAGATATTTATTAAAAAAAAAAAAAAAAAAGTCACAAGCTCTCCTGGACTTGACAGTTCTCAATGTCAAGTATCCTGTCGTCCAGGATACTTGTAAATAAATATCTCCGCTTGATACCATCCAGGATTCAATGAGGTCCTGTCAGTTATATATAGATATATTATATAATATATATATATATATATATATATATATATTAATATACATATATATATATATTATATATATATATGAGAATGCTGAGGTGGATTATGGGAATATCGCTGCTTGAGAGATTGGAAAATGATGAATAAACAAGAAGAACGGCAGGCTTAGGTCAAGATTATTAGAGGGTGATAAGAGAGTCACGATTGAGATGGTATGGAAATGTGGTTGAGGAGGGTGGATGATGAGGAGGGAGCGAAGAGGGCATGGGAGGAACCTGTTAGAGGAAGAAGATCGAGAGGGAGACAGAGAATGAGGTGGCGAGATAAAGTGAGGGAAGATGATATGGAGAGAAGATGTTTGGTAGAGGATACGATGCCTTGGATAGAAGGCAGTAGAGAAAAAGGCGCATCAGGCAACCGACCCTTTAATGTAGTGATAACGGTGGGAAAGGAGAAGATATATATATATATATATATATATATATATATATATATATATAAACTGGTAAAAGTGTTCTGTTACAACAGAATTCCATCTAATAAAAGGAGCCCATAAAAACGCCAAAATATAGAGAAAATACTATATTTCAGAGACTACATGAAGAGGGAGACAGCAGTCTCTGAAATATACTATTTTCTCTCTATGTTTTGGCTTTTTTATGGGCTCCTTTTATTATATATATATATATTTATCATATATATAATATATATATATATGCATACACATGTGAACAAATATACACACACGAATATTCTCACACACATATACAATGAGACCTCCCCTTTTGGAAATATTCTTCAGCACTGGAATGAAATTGTGTGCAGAGGAAAATCCAGGCAGTCAAAAGTTGTCCATCTTTCCCTCGTGGTCTGGACCCAGATTTTAATTCGGACCGTCCCCCCGAAGTGTACGAAAATGTGACATCAAAGAGCACCGAGTAGGCCTGTACAAAAATGACGTCGTTATTTTTGACCAGTGGTATAATGCGGTTAAAAAAAAAAATTCAAAAAGTATAAATTAAAATGGGCAACCCTCGGCTAATGAGGCATGTTATAACAACAAAAAAGATAAGTATGACTAAAAAAAAAAAGCCAAGAAAACAAAAGACGAAAAGAATTTTTTTTTATTCTCTTTATGGTTGGATGAAATGTCATCTCTGGTACCAGCTGGGTATAATATTTTTTTTAAGATATTATGTGTGATTTACTTGTGTTGAAAAATTGATGAAAGGTTTTGCACCTAATGAGGTGTTGAAGCAGGCTGGGTCCAGCAAACAAAAAAGGGAAAAAAAGAAGGAATAATAATAATAATAATAATAATAATAATAACAATAATAATAATAATAATAATAATAATAATACTTGTCAGGGTAGAGAGGATTATAGGCAGTTTTATATTATATACGTGAATAATAATAATAATAATAATAATAATAATAATAATAATAATAATGATACTTGTCTGGGGGAAGTGGAATTTCAAACAGTTTTATATTAAACACGTAGAAAGTTTTGAAGATTAATTGAAACCGCCCCCATCCCCCGCCCCCGCCCCCCGCCCCCCCGCCCCATAAGAGAAATCAGATATCTCTAAATTTAATCCAGATTTTTTTGAAAGCAAATAGAATAATAAACGAAATCAGAAAAACAATTGTTTAATTGGCTTTTAACTACATTAATAAGAAAATAACACAGAGGAATATAAAAGGCCTAGAGAGGGTCGAACCAAACTAGAAGACAGTAAAAAAAAAAAAAAATCATAATGGAATAAATTAAAATGAAAAAAAAAATCTGAAACAGATTAGCTTTTTATATAACATTTAAAAAAATTGAAAAGAATAAAACTCTTCAGCCTAATGAGGAGAAGCCGAACCTAATCCAGACGCAGCCGAAAATAAAATGATAATAATAATAATATAAGATAAAAAGAAATGAAAGAAAGACATAAAAAAAAAGAAAGGATGCAGTTCGTCAAGTCGGAATTAAAAAAAAAAAAAAAAACCTCAAGTACCCCCCCCCCCCACCCCCCCCCCCCTACCCCTCCCAGCCCCCCTCACCTGGCGCGCCCAGGGCTTCCTCACCTTTTATGATAATTCAGAAGAGAACAGAGAAGGGACAATAGCATGGATGGGCGACTCAAAAGAACCGGAGGCATAGAACAGCGGAACAAAGACAATAACAAAGAAAGAAACACTATTATGTTTTGAGAAAAGGAAACCATTCACAAAGATATCTCGCGCTTACGTTCGCCCTCTTCCCCCTCCCCCCACTCTCCCCTTCCCCTCCTCCATCTCTCTCCTCCCCCTCTCGCCTCTCTCCCCCTCTCCCTCTCCCCCTCCCCCCTCCCCCCCCTCCCCCCCCTTCCCCTCCCCCTCCCCCTCCCCCAAACTCTGTACTTCGCTTATGATGTGCTGTGGCAATGGGGGATTCTGCGGCAGAAGGAGGAGGAGGAGGAGGAGGAGAAGGAGAGGGAGTGATGGAAAAGGAGAAGAAGAAGTGTAAAGGAGAGGAGGAAAGAGGCGATGCGCAGATAAAGAGTAAAAGGGCTGGTTGTCGGAATAGGAGGTGAAAATGAAGAGGCTGTCGTTGGGGAGAGGAAGAAGAGGAGGAGGAGGAGGAGGAGGAGGAGGAGAAAAAGGAAGATACTTCCATATGCGGGAAAAAGGAGGAAGCCGGGAGAGAAAATGGACAGGAGGAGAGGGGTAGGTAACAAGGAAGGAGGAGGAGTAGAAGGAAGAAGAGGAGGAGGAAACAAGGAAGAAGGAGGAGTAGAAGGAAGAAGAGGAGGAGGTAACAAGGAAGAAGGAGGAGTAGAAGGAATAGGAGGAGGAGGAGGAGATGAAAGGATTGAGATGCATTGGTAGAGGGGAGTGAGAAAGAAGGGTAGGAAAATCAGATGCGAAAAGAGGAGGAGGAAATGGCAGGGAGAGGAGATGGGTCACAGAAAGACATGTAGATGGGGGAAAAGAAGTGGGTTGCAGGATGGACTAAGTGAAATGGAAGGCGGATAGAAGGAGGATGGGAAGAGGAAGGGATAGGAGGAAGAGGTGTTGGTAAGGCCTGTTGTAGGTCTTATAATTATTATTATTATTAGTAGTAGTAGTTGTAGGTAGAAGGGGGAGGAGAAGGGGGAAGAAGTGGATATCCCCCATTTCCGCCCTCCAGCACCTCTTAATTGAAGAAAGACGAACTCTTAAAAAAAGAAAAACCAGAAAATATTGAAATTGTCAGTTAAATCCAAAATTTTTATTTTAATATGCAGTTTCATACTGAAGGTTTAGTGCATATAACTTCCAGTAATTTATATTAGTCTGAAAAATCAGGCTGAAGCGTTGGTGGTCTTCTCTGGTTTCACATTTTTGTGAGAGAGAACAAGGCGTGATCCGACCTCCATCTTACTCGAGGGGCGTGCTAAAATCTGCGGTCAAATAGCGCGATGTTTCACAAAACGAAAATTAAAGTATAAGTACTCTATATTTGATTAGAAATCATTTTTCTCTACTGTTTATCATACACGTTGTATTTTTTTTTACATTTTCATTCTAATAAATAAATCATACATATCCTATCCTAAAATTCCTGTCGTATCTTTACCTCAACGCGAAACTCCTTTTTCAGACCTTTTTTAGGCTTTCCTCCCCCAGCCCCACCAACAACAACACCAGTAGTTTGCAGGCTTATTCCCCGAGTAAGCGAAAAAGATCTAATCATTACCTTCTAAACATAAAGCCAGAGTCTTAACTTAAGGTACCAGAGCTTTCTGTAGTAGCATATTGACCTCTAAAGCTAAAAGAAATTAGCTTTTTTAGCTAGCTGTCCCATAGTCGAAGGTAAACTCGAAATTGACATTTAAAACTTCGAAGCTGCTTCAGCTGTTTTCATAAGATTCTTATTCCCGAAATACTTTCAGAGGCTTCAGCTTCGGAGCTTTGATATCAGGCGATCAGTATTTGTTGAGTAAATCAAGTTAAATTAAGCGCACTAACTCTTACACCATGTTTTTTTTCTAAGTTAATCTTGGTGTTAACCGGTCGACGTGGGAGTTTGTGTTGGTTAGAAGTTCGAGATTTTTTTTTATATTTTATTTATCTATTTATTTGTTTTTTGAAAAATAACAATTTCTTTAGAACTCATTTGCAGTATCGGTATGGCTTAGATTTTTTTTTATATAATATAGATACACACACACACACACACACTGTTTTATACTTGCTGTCAATAGATCATTGTGGGATGTTACGTATATAAGTCTGAGATTTGCTTTTGTTTAAATCTATTGGACTCCTATATATATATATATATATATATATATATTATATATTATATATAGCCTATATATATATATATATATATATTATATAGTATGTATATATATATAAGTATGTATATGTATATACATATATATATATATATATATAGATATACTATATATAATATATATATATATATATATACATATTATATATATATACATATTATATATATATACATATATATATATCACACACATATATATATATATATATATATATATATATATATTATACATATATATATATATATACATGTGTATATATATAGATATATATATATAATATATCTATATATATATATATCTGTATGTATTGTATATATGTATATATATATATATATATATATATATATCTAACTATATATATATATATATATAAATGACCTGTGGGACTTTACAGATATTTATTCTTTTTTTCATAATGCTTTTGCTTATATCAGTGGTTGATGTGATTGACTTATATAAAAGTGTATTATATTATATATATTTTTATATATATACATATATATATATATATATATATATATATAATATATATATATATATTTATATATATATATATTTTTTAAGATCTGTTTACATCTCTCTGCTTGCAAAAATGAACTGCGAGATATTGACGCTGCCGAAACTAACGATTGTCACCTGGAAATGTTTTGATGGCCGAAAGACGAACTTAATTATGGGCACAATAATAATAACTCTGGTCGGTGGAAGAGAGTGGGAGGAAGTTCACGTCACGTGTTGAGCAGAGGAGATAAAAGAGGAGAGGAAAGAAGTGGTTTTTTGGGTAGGAAGTTAGGGAAGTTTGTAAAAAAAAAAAAAAAAATTATATATATGTATGTATATATATATATAATACTATATATATATATATAATATATATATATATATATATATATATATTATATCACATCATGGAAAACCATAAATATAAAGGAAGAGATGTCCAATCACACGACAGTCATGTACACGTGTTTATTATTAAGAAACGTTTCATGTTGTCACCAACACATCATCAGTCTGCAATTGAAATTCAACATTAAAATAAACTTAAAAATTACAACAGAAATTAAAATTACAATAAAATAAAAAAAAAATAACCAGAACGTTAAAACAGAGAATGATAAGAAAACTACCTATTCATAAAGAAGGAAAGAGCTGAGTGACTAAAAACGGTAAGGTTTGCATACAACGTAAACCTCATGCCAGAGAGAGAGGAGATGACGAAGTGTTGGAGTTTAAATTAGGTGAAAGGTGCTTAATAAACAATGACTCAAGGGTAGTTAGATGGGCAGTTTGCTTTTTGGTGCCAATTATAGGAAAATGTTTCTTTTCGATAGTAACCTTACAACTCTTAGCATGTATTCTTATATTAGAGAACTCGGGATTAGAGATTCTGGACCCAGTTCTATAACTTAATCCCAAATGGCTGTAATAACGGACTTGTAACAGTCTCCGTGAAGAACCAACATAAATACCAAGACATCTTGGGCATTCAAATTATATATATATTGGACTTCATGAAATCCTGTAATTTGTCCTGTAATTAAAAAACCCTCCAATTTTTTGTGGATTCATGGGAATAAGATTAAGTTTCAAAAAACCAAATTCCTTTTCAATAATATTTCTAACTTTTACCACGTAAACTGTCGAATGATAAATGGATGGTGCATACATAGTTAACTTAGGTACTTAAATTAAGGGTGGGTGGGTGCTGACAGATACCTCGTTAGCAATTTACTAATAATGTTAAAAACCAGCTTTTTCGGAAACGAGTTCTTAACAAAACATTCTAAAAGAAACTCGACTTCAAGATGAAAGGAGAGCCAATCAGATGTGTACCGAAGGGCCCTAAAAACTAAAGTAGATATAGCATTAATCTTAAAATTACGGAAACACGAGCTAAAAAAGTTGTTTCCGAGCCCAGTGAAGGTACTCTTTCTAAAAACACTTGTGTTGAAAAGGTGGTTATCTCTAGTTATCTTTATATCCAAAAAGGCCAGGGAGTCATCTTTCTCATTTTCCAACGTAAATTTAATGTTGGATGGGCTTCATTTACGTAATCTAAAAAATGCTGGCATTGCCACGAAAATTTAAATTAAGGCAAAAGTATTCGTCAACATATCTTCGATAAAAAAGTGGCCTAAAATTCCTAGGACAATCATTAAGAAAATTCTCCTCCAAATGTCCCATAAAAAAATTGGCAAACATAAAAATACGTAGTGAAGGAAATTGAAAGTTTCTCCGAATAGGGCGGACGGACCCTTTCTGGAAATTGAAATTGAGATATAATATATATGTGTATATATATATATATAATATATATATATATATATATATATATATATA
Source organism: Macrobrachium nipponense (assembly GCF_015104395.2). NCBI lineage: Eukaryota > Metazoa > Arthropoda > Malacostraca > Decapoda > Palaemonidae > Macrobrachium > Macrobrachium nipponense. Next base: position 50,499,335 of record NC_061097.1, on the reverse strand, counting down.
TATATAAACAAACCAGATTACCCAACATATATTCACTTAGCCCCATTGCCAATTGTAAAATGCAACCTCACACGCCATTCCATTCATTTTTACGATGAAATTACCGGCCTCGTGTACCGACAGTTTGTGTGGGGAATTTACGCGCGAGTATAGTTCAAATCTGTCACACTTTCATTAAGGGAATAGGAAATAGATTTCATTACGATTTAAACAAACAATAGATTTCATTACGTTCTAAAAAAAAATGTTTTTAAAAGTTTTCAATTCATTATGAAAATGAGGAGATAAGTGGTGTGGGATCGAGTAATGAGTTGATACAGTGGAAGTGGTTCGTTCTGCGAAATAAATTTCGGGGTTGGGGGTAGGGGGGTGGGTGGGGGTTTGCAAAGAGGTAAATTGCAATGAGTGAAATGGATTAGTCGTCGTTTATGTTAAGTATAAGTAGGTTCGGGTCGGGTCACATTGTAGTGATTTTTAACTTTTTCTTTTTTTCTTTTTTAGTGTAAGTGGTTTTAATGTTTTTTTCCATTGAAATGTATCTGTTATTTTTTTTTTTTGCATTGAATTGTAAGTGATTTTGTGATTTTCCGTATTTATTTTTATATTGGTCTGTAAGCTTTTCAAGTATAAGTGATTTTTAGTTTTTATAAAAATGTAAGTGATTTTTTATATTTTGATTAAGTTATTTTCAGTATTTAATTCTTAGTATTATTTTATTGAACTAAGTAATTTCTAGTATTTTGTTGTTGAATTATTAAAATGTAAGTAGTGTTATTTTCATTCCGCATGTTAAAATAATTGATTCTTCTGGTTGTTAAAATGTTAAAATATCTGGTTCCTCTAATTGTTAAAATGTTGAAATATTTGATTCTTCTAAAATATCTAGTTAGGTTAAGATTTGGAGATGGTGTCAGGTTGCCGATTTAAGCCAAGATGAAAAGTTCAGTCGCCATTCCAAATTCTCTGAAAAGTTTCAGTTCCTTTTGAGAAGGAGTTTTAAAAGATAATCTTTGTGCTAAGGTATAATACAGGTCCATTTCAAGAAAGTTGTGTTTTTTTTTTTTTTTTTGTAAAATTCATTTAGAATGGAATAACATCGCAATGCTGACTTCTTTCATATAATTCAGTTTTGTTAATGTCTTGGGTTTTATTGACTTTTATGATTGTGTATCTATATTCTCAGACCCTCTCTATCTGATCTGATCTGTATAACAGGTAATGTCTTATGAAGCATTGTAAACCATAGCTCAACTTTCTCTCTCTCTCTCTCTCTCTCTCTCTCTCTCTCTCTCTGATTTGTGTAACAGATGAACAGACGATACCTTTTGAAGCATTGTAAACCATATATATATATATATATATATATATATATATATATATATATATATATATATATATCTGATTTGTGTACCGATGATACCTTATGAAGCATTGTAAACCATAACTCTCTCTCTCTCTCTCTCTCTCTCTCTCTCTCTCTGATTTGTGTAACAGATGATACCTTATGTAGCATTGTAAAACATAACTCTCTCTCTCTCTCTCTCTCTCTCTCTCTCTCTCTCTCTCTCTCTCTCTCTCAACATATTCTCAGACTCTCTCTCTGATCTGATCTGTATAACAGCTAATGCCTTATGAAGCATTGTAAACCATAGCTCAACTATCTCTCTCTCTCTCTCTATCTCCTCTCCCTCTCTCTCTCTCTCTCTCGGGACCGATATTTGACGGAGGCGAAAGAACTTCGACGATGAAGTTTTAATTCGGTTTCAGCGCGAGATTGGAGTTGGTTCAACTTGGCGAAGGTCTTGAAGGTTTAATGTGACATTTCAACTTCCATGTTTTATATTGTCGTTGGGCTTAATATACTCGGTCGGTTTTTTTTTCTTTTTTATTTATTTTTTTTTCATTTTGTGCCGGAGACTCATAATAGAAGCTTATGGTCACATATCTGTTGAACTTTAGTTTTTGCCTCTCTCTCTCTCTCTCTCTCTCTCTCTCTCTCTCTCTCTCTCTCTCTCTCTCTCTCTCTCTCTCTCTCTCAGTGAAGAATTTTTCTTTGCATTTATAGGGTGGTGTTGATGGATAGTTCTGGGAATATATATATATATATATATATATATATATATATATATATATATATATATATATATATATATATGTTTTTTTAATATAATAAATGTCAAGGTGTAACTAAAAAATTCATACATACGTAAACACATACATACATGTACACACAAACAAACATACATTATATATATGTATATATATGTGCATGTATATACATCGGTTTATATATATTATATAGTATATAGATACACATATATACATTATGTAGACCTCATGTCCCTCCCTATTTGGTGATTCTTTCTATGGAGTACATTGTATCCATTATTTTTTCTCACTCCCTAACCTTACTGGAACGAAAATTCTGGTGACTATTGGTCGAGCGGGTCTTTCTTCTTCTGCTATTTTACGGAAACTGCTTCGCGCCAAGGAGTCCACAACCCTTTGCTTGGTGTCCCCTCTGCTCTCAGATACAATATGTAGGTTTTTCAAACCCCTGACATTTCTGGATCTCACTAAATTCGGTTGTCACTGGCAAAGAGAGAGAGAGAGAGAGAGAGAGAGAGAGAGAGAGAGTGAGATTTTACAATGCATAATAAGGTATTATCAGTTATACATACGAGAGAGAGAGAGAGAGAGAGGAGATTGAGATTATACATGCCTGAATAAGGGTGATTTAGCATTTATTTACATGCGAAAGAGAACGGATATGACTATATGTAGTAAAAGAGAAAGAGAGAGAGAGAGAGAGAGAGGTTACGTTTTACAATGGTTAATAAAGTATTATTATCAGTTATACAGACGAGAGAGAAAACGGGTCAGATCCGCCGTATTATTATTATTATTATTATTATTATTATTATTATTATTATTATTATTATTATTATTATTATTATTCTGTTGAATAAAATGGCAGAGTTCAACGAAATAATCTTATCTTTTCTATTTTTCTTATTATCTCGCTTTTCTGGCTCAGCGATACTTCGCAATAATTGGCCAATATTCATTTTGGGAATAATGTTGAAAGTGGTATTTTATCTAGAATACCACTTTGAGCATTATTCCCAAAATGAATATTGGCCAATTATTGCGAAGTATCGCTGAGCCAGAAAAGCGAGTAATAAGAAAAATAGAAAAGATAAGATTAATTTGTTGAACTCTGCCATTTTATTCAGCAGAATTTTGTTTAAAAGACGGTCTTCTTCCTTTCCTTTATTAAATATTATTATTATTATTATTATTTATTATTATTTTTTTTTTTTTTTTTTTTTTTTTTTTTTTTTTTTTTTTTGTTTTTTTTTTTTTTTTTTTTTTGCTCTATCACAGTCCTCCAATTCGACTGGGTGGTATTTATAGTGTGGGGTTCCGGGTTGCATCCTGCCTCCTTAGGAGTCCATCACTTTTCTTACTATGTGTGCCGTTTCTAGGATCAACACTCTTCTGCATGAGTCCTGGAGCTACTTCAGCCTCTAGTTTTTCTAGATTCCTTTTCAGGGATCTTGGGATCGTGCCTAGTGCTCCTATGATTATGGTACGATTTCCACTGGCATATCCCATATCCTTCTTATTTCTATTTTCAGATCTTGATACTTATCCATTTTTTCCCTCTCTTTCTCTTCAACTCTGGTGTCAGATGGTATTGCGACATCAATGAGTGATACTTTCTTCTTGACTTTGTCAATCAACGTCACGTCTGGTCTGTTTGCACGTATCACCCTATCCGTTCTGATACCATAGTCCCAGAGGATCTTTGCCTGATCGTTTTCTTTCACTCCTTCAGGTTGGTGCTCGTACCACTTATTACTGCAAGGTAGCTGATGTTTCTTGCACAGGCTCCAGTGGAGGGCTTTTGCCACTGAATCATGCCTCTTTTTGTACTGGTTCTGTGCAAGTGCCGGGCATTCACTTGCTATGTGGTTTATTATTATTATTATTATTATTATTATTATTATTATTATTATTATTATTATTATTATTATTCAGAAGATGAGGAAGGTAAGAGGAAGGCAAATGGAAATACAGAAAGAAGTGTTTTCTTATGTAAATCAACTGCTTTGCCTGTACCTCAACTAGACGAAGATGTACTGAAATACGTTTTAAGTCTTCGATATGATTATTATTTATTTATTTATTATTATTACTACTACTAATAGAGGAATTTGTACATCCTAGTTTAACCAAACCACCACTGAGCTGATTAACAGCTCTCCTAGGATTAGATATTTTCACTTGGCTAGGAACCAGTTTGTTACCTAGCAACGGGACCTATACAGCTTATTGTGGGATCCGAACCACATTATATCGAGAAATTAATTTCTAATCGCCAGAAGCAAATTCTTCTGATTCCACGTTGGCAGAGCGGGGAATCGAACTCGGCACTACCGAATCAGTAGGCGAGCTGGTGTACTACTCGTCCATCGAGGAACTGCAAGTTATGGTAAAAACTGCAATGACATTGAGATGAAATCAGCCGTATTGAATGACACTTACCTTATAAATGTATGACGCAGGCTTCCTTCTTGCACCTTTCTTTTTACTGTACCTCCATTCATATTCTTTTAAGTGTACCTGCGAGGGTTTCTCCCTGTTACACCTTTCAAACCTTCTTACTGTCAATTTCCGTTTCAGCCGTGAATGACTCCATAGGCCCCAGTGCTTGGCCTTAGGCCTAAATTCCTTATTTATGTCTATCTTGCACCTGCACATATATTTGCATATAGACATAATTATATATTTCACTCATTTGCTCAGTACATACTTATGTGAATTGACTAATGTTTGGGAAGTTATCCGCACACGGGTTTCATCATTGATTACAGAGACCCTGGGGGGCAGCCGGGTGGGTGGGGCACCAATTTAACCTGTTTAATGAAGATTATTTTTGTGCCTTGTGACCTGGGCAATGATTCTAGTGTATCTAACCATTTTTGTGTCTTGTGACCTAGTGTATCTAACCATTTAACATAAAGTTGATTTTTCTTAATCTGTTGACCCCAGCATTGAATCGGGCCACTCGTATCCGTTACGTTACAGTAAACATGTGAAATCAGGGATTCCACGAAATCCCTAGGAATTTAGTGAAATGATTACCTCGCTTAGAAACATTTGATTCCAGGGCTAGTATTAGACACGGAGAAACAGTGATTCAGTGTTTAGTACTATAGTATATTCACATAAGCGTGCATCCGATGTCTAAGCCAGTCCCTTACGACGCTCCTGTTTGGCTGTTTGATAAGCCAATCACAGGGTTGGAAACTCTCAGTCTCTCTCGAGAGTTCACATAGGCAGGATGAATGTTCCACCTCTCCTGAAAGAGGTATCCCTCAGGAGAGGTGGAACATGAATCCTACCCATGTGAACTCTCGAGAGAGACTGAGAGTTCCCAACCCTGTGATTGGCTTATCAACAGCCAATCAGGAGCGTCGTAAGTGACGGCCCTGGGCATGAGATGCACGGGTGAAGTGAATCTACTGTGATTGGTTGCAACCAAGGTAGAGGAGGCATGTGTCTCGCAGCCTCACATCCTCATTACACTCGTTGAGAACCGGGACCCAAGTCACACCATAGTAGTAATCTTCAAGAGGGGGGGAGGGGGGCGGTAAAAACTCTACTTTTTATATAATGTTAGATCTCTGATTCGTGCTCATTAAAGGTTCATGGGATACCATGAAATATCGGTCGATGTTTGCGAGAGAAAGTTCTGATACATTTCATCTTTCTCCGGATTCCGTGTTTTTTACTTTATTTTTTTCTTTCTTTTAGGTTGGGGGGGAGGGCGAGGGTGTGGGGAGGGGGAGGAGGATAACCTCCTGAATTACGAATGCAAAGTTGAAGACTGGGATTCGAAAAGATGTTTCAGGGGTTTTAAATATCGATGGTTGTTTTAAGTGATTTTTTTTTTATCAGGTTTTCAAGAGGAGGTTGTTTTTCTTAGTCTAGGGAAGACGACCCGTAGTTTTTTTTTCTTCTAGACTTTCCATTCTTTTAATGAAATAATCTACTTCACTTTAAATATTCCCATTTTTCCAGAACGTCTTGATTCATTATATATTTTTTTGAGTCGAGGTCAGTTTTCGATGATTTTGGAGAGTTTCGTTATGTTGTGAAAAAGGTTTCATTTTTTGTATCCCTAAATTGTCAAAATATTTATAGTTATCTATTATATGTTTTTTCAATTTCAAAATAGGCTTTTTTTTCTTTATCTTGAAAGAATGTATATATATATATATATATATATATATATATATATATATATATATACACAACCATACATACATATATATATATTATATATATATATATATTATATATATATATATATATATATTATAGCATATACTTGAAAGAAAAAGTTTCGTTAATCTGGAATGACAGCCATTTTCATTTTTTCTTATATATTTAGTTCCTTGTTATGATGATAATTATCGTTATATGGTTTTTGTGCCTCTGTTAAATTTCCGGGTGAGATATGTTTTAATCAGACTTATTTTCTTATTGCTTTTGTTTTTATGATTTCTCTTCGTTAGCTATTAATCGGGTATTCCTATTACGGAATGTCTTATTGATAACATTTTTGCCACAGAAGTGAACTCTCTCTCTCTCTCTCTCTCTCTCTCTCTCTCTCTCTCTCTTGTTGGAGTTTTAACCAAACATATTTATTGCTCGCTGCCTTATTGAAATTATATTTGCCAAATAAAGGGAATGTTCTTTCCAGTCACCTCTCTCTCTCTCTCTCTCTCTCTCTCTCTCTCTCTCTCTCTCGTCTGTTGAGTTTTAACCAAATATATTTATTGCTCACTCCCTTATTGCAAGAATATTTACCAAATAAAGGGACTGTTCTTTCCAGTCACCTATTTCTCTCTCTCTCTCTCTCTCTCTCTCCTCTCTCTCTCTCTCTCGTCGTTAAGTTTTAAGATATCTTTATTGCTTATTGCCTTATTGATAACGGTTTTGCCACAGAAGTGGAGAAGACTCTTCTTCTCGTCACTTCTCTCTCTCTCTCTACCGCTGATTAACATTTCACAGGCGATTTTGCATCGCAGTAGAACGGCAACGAATCGATAGTACAGAATGTTAGAAGTCTTTAAGAATGCACCTAACCTTTTGGAACATAAAGGGAGAATGCTGATTTATTCACGACTCCTGGGCATATCCTGCTCATTTGTTCCTCTGCCTGGTGTAAGGCATAGTTACGCAGGAACTCGGTGTCATATATATATATATATATTATATATATATATATATATATTATATATATATATTATTATATTGTACATATATAATATATCTATATATAATATATTTTATTTATATATATATATGTACATATATATATGTGTATATATATATATATATATATATAGTATTATATATATATATATATATATATATATGTCTACATAGTATAATGTATATATTATATATATGTATATATATATGTCGTATATATATGTATATATATATATACGCTATATATATATATATATATATATATATATATACGTATATATATATATATATATATATTATATATATATATCATATATATAGTATATATAATATATATGTATATATATGCACACACACACACACATATAAATATATATATATATATATATAATATATATATATATGTATATATGTATATACAACTATATATATACATATATATATATATATATATATATATATAATATATTATATTTATATATATGGGTGTAGTGCCTCTTCGTTATTACGAATTCTTCTGCTTGGTGTAGGACGCGGGGGCACAGTTACGAATTCGTGGGAAGGTAGGGGAGGGGGCATAAATTCGTGGTAATATATAAAAGGGTGTGATGCCTCTTCGTTTGTCACGAATTCGTTTATTGACACGAAAATCGTGGAATCTTTTCTGTGGTATGTTTGTCAAGGGATGCAGTGCTTCTTCACGGTCACGAATTAGCATAGTTACGAATTCGTGATAATATTAAAGTTGTGTGAATCCGTTTATTGACACGAAAATTATGGAATTATTTCAATGTTGTGTTTGTAAAGCGACGCAGTGCTTCGTCGTGGACACGAATTCGTGTATTGACATTAAAATTGTGGGATCGTTTAGGTTCTCGTCGTTAACAATATCCCAGCGTGAAAACACGAATTTTTCGCTGGTACAGGTTCTCGTCGTTGCCGCGAATTCGTGCGAATCTCCCAATAGACTAACGCTTCGTCATGTAGTATGTATCGTCGCCATTGTCACGAATCTGTGAAGGCACAACTAGGAGACGCTTGAGGCAATACGAATGCTCGTCATTGTCACGAATTCATTAGATTTGCACGAATTGGTGGAGAGGGGATACAACAGAGAGAAGCTTCTTTTAATAATACGAATGGTCGCCATTTTCATGAATTCGTAAAAATAAAAACTAATAAGAGAAACTTCTTTGCTAATTCGGACAGTCATCGTAGTCACGAATTCGTGAACGGACCCATAATGAGTCCAAAATGATCAGTGATAGCGGCATCTCTTAAACGCCACGAATTCGTTAAGGAGACGAAATCCTTCGAATAACAATAGGATGCTTTCGTGTGCTACCAGATTTCGTGTCCACTCACGAAAGGGTTTGACAGTGGCACGAATGTTGTGGCGCCTTCGACGGATTTCACGAAGAGAGAGAGAGAGAGAGAGAGAGAGAGAGAGAAAGAGAGAGAAAGCGCCTGACATTATTGATTGTGTCTCGCTTGTTATCACACTTCCGTTTGGTTATTTAAATCTTTGATGAACGTAAAGATCTCTCTCTCTCTCTCTCTCTCTCTCTCTCTCTCTCTCTCTCTCTCAAACCACTGTTGGCAGGTATTTGTTGTATCTGCTAAGGAATCTTCAGTATATGAAAGTACTAGATGCAACGTAGTCGTGGATCCATCGAAATGACAATGTTTTTATGCGCTCACAAACATAAACTCAACGGAAAAAGATGTATATATATATATATATTATATATTATTTACACACAGGGCACACACACACACACACATCAGCACACACATTATATATATATATATCTATATATATGTATATATAAATATATATATACATATATATAAATATATGAATATTTGTGTAGCACAATTAATAAAGTTTCGTGAGCTTGTGCGTCCGGTATTTAAAATAAACAAAATCAGCAGTTCCGTAACAAAGTAATCCTCAGCCAGTCTCTCTCTCTCTCTCTCTCTCTCTCTCAGCACGAGTAGCTACGCGACCATCTGTCTTGGCCCAGGTGTATTGTCTACTAAGGCAGACGGGGGAGAGAGAGATAGAGATAAGCCAATGATCTGATAGCCCAACCACCTAGTAGGCGAGCCGATCCCTTCCCCCCCCCCACCCTCCCCAATACCCACGCCCACGCCCCTCGTAAGGATGTTACGACGGGCGCCTCTCGGTTTGTATACCAACGGGAGGCGCCCACCTCCTCGGCGCTAATTGCTTTTCGGTTTTTATGGCGACCGATAAGGAAGCCTTTGTATTGTTTGTTCGGTAGAGTAAGAGTTATGGAGAGGGGGTTGGTAGTTGGAGGGGTCGGCCAGGGGTGGGGATGTTCGGGGGGAGGGTGGGGCTCGCGAGAGAAGGAAGGAAAAGATAGGCGGAAAAAAAATGGTCGGTTTGTTTGCGAATGGGGTTTGACCTGCGGGGGTGGCGCTCGTGGGTGTGGGTAGGTGTGTATGTGTGTGTGTGTGTATATATATATATATATATATATATCTATATATATATTGCATGGCTGTATGTGGATGATCGTTCATGATAGGGGTAAGTGTCCTTGCTGGCACAAGACCCCTTAAATCTTACAAGAAGGTAAATAGACTACTTTCAATTGTAATATCCATCAATTCCATTGGCTGCTCGAGGCACAGAGGCCCTGCTGTCGTGAATCATGGAATTATCTGAACTTGAAAAAATTGCAAACGTAACACTTATAAGTTAATAAAGTAATGTGTCACAAAATAATATTTATGTCCAATCAAATCTGATTTTATAAGGCATGATAATCGCCTCCAAAACAGTGATAAGAAACTGTCCAAGAGATATCCTCCTCTTCATGTCTTCTTCTGTGCTTTATCTTCTACAAATCTCCACGTGGTTGTGAGGATAGAAGTTCACTCTCGACGTGGTTCGGAAGTCACGTAAAGCCGTTGGTCCTGTTGCTGAAGAACCACTGGTTCCATACAACGTAAAAACACCATACAAACAAGCAAACAATCAAAAAAGCTATTCCCAAGCCATCTTCATTTCTCTCTCATTTTTTATCTCGTCTATATTTATAACTACCGTAATTTCTCTTTGTTTTATGTTTTAATCTTTTGTCTCTCATTTGATTCTTAACATTCGTTGTCAAGATGTATTTTCAGATCGACGAAATCTTTTTAGATGCAATTTTATTGTCATTCCATGATTCACGTCCGTATAGCGATGGAAATCGTTCTAGACTAATGTTCAGATTTTGTTTTTATATATAGTTTTAGCCTCTAAGACTTATATAAACCTTTAGTGGCCTACATAGTATTTTTATTTATTTATTGTTTCAGCTCCTTGTCTGTGCTTTGTCTACTTCAGTGCCGTTTTTCTTTGATCTATCTCAAGTCGCATCTGTTTAAGAGATATGCGATGCACTCTACTGAGCAAGCTCTGTAAATCTTGTTGTGTTCTGCTGGTGAGGACAGAAATTTAGTATCATCATTCCACCCTACCATGACCAACCGCTTTTTTTTTTTTTTTTTTTTTTTTCTTTTTTTTTTTTTTTTTTTCAAGATAAAATCCATAAATGAAGTTTGAACTTAAAGTCATAGAAGCATAATTCATATCACTATTATAAAAAAAAACTTATTTAAGAACAATCTCAATCTGAAATACTTATATCCTAGCAATATGGATATTAAATACTAAAAAAATTGCTTTATAGGTATCCGAATCGTACCAATATGGACACTAAAAAAAAAAAAAAAAAAAAATCTATAGATTTCCGATGTCCGAACAATATGGGCCCAGAGCAACGCCAAATTAGTGTCCTCGCAGACAAAAGGCGTTCCGCTAGACCGCACACTTCTTCCCTTTAAAATAAGTTTTTTAAATGGATCACTTGCTGTGCGCTGACCACCTGGCCGTATGTGGGGGTGTGGTATGGGGGTTTGAGGTAGTGGGGGGAGGGGGAGGGTTAAGGGGTGGGGGTCTGCAGAGATGCGTGGGTTAAGTGATTAGCAGCGTCCAGGTTCGAAGGGGAGAGAGAGAGAGACAGTACCCAAGATGCTTACCTGAGAGAGAGAGAGAGAGAGAGAGATCACTTTTTCTCTGAACCTTCCTCATCATTTCCTCCTGGTCTCCTCCATCTTACGTAGCTGTCCAACTCCTTAAACTTGATTGTCCTACCTCTCATAGTTGTGAAAATGGCGAAGGATTTTTTTTTTAAATTTATTTATTGTAAACTGGTGCGGTGGCAGCAGCCTGAATAATGAAATTCAACTTAATATTGCTAGAGATTGTTATGTTCACTAAGATCTTATATCATTTATATAGCCTTAGGTTTGTCATTTATTTAAATTCCTCTCTTCTCATTCTGTGGACCTTGTTTCTCTCTCTCTCTCTCTCTCTCTCATTCTCTCTCTCTCTCTCTCTCTCTCAGACGCACGCTGCCATGACAGCTGTCATCTAGTTTATTCTTGTAATATTCAAAGCCCTATTCCATTAAATCTGTTTCTTCATTCGGTGGGCACTTGTAGGTGTGAAATTCTCTCTCTCTCTCTCTCTCTCTCTCTCTCTCTCTCTCTCTCTCTCAGTATTTATCTGACTCAAATAAATAAACCCCTCCCTCTCTTCTCATTAAAAGTAAGCCACTCTTTCTTTAAAATCTCTCTCTCTCTCTCTCTCTCTCTCTCTCTCTCTCTCTCTCTCTCTCTCAGTATTTATCTGACTTAAGTAAATAAACCTCTCCTTTCTTCTCATTAAAAGTAAGCCACTCTCTCTCTCTCTCTCTCTCTCTCTCTCTCTCTCTCTCTCTCTCTCTCTCTCTGCCCCCGTATCAATATTCCCCGAAGCTGTCACATCGTTTATCCGGTGTTTTCCAAGCAATGAATCTGGCATCGCATTTTGATCGCCTTCTGTTTCCCCGCACCCTCTTCCTCCTGTCTCTCGTTCGATTGAATTTTTAGTCGACGCTGCAAAATTGACGCGGCTGAAGTCTCAAGAAAAAGGGGGATGCTGTGTCCCAAGGAGGAGGTGAATAGTTGATGGGCCCAAGAATCTTCTTCCTCCTGGAAGCAGATATGCAGCGTGAATGAAATTCATAAACTGCGTTTGGTTAATATTGGAGGGTTGACGCGAGGAAATATTCAGGAGGTTTTGGAACCGGAGCGATCCTCTGCGTGGTCTTTCTTCTTTTTTTTGGGGGGTGGGTGGGCTTGTGGGGGTTGGGGGGGGGGTAGTTGTATGCGTTGTTGTTTTTGTTTTTTCATTGTTGTACTTGCTTGTTGTTTTGTGTTTTCGGTTTTTCCTTGAAGTATTTTTTTTTTCTCCCCTTCTATTTGTATTTGTTTTTTATATTTTCTCAGTTGTACTATTTTCTTTGTTGTTTTTTAAATTGTTTTTCTATTTTATTTTAGTTGTTTTTTTATGTTTTTGCTTGATTGTACTGTTTTGTCTACTTTTGTTATTCCTTGTTGTACTGGCTTTGTGTGTGTGTGTGTTTGTTTCTGTTTCCCCTCTTGTACTATTTTCTTTTTTTATGTTCTTGTTTTTCCTTGTATTAGTTTTTGTTTTTCCTTTGTGCACTATTTACATCTTTTTTATTTGTGTTTTCCTGGTTGTAATCTTTCTTTTTTGTGTTTTGCGTCATGTTTATTTGTTCGTATTCTGCTTCTCATCGTTATTATAGTATTTTTAGTCTTTTTTTTATTTCTTTTTCCATGCTCTGCTTGTGTGCTTTTATTATCCTATTTCCATTATGTTGTTTGTTTGTTGTCACCATCTTTATCCTAACGTTTCTTTTTATAAGTTTAGTCTCTAGTGCTTTATCCAATTTCCTGTTTATTATTTTCCTATTCTCTTGTTGCTGTGGATGCTTCTTCCTTATTCTTAATCCCTCTGATTTTTTTTATTTTATTAATCAATGCTTCTTCCTCATCCATTCCTTTTCATTGTCTTCTAATCTTAATTTCCACTGTCTTATCGCTTTCTTCGTCTCTGGTCTTCCTCGTGTCGTAGCAGCAGCAGCAGCAGCAGTAGTAGTAGTATGTAGTAGTAGTAGAAAAGACTTGCCTTTGAAACGGCCCTTCGTTTTTATACGTCTGTATCACTTTCTCCTTATGTTATATGCTTTGCAACGGCACACCGCCTCTTCCGTTTTCCCATCCTGCCGCCCACTAGTTACCTGTGGAGGATGTCATTTTCCTCTTGATCCTCCGAAGGTACAGGCTTAGCTAGGGGCCAGCTCTTTGTGGACGCCGAGGGAATGGCAATTGAGTGTCTGGATGTTGTCCAGGTTTGTTAAAAAGCTGATGATGCGCGGACAGATATATATATATATATATTGTAGTATTATGTGTATGGGGGATGAGTTTCTTCGAAGTGTTGCGAGATGCGATATGATATCGGGTGTTACGCGTCGTCCTAATAGGTCGGATAGGATGAAAAGGAGGGGGAGGAGGAAGGGGTATGGGGGTTAGGTGGGAAAGAAGGACCCCCCCCCCCTTTTCTTTTTTTAAAGTCTTGTCCGTGTGACTCTTCCTTAACATTTCAAATCCCTTTATTCGATAGAATGTCAGTCTGGGCGATCTCGTATATGATATTTAGAGCAACATCAACCTTTAGTCGTCAATTCAAACGAGAATAGCAGATGGAAGAGAGAGAGAGAGAGAGAGAGAGAGAGAGAGAGAGAGAGAGAGAGAGAGGCACCAGATGAACAACTGCTTGGTCTGTTAGCTTAAGACAAGTGTCTTATTGCTTTATTTTTATAAAATGAGAGTGAGAAATAGAGAAAGAGAGAGAGATGTAAGTTGTTAAGTTTATACATTTTGAGAAAGAATTTTACTATTTTTATGAAATTGCCACACAGAGAGAGAGAGAGAGAGAGAGAGAGAGAGAGAGAGAGAGAGAGGAGGAGGAGGGGTATGCAACTGTAGTATATTTGGCATATTGGAGCTACTAAAAGGAAAGTTATTCACCTGTGGCATAAAATCGTTGACAGAGAGAGAGAGAGAGAGAGAGAGAGAGAGAGAGAGAGAGAGAGAGAGAGAGAGAGAGTTTTGCGTCCCCCATCCCTATTCTTTCTTTTGTGTTTGTGTGACTGAATGATAAACTTTTGCCGTCGAGGGAGTCCCTACTTTTGAAGTTTGTTTGGTGGAGTTCAGACGGTGTATTTTTGACGAGGTAATAGCGTTCCTTGGTCGCCGTTGTGATGAACACGACGGGGATTTATTTAAGAGAGAGAGAGAGAGAGAGAGAGAGAGAGAGAGAGAGAGAGCTTGTATGGCACCTGCTGAACAACTGCTTAGTCAATAAGTTTAGGAGAAGTACCTCGTGGTTTATTTTATAAAATCTGCTATTGAGAGAGAGAGAGAGAGAGAGAGAGAGAGAGAGAGAGAGAGAGAGAGATCCTGGCAGATAACAGATTAACAGTTGTTAAGTTTATATATTTATGAGGAGAATTTTATGGTTTATTTCCAATATCTACCAAGAGAGAGAGAGAGAGAGAGAGAGAGAGAGAGAGAGAGAGAGAGAGAGAGAGAGAGACGGGGGTGCGGGAAGCCAAGAGAAATTAAAACACACACGGAAGAGTTATGAATCTAACCTAACAACTGGCAGGTTAAAAATATGATTGCAACCTGCTATGGTGATTCTCTCTCTCTCTCTCTCTCCTGTTCTGAAAAGCTGGAATTGGTTGAAGGTAAAAGATGAGTATATTTACGAAGTTTGTGTGTTTGTTTTTAAAGTTTTAAGAGGTATTTTACCGGAATGGCTGTATCATTTTAATATGGTTAACTCAGTAACTGTGTTTATACTCGTCAGGGTTGTGATCTTGCTGTAAAAAGAGCGACAACAGACATCGGCTCAAGGGAGCTCCCGTCTAGGGGCCCTTCCCTGTGGAATAAGCTACCGCAAGATATCAAGGACGCTGCCACTCTGCATTCCTTTAAGAATAAGTTGAAGAAAATGTTTGTTACATTAGTATTAACTTACTATGAATTTATTTTAATTGCTGATCTCTCATTATTTTACCTATAGTATAGATACGCATTGTAGAATAACCAGTGTAAATTGGAAATAAAATATTATTATTATTATTATTATTATTATTATTCTCTCTCTCTCTCTCTCTCTCTCTCTCTCTTCTCGTTCAGTTCGATCCTTTTCTCCTGCTTTTTGAATTATTTTCTCCGTTAATTCCATATAAGAACCTCTCTCTCTCTCTCTCTCTCTCTCTTCAGCTGCTTCCTCTCCCACCCTTACTACTTCCACACCTTTGCTACCCCTTTTCCCGTGATGTCTCTCTCTCTCTCTCGTTCGCTCCTTCTCACCTGCTTCCGTTACCTGTGAGGATGTGTCGCTAATTCCGGAGAGGAAGCAAGATGGCGTTCCGCTTGGTGCCTCTCGGATGCTTACCCATCATAGCGAGCTTCAAGAGCTGCTGCCGGTTACCTCTCTCTTGTCACGGAAGGCTTAGAGCTTTTCGGGTACATTATCCAAGGACTTACCATCAGTAGCAGTGGTAATATAGTTTAATATTATTATTAGAATAGGCGGTAGAAATCATTATTATTCAGTAGATGAAAAACCTATTCAAATGGATCAAAGGGGCCAGTGGCTTGAAATTGAAGATTCTAGAGAATAACATGGTGTTCATTACGAAGAAGTAACAAGTAAGAGGAGTTAAAGGGAAATGCAGAAAGAAGAGATCCCACTTATTGAAAAACAGAGAAAAAATAGATTAATAGATAGATAAATAATGGAACAAATGCAAGAACAGTACTAGGGCAGTAATGCATTGCATATTCGCTTGAAATGAAGTAGTTCCAACTGCACGATATCCTGTGGGAGGTTGTTCCACAGGAATAAAGGACCTTGGAACTGAGAAGTTGGACAGCGAGGAGGCGCATTTACTGCATATTGGTGCTGTTGTTGTTTAGCGAATAATCTAGTTTCTCTCGGCAGATAGAGGGGAGCAGGGCTCACTTGTGAATTGTGAATGACTAAACCATCAGTAATAACAGTAGCAGACTGAACCATAACAAGTTCCAATAGAGTTACTACGTAGCACCTCAGTGGCTCGATCGGTATAGTCTTGGCCTGCCACCTCGGTGGCCGCAAGTTCAATTCTCGGGCATTCCATTGAAGGGTCAGCGATGTGTATTTCTGGTGATAGACGTTCACTCTCGACGTGGTTCGGAAGTCACGTCAAGCCGTTGGTCCCGTTGTTGAATAACCATACTGGTTCCATGCAACGTAAAAACGCCATACAAACAAACAAACCCTCTCCTAATAATTCATTCGTAGTACAACTGCTTTGAGGTTTTCCTCCTGTTATACCTTTCAAAAGCTTCTACTGTCAATTTCCGTTTCAGCGCTGAATGACGTGATAGGTTCCAGTGCTTGGCCTATGGTCTAAATTCTGTGTTCAATTCTGTTCAATTCGATGGCATTGTTATCCAAAATTTTTATAGGGTCTCGTTCAGAAGGGCGTATTTTACAGCGGTGTGTGACCGTCGCGTCGGTCTGTTCCATTTCGTTGGCGCGTCCTTTCAAAAGGTGTATTTATTGGTTAATCCTTAAATTCTTTATGTGACCGTTTTCTTCACTTATATAAACTTAGTGTTTTTACCCTAAGTACGTCAGATGCTGATGCGTTATTTTTTTAATTTTATTTTATTTTATTTATTTATTTTTATTCTTTTGAAGGATATGTTCTCAGATCTTGACGTATTTCATACGCAGTGTGAGTGCGTATGTATGACTTTGTACTTTCCATTATCTGTAGTTTTTTTTTTTTTTTTTTTTTTTTGGGGGGGGGCGGGTTCGTTGATTAAGTTAAATTGTTTTCTTTCATTTTGGTTAATTGTGGAGTCTGACGAAAAGTGGAATGTGTGTGTGTGTGGGTGTATATGTTTTTTTTCGTTAATTTCTTATTTAGGTAATTTTAGCATCTTTAGGGGCAAATTCTCTCTCTCTCTCTCTCTCTCTCTCTCTTCTCTCTCTCAACTGATAAAAACTTTGGAAAAGGAAAATATTTTCTAAAATATTACAAATAATGCTGTCAGGGCGAAGATGACACAAAAGTAACTTTTTATTTTATTTCTAAGGAAGAGAAAATATTCCTTTCCTCCTCTTAACAGGGGGTAGGGTGGTTGGGGTGGGGATTCTAGAATTAATGGGATTAAGGGAATGTAGGGGTAGGGGGAGGGGAGGGTAAGGGAGGGGGAGTTGATCCACCAGCTTCAAGATTGTGGTGACTCTCTTACCTTCGTCAATAATAGACGACCGTCAGTAAAGGTTAACGCAGATGAATCTTGGAGTTCCCAAGCTTGGAACGGGCGAGCCCACCCCCCCCCCCCCCCCCCTCCCCTCCCACCCCCCTCCCCGTTTTTTTTTTTTTTTTTTTTTTTTTTAAGTCAATGATTTTTTTCTTTAGAAGTCAGAATGACGCCTGAGGTAATACTGTAATGACTCCAAGAAACCAATTGAGTGATAGAAAGCCACACACCGAGTGACAAAGTTGTGACAAAGGGAAATTTTTTCCCCCCCCCCCCCTCAAAGAAAATCGAGTTCCAGGTTGTTGGAAAAGGAATCGAGAGAGAAAGAGGAGAAAGAAAAGTTTAGTGTTTTTTCTTTTATATTTTTCAGCTACTTTTTTTGTGTATTGGGGGGGGGGTGAGGGGAAGTGGGTTGAAATTGGCTCTCCGGATGAAAGTTGGGACTTCAGAGATGATTGGTCTTCGGGGTGGGGGAGGAGGTGGAGGAGGGGTGAGGGTAGGGGCAGAGGGCAGTGGCGGTGGTTGGAAAGGAAGGTTGGTGGGGGGGGGGGGGGGGTGGAATGAGGAGGGAGGAGTGAAGGTTTTCCTCCTGTTACACCCCTTTATCTGTGCTTGATTGATCTTAGAGGTACCACCGTGAATTCTGTAATGGTGACCTTTGTGCATGTTGACCTGGTCTACCGGGGTTTATGAAGACTCTACTTCGTGAATTAGCTTAATCTCTTTATGAAGAGTTTTTAATTATTAAATTATGTGTATATATATATCTATAATTTTATATATACATATTAAATATGTATATATATATATATATATATATATATATATGTTTGTGTGTGTGTGTTTGTGTATACATATCTATCTATCTATCTATCTATCTATCTATCTATCTATCTATCTATCCTATCTATATATATATATATATATTATATATATATATATATATATAAATGTATATATATAACTAATATCAGTTGCCAGTACCTTTCGAATAGCAATTCGTGAATGATTTTTAGTAACGCAAGTTAGAGAATGAGCAAGTATGCTATGAAACGATATGTTTCCGTGTTCAAGATATTCATGTCATTGAATTATTCTTAATTGTTATTTCTTTTCATTTACCAGTAGTAAATGTTTCTTGCATTTTTTACTTGGCAATCAGATACCTAGGAACTGTTGTGCATGTGATTGGCAACTCTGTTTATTTAATTAGCATTTTTTTTTTTCTTTCATCTCGCTGACCTATTTTGGTTGACAGCGAATTCCAGCGTGAATAATTTCGATTGAATTCATAATCAGCTCTTTTGTTCATTACGATAAGTCGGTGCTGCATAATTCAGGGATAAACTTTCTTGGTATTTAACGAAAAAAAAAAGAGACAATTTTTTCCATGACTTTTTGTTCCAGTTGGTGGCAGCCAAAGTTTGCCACGTAATAGCTGCTAGCCATTAATTTCGAATGGGATTTTAACCTCTGAAAAAAAAAAATTGGGTTTATCGAAGAATTACCAAGTGACTACTGCGTTCCTTGGACCACAGATTGTTTCAGGTGATGTTGGTTTATTTCGATTCATTTTTTTTTTTTTTTCAAAGAAACGCCTCAGAATTTCGTGGTTGTATCTGAAGAAAGTATTCCATGAATTGACATTTCCAAAGTTGATTTCAGTTTTCAGAAACTGAGCTTCCAGTGCTCAGTTTTAGTTGTCAAAATTGGTGGCCCTTTCTTTATACGTTGTCATCCATAACAGGCCTCACTTTTTATGTTATCATTCATAACAGGCCTCACTTTTTACGTAATCATTCATAACTTGCCTCACTTTTTACGTTATCATTCATAACAGGCCTCACTTTTTACGTTATTATTTATAACAGGCCTCACTTTTTACGTTATCATTCATAACTTGCCTCACTTTTTACGTTATCATTCATAACAGGCCTCACTTTTTACGTTATCGTTCATAACATACGCACGTATGAATTGCACAAGCCAAACTTACCATTAATTTGAATCGTCTTGTGCAAATTGAATTTTCCATTTTGAAGAACGAGAAAAAAATGAATGTGGATATTATCTTCGCCAAAATGAGAATGAGGAAAAAATGAATGTGGATATTATCTTCGCCAAAATGAGAATGAGGAAAAAATGAATGTGGATATTATCTTCGCCAAAATGAGAATGAGAAAAAAATGAATGTGGATATTATCTTCGCCAAAATGAGAACGAGAAAAAAATGAATGTGGATATTATCTTCGCCAAAATGAGAATGAGGAAAAAATGAATGTGGATATTATCTTCGCCAAAATGCCTATCAATTAAACAAGGGTTCACAGATTGTGATGCTAAAAAAAAAGTCCAACGTTTTTTACATTCGATAATGCAACGTCAGTGTGACGTTCACAAATCAATTAATATATGTATATGTAATAAATTGGGATTACGTGTACATGGTACGTTAGTATCAGTCATGTTTATTTAGCGCTTATTTCATGTATATTTTTAATTATGTGACATTTATTTTTGTAAGAGTAAAATTGAAGGTTATGCTATTAAAAAATGAGTGTATTAAGGGTACAAATGTGATCGTATGTGCACGTATAAATGTTTATATGTATACATACACATATATATATGTGTGTGTGTTTGTGTATGTAATATATATTTTATATACAATATATATTATATATATATATATATATATATATATATATATGTATATATATATATATATATATATATCCATAGCAAGATTTACAACCTTGAGTATAACCACCTGCACTCGTTCCTTACTCACTAAAATCGGGTTAACCCTTTGTGTTCATTATCATAGCCAAATGTCGAAGTTTATTGCTAAATTTCTCTCTCTCTCTCTCTCTCTCTCTCTCTCTCTCTCTCTCTCTCTCTCTCTCTCTCTCTGTGGTTAAATCTTTTGCATATGATGAATTTACGGAGCAGTTTCGTTACGTGATTTCATACAGAAAATCTTCGTCCTTAGGCTTTATTTTCTGAAGTCACAATCTCAGGTTATTTTTTTTATGGCTGATCCTAATGTAATTGATATTTCAACGAGATTGTCTTGTAATTGATGATTATTTAGTCTTTAGTATATATATATATTATATATATATATATATATATATATATATATATATATATATATATATACTATATATATATATATATATATAATATATATATATATATACACACACACACATGCACACCTACGCTATGTTTTTTTAAGCCTATACAATTGACCTGTCAGAATTTCAGGCCTTGCATGGGAGTATATGAATGTACCGAAGCCGAATTAGAACTTGTGGGTCATTGCTTTGACTTTCTAGTTAGTTACAAACATTTCTAAATTGGATGTCGGATTACATTTTTACTGAAAACAATTCTTTGCTTGCAGTTACAAACTTGTGAATGGAGGTCAGAATATAATTTCCTTGAAGTAATTCTTTGCTTGCATGACATACTTGTAACTGGATATCAGGAAAGTGAATATATTTTGAAAGTTTCTTTGCTTGCCTTTGCAAACGTGTAATTGGATGTCAACGTCTATCTAAGGCGGTTTCTTCAGTACACGTTCCTAACTTTGGACCACCAAAATGTCAAGAGAGTTTATTTTTATTTTTATATTTTATGTGCATCATTCGAGTAGAATGCCTCCGTCACTGATACCAAGAGTTTATTCTGATTTTTATATGTAATATGCATCATTCGTGCAGAATGTCTCCTTAACCGACTTCCGCGTTTCTTGTGGTAAGGATGAAAACCAATTGAGTTTTGATTTTCATTTGATCTTTAGATGACGATTGATCGAATGTCAAGGCTGCCTGTAATCATTCCTAGTTTCGTTTTCAGCCTCTGTTATGCATTTAAATTTGAATTAACTCTCATCGTCGACGTCTTCGCTTTCTCTAAAGGTTGCTTTCATTTTGAGATGGTTTCGTTTCTTAATTGATTGTTATGTTTTAATGCCAATTTGATTTTGTGTCGAAAAATCACTCACACCCCTCCACCCCCATCATACTCCTCCCCCCCCCCCCTCTCCCTTCCCTCCGAAGCAGTGTTGATGCTACTGGAAGTTTCAGTTCCTCTCTCTCTCTCTCTCTCTCTCTCTCTCTCTGATTTTTCATGTATTCAACATATCTAACTTTGTGAACTTCAGCAACTTAATAGTGTTCTTACTTAACTGGTACCGCGAATTAGATAGGCTTCAGTATTCAATAATACTCGTATATTAACTTTACGACCATGTTGTTGTGTTTTTGTACACAAAAAAAAAACTATCAAGAAATAATCTAAAATGAAAATAATCACTCATGCGTTTCAATCGAGGGTCCTGGGTTCGATCCCGATGTGAGCTTGAAATTTTATGTCTCATGATATTTAGAAAGAGTAGTCTTCAGTAAATTTATAGTTTCAAGCCACGGCAAAATAACACTTCAGAGGATAAGCCAAATTAGAGATGTGAATATATAAATATTTACCATTTTCCTTCAGTAACTCCTAAAAATAGTAAGCAGTTGATTGACTAGTCGTTTAAAATAAAAGCATTATTCACACATACACACACGCGCGCTCAAAATTGTAAAATAGTGTGGACCACTTTGTAGGTTTGACCTCTCTCTCTCTCTCTCTCTCTCTCTCTCTCTCTCTCTCTCTCTCTCTCTCTCTCTCTGTAGCTCTTGTAAACTCGTCATTCCCTTGCTAAGAAATGTCAGTACAGAACTCACAATACTTTTTCAGGAGACCACAATCGAACCTTGCTTCCCGTTTTGTTCAGATTTTGAAGAACAAGATCCAACTCTTAAGCCTGGCTGAATGAAGACTGTGTTACAGCCCTCTCTCTCTCTCTCTCTCTCTCTCTCTCTCTCTCTCTCTCTCTCTCTCTCTCTCTCTCAGACACAAACACTCGATACCTTACAAGTTGTATCTCGGCTGCATTTTTGAGAGGGGGGTTGGGGGACGGGGGACTAGAATCTGTCCCACGAAATCTCTGAAAGATTTCCCTGGCGTGTATACGCCATCCTGTGACACAATCGTTCCCCGGGAATCTTTATGTATATGGAGACGCCCTCGTCGTCTACCATGTCAGCTTTTTGCTCGTCTTTTTTTTACGGTCCTTCACGTATTAGCTTACTACTGTGTAGGGGGCGGGAACCCCCAACTCCCACCCCCACACCCAAAAGCCCCCTGTTACATGTTCACATTCTTGCACTGCGACTAGCTCTGTATACACCTACACTTTGCACCTATACGCCTACACACACACACATATTCCTCCCTCCCACCAACACACACACACATAGACCCTCCCCTACCACCCCCACCCTTCTCCAGCACCATCCCCCAACACTTCCGCCACCACCACCACCAATTATTCAGGTGGACAAAACCCGCCAACACGGTCAGTTTCACTCGGGTCCTCTCTCTCTCTCTCTCTCTCTCTCTCTGTGCCTTACTCAAGATGGCTGACTGGCCGATGTCTTGTTGCATTCCTAACGTTGTCCGTTTGTGCTGTTGCCTCGCGTGCATTGCTGAGAGAGAGAGAGAGAGAGAGAGAGAGAGAGAGAATGCGTGTGTGTGTGTGTGTGTATATGGTTAGCTCCTTTGCTTAATTAAACCCCCTTTACCGTTTTCGCCAGTTAACCAAGAACCTCTGCCGTAGTATCAGCTGAGCTATTTAAGACGGAGGAACGTGGAAGGCTACCTGTATACATATATATGTATATGCATATGTATAGACATACAAGCATCTCGGAACCTCCTAATTGAGAGGCGTTATTAGCAACCGTTTGGATGTCATTGCGGGACTGGGTGAATCTTGTGTCCCTGCTTAATTTAAATGTAGGGTTAGGTTGGGTAATGTGGGACAAAGGACTCCTGCTTGGACCTCGGTTGTTATGTGTTTCTGTTGTTGAAGGTGGGATTAGGATGGCAGACAGATTGATTATTTATCTCTCTCTCTCTCTCTCTCTCTTCTTCTTCTTCTTCTTCTTCTTCTTCTTCTCTGGAAGTTCAGTGGGGTGTTTTCCTAATCTGTAATTTTTTCCATTCATACAGACCAATCATGCTAATCTTCTTTCACTTTTGCATTCACACAGACTAGACACTCTAATCCTCCATTAGTTTGCATTCATACAGACCAGTCATACTAATCTTCTATCACTTTTGCATTCATACAGACTAGACACACTAATCTTCCATAAGTTTGCATTCATACAAACTAGACACTCTACTTCCCCATCATTTTGCATTCATACAGACCAGATGCTCTCATCTTCTATCACTTTTGCATTCACACAGACTAGACACTCTAATCCTCCATGATTTTGCATTCATACAGACAGACGCACTCATCTTCTATCATTTTTGTAATCGCACAGACCAGTCATCCTAATCTTACATAATTTTGCATTCATACGCGTCAGTCACGTCAATCTTTTATAATTATTTTAACAAATCGGATTAGTCTATCTGTTTCTCCTTCCATCTTTCGTTCTTGTGACCCGAGAAAGGAAGAAACGGCTTTAAAAGTGGCACTGATTTCATTGTTATTGTCGGGATTAATTAAAGGAGGGGAGGGGAGGGTAGGGCATGATAGGGGGGGGAGGGGATGGTAGGTGAGGGTAGGGGGGGAGACAGGGAGGAGGTGGTGGCATCAACCTGGAGGTAAGAAGCTGGACCTTTTTTCGGTGTTGGGAAGGATTTGTTGAGGGGGGGGGGGGGGGGGGGTGCCGAACTGTGGTAACTTATAATCCACTGTGAAGCGATTTTTTTCCGCTGGCAAAAGTTAGTGGGATAAAAGTTATGAATTACGGAACTCAAAAGGTTTATGGACGCGACAACTTACTTTTTTTTTTTTTTTTTTTTTAAGTCTCGGATGCTTAAGCGTGTGCACATTTGTTTGTTTGTCTGCGCGCTTGCGCATTTGTTTTGAACGTCCATATGTGCGTTCATTAATTATGGATGTATATGGGTATGATTTGTTTTTCTGTTTGTTTATATCCCTTTTTTTATGACAGACAGAACTACTATAGTGATTTGTAAAAAGGGGTATATGTGGGTTTTTGCATATATTTTCATTGTTGCGAAAGTTAATGTAATGCGTATACGCACGTACATGTGAGCGCGTATCTGCATGTATATTGCGTTCGAGATAACTGTATATAGGGCAACTTTTAACTTTTGCCTGTATCGATAATGAAAGGCTGAAGTCTATGGAAGGGTGTGTGTGTGTGTGTGTTTGTGTGTATGTGGCAAGCTAGGCCCCTTTGATTGAGATGAAAGTTTTGAGACTGCGTTTGCAGTTACTGGCGCGCTCGCAAGCGCGAATCGCTTCCTTTCATACGCGCGCGCACGCACGTTTGCTGAAAAGCGTTCTAAGGCTCGCTTAGGGAAAAGTATACTCGGAGCGGCAGTTTCAGAAGGGAATTTATTTAACTGGAAAAGACCACAGAAATCAAGTCCAGTATTGAGCAGAGTTCTGTATTTCGAAAATTGTAATTTGTATCTATTCTGTCTTTTTATGCTGGTATAATCGTGATGATTTACACCGTTTTCACGTATCGTTGTCGCTCATTCGTGGAATAATAAGGTGTTTTCTCTTAACATTGTCGCTCATTCGTGGAATAATCATGACAACTTACAGAGCATAAAATTCCCCCCCTTTTCCACGAAGGATAAAACTGTATTTCATTTCAGTCGCGCCAAGGAAGCTGTATCGCTTCTCTACATCTTCCCGCATGTATAGTATAAACCTTGGCCGCCTCTATCAAATGGCAAATGTAAGAAACTGAACACCCATGTGAGGGAATGAATCATTATTGTGCCCTTTTTCAAAATGGCAATGAATGGTTCGCTTTATGGAAACAAACGCCTCAGTGGCGTGGTCGGTATGGTCTTAGCCTGCCACCTCGGTAGCCGCGAGTTCTGTTCTCGGGCATTCCACTAATGGGTGAGAGATGTGTATTTCTGGTGATAGAAGTTCACTCTCGACGTGGTTCGGAAGTCACGTCAAGCCGTTGGTCCCGTTGCTGAATAACCACTGGTTCCATGCAACGTCAAAACACCATACAAAGCAAAACTTTACGGAAACATAGAGTAATGTTACTTCGCTTCAGAATATCAGAAATGTGGCCTTTTTGATGGCATGAATAAACACCCCTTTGTAATAGTACAAATTATGGTAGTCTTTTACAAAACTGTAGGAAACGAATAACAAAGTATAAAGGTTGATGGTATTTTTCAAAAATATAAAGATTTGTGGCCATTTACCAAAGTACTATACGACATTGTACCTCAGAGGAAAGGTCAAACAAACGGTGCCCGTTTTTGCCAAAGTATAAGGAGTGGAAATCCAATTCCAAAGTATAGAGATCCGTGGATTTTTACAAAAGTATAAGAAATTGTACCCCAGTGACACAGTATAAAGATTGGTGGCCTTTTGCAAACGCATGAAGATTTATGGCTATTCACAGAAGTACCGCTGGAAGAGTAAATTGAATGGAGTTCCTTTACTGTAAAAGGATTGATTTTTATTTGCCAGTAAAGATTAACACGCAACGGGAGTAAGAAGATATGTAGCCCTTTGAAAAAGTTTAAGTAAAGGCAGGCTTATGCGATGAATTTGCCAAGAATAATGGCACTCTTAACCAAAATTATAAGAATAATACCTTCTTCCTTAACAACAACTCTTAGCAATAGTCACGGACTTTCTAGACACTTCGATCATTCTTAACTTTTTTTTTTTTTTGGGGGGGGGGGCGGGGGTGGTAACCTAACCTGTGTTTGTGTGTGTGTGTGTGTCTGTACGTGTATATGTGTAATGTTGAAATGGTTCATATCAAGACCTCCTCTCCTCGATACCTCAGAGCCAAAAGCCACACACACTTGGGGACACCTCAATCTTTCTTAACCTTATTTTGGGCAGCCTGTGTCTGTGTGTGTGTGTGTGTTTGTGCCTGTATGTGTATGCGTGTTTGTGAGCTCGTTTACGTGTGGGGCACACACTCAAGTGTTGCATATAACGACGGCACAAGGACTGGGGGCCATAATCATGCCCTTGGCACGCGGTATCCCGCATGCAGGCCAAATCCTCCTTTCTTTCTACAATAAGCGTCGAGTCTCAGAAGGAGAGCACCCGGGTGTCCTTCTCGAGAGGCTCGTGATAGTGGTTGGCTCCCATTGTGTCTGTGGTTTCTCGTGAACAAGTTTCTTCCTCGTTAAGGCGTCGTTTTGTAGCTCTCGTTGTTGTTGTTGTTGTTGTTGCTGCTGTTGTTGTTGCTCGGGCTCGTTCGTTTGTCAGGTCTCAAAGTTTTTTTTTTTTCCTCTCCTTTTTTTGGTGATGTACCTTTGCAGTTTTACTTCGTAATTTGAGAGTTGTTTGGGATCTATATATATATATATATATATATATATATATATATATATATATATATATTATATATATGTGTGTGTGTGTGTGTGTGTGTGTGTGTGTGTGTAAATAAATTCTTCTGTTAAAACAGGGTATGTCTCAAGTATAAAAGGCCCATTAAAACACTTCGGTTTAAAGTTTTAAACCAAAGTTTTTTAATATATATATATATAATATATATATATATATATATATATATGTATGTATGTATGTATGTATGTATGTATGTATGTATGTATGTATGTATATATATATATTTTCACTCGTTCATGAATGCTGGTCGTTGGGTTAGATTAAGCTGGCCTATGCCAGCACGGGTCCTTACCATGAAAAAGGATTAAGGTGCCTGATGTGGACCTCAGAACTCTGATCACAAACAAGGAAGTTTACGAACGGGCTTCTCGCCACTCCCAACCCCTCCCCCACTACAGTAAGCTGACTTGTGACCTTTCTCTTCGGTCAGGTCACTCCTTTTCAAATTTTTTTTTTAAGCTTCTCTTGAGTTCCCTCGTTTCTTAGGTCACCAATATTATTGATTTTGTTTGTGTTTTTTTGGTTCCTTATTCATCGTTTGTTTGGGCTTGTCCAGAGGTCAGGTCACCACGGGATCTCATTTTTTATGAGTTTTTATGGTTCTATTTTTCTCAGTTGAGTCGGTGACCGACTTCCCTACTTTTAACAATGGATTAGAAGGTAGTTCGCTCATAGGCCTACAATGCCTACATACCCCTAATAACATCAGTTCACTGTCACGAATTCCTAGGCCTGCGGACTACTTAAGGAGCTAGAACCCGTGCTGACATAAGGCCACCTTAATGCCATAACAAGACACTCGACTATACTTGGGTAATGATTGAAGGCAGTTTATGGTTCAGTTTTTCAAACTCATCTGAATTTCTGAATGATTATTCTTTTCATAATTTAATTTATTAGATACATCTTAGAGTGAGGTGTTTGTAAACTTTGTAAATGATAGATTTTGAGTTTCATTTTTTTTTTTATAGGAAGTCTTCCAGCGAGTTTTATGTTTTCATTATATTTCTTCTCTGTGTGCTAGTTTTAACCATAGTGTACTTAGTACTTATGATAATTTATTTAAATGAGTTTTTTTTCTTTGTTGCTTTCTTGATTCCTATGGAAAGTTGTTTTCTTTCTGTCCTTTTTCTAGTTTCCTTTTCTATTTCTTTGACGTATTAACGCCTCCTGCCTTTTGAAGTATTCTTTGTTTGCGTAACTAATATTTGAATGCTTTTATAAATACCAGTGTGTCTGAGCTTGCTTTATACTTACGAGTGTTTATATGGAGAGAGAGAGAGAGAGAGAGGATAAATATTGAGTGACTGTCATTTTGGATTTATGATTTATCTCTTAATTTATCATCATTTTTTCCCAATTTCTTGGCCTCAGTGAACTTCCTACTATAAACCCCACCCCCTCTTGGTACCCCTCCACCCCTCCCCCTCCTTCTCCCCCCACTCCCCTCCCCCTCCCCCCTCCACTCCCCACTCCGACTATAACCCCTTCCCCACTCAGCCAAGTCTTCTGGCGTCCGCCTACCCCACTCTCATCCCCTCTCCCCTTTCCCCCTCCCCGCTCCCATTCCCTCTACCTCTTGCCTCCTCCCCCCCTTCTTCCATCCTCCTCCCTCCCCCCTTTCACCGTCCTGACCCAACTAAGGGCACCATAGGTGTTGCTTAAAAGAGAGCGAAGGGTTAGAAGAATTTTTTTTTTTCCTTTCCTGTGTAAAGGGGTGTTGATGTGAGGAGGTGATTGAGGAGGAGGAGGAGGAGCGGGAGGAGGCGGAGGAGGAGGAGGAGGAGGAGGAGATGGAGATGGAGATGGAGGAGGAGGAGGAGGAGGAGGAGGAGAGATGGAGGAGGGTTATTTAAGCAGTAAAGCCTTGAGGGATCGACCAGTGAATGAGCTGCACCCAAGTCTTCAGCTCTGAATTAATAGAGTGCATATATGTGCTGTGTAAACGGTGTCTGGGCTTTAAATATGCACTACACACACACACACACACACACACACACACGAACGAACGCAAGCGCTCACGCACGCACGTATGAACACACACACACACACATAAAGGTGGTTCTCTCCACCACGCCTGCGATGGCTACTGTTCATATCCCTGCAGCCATCACCATCTTCACTATTTCTTCACTACAACTTTACCAGTCTCTCTCTCTCTCTCTCTCTCTCTCTCTCTCTCTCTCTCTTCTTCTTCTTCTTCTTCTTCTTTTATGATGTATATCTTCTTGATATTGCTCGCCTTTCATTCTCTCTCTTTCTCTCTCTCTCCGTATTATGAGATGATCCGGTAAAGGCTTGTGCTTCCGCGTGACGTCATAGAATGCGCTGCGGCTATATGCAACGCCCCCCCCCCCCCCCCCCCCCCCCCCAAAAACCCCAACCACCAAAACCCCACCCCAAAAATTGGGGCGTGTGGTGTGGGCGTGGGGGAGGGCGAGATATATCCAAGGGGGGGGGGGTTATATCTTGAATTTATGACGTTTATACGTAACTCCTCACTAATGGCTGCTTGGATTTTTTTTGTTTTTGTTTAATTTAGTTTTGTTGATTGTGATTTTTTGTGTGCGGCGTTTCGTTGTTTGTGTGCGTGTATGTGAGCGTGTTTTTTTTTTATTTGTGTATGTATGTGCTCGTTTGTAATGCAGTATCCTGATTACGACTGTTATTTTCCGTGAGATTTCATTCCATGATTCCTCCTTTAAACTTCCAGACTTCCAGGCTCTCTTACCTGAAGGAACGTATGCACGCTTAGATGGCCTGTTTTTTGTTTTTTTTTTCTTTCTTTTTGGAAAAGGCGGAGGGGCCCGAGAGAAGGGGGCTATTAGCTAGTGGGGTTCTACTACTTTGTGGGTGGGGGAAGGGAGGGGGGGACGATCTAAGTCTTTGGAGAAGGTGGGTCTAGGGGTAGATTCCAGGTCCTCCTTAACTTGGAAAAGTGAGAAGATTTCCAGGAACTGGAAACGCTTGATAAAAAGTGGAGGTTTGGGAGGAGAGGGGAGACGACTTAGAAAAGAGGATAAAGAGTTGAAGAAGAAGAAGAAAAGGGGGAAATGATAAAGGAGGAGAGCGAGATTAAGGGGAACGGGGAGGGGGTAGGAGGAAGGGAGAGGAACTGAAAGAAGTTAAGGAGAAGAACGACAAATAGCAGCGGGTAGAGAGATTGGAGGAGGATGGGATATTGAAGGTAGAGGGAGGGAGGGGGCAGGGGGAGATAACAGAAGGGAAAGGGAAGAAAGTGAGAAGGATGGAAGGAGGAGGATGGAGAAAGAGAGGCGGGGGGAGTAGGGTAAAGGGTGGAGGGAAAAGGAATAGTGGAGAGAAAGGGGTAATATAAAATTAAAGGGAAAGGGGTCAGTGGGTAAGGGGACCCCCTGACCTTGACCTGTCCTTTCCAGAACCGGCACCCCCCCCCCATTATTTTTGTTTTTTTTTTATTTTTTGAATGGGGGCTACATGTTTGTGGACTTACCAAAAGGCTAACAAGCTTGGCCACAGGTAAATCATATGAATGGTAGTTGGATTATATGGATCTCTCTCTCTCTCTCTCTCTCTCTCTCTCTCTCTCTCTCTCTCTCTCTCTCCTTTGTTAAGCTGTTAAAGTTTAAGGACGCCTGAAATAGATGTTGTTTTGTTAGATGTGTCAGGTTCCTGTG
>NC_061097.1:50453669-50466169 GCF_015104395.2 Macrobrachium nipponense | reverse complement strand
TGTGCATGTACATGCATACGCATCCCTGGGAGAGAATCATTGGTCCAATTTGAAAAACCAGCTGGAATTGCATTTTAATGGCATCACCTACATAGAGAGAGAGAGAGTAGAGAGAGAGAGAGAGATATTAAGCGTATGGCACTAAAAAGTATTGATCATCCTCCTCTTTGAAGCCATTTCTTACATCATCATCATCATCATCATCATCATCTCTTCGCCCTGTGAGGCTCATATCTTCCCCCCCTCTGCATTTAAGCTTTAAATGCAACCCAACTTCCTCCTCCTCCTCCCCCTCCCCCCCCCCACCCCTACCCCTCACCCCTCCCCCCTACACCCACACCCACACCCCTTTTTCAGAGGTATGCGCTCTCCGGTCGTTTCCCAGCCCTACGTAGAGATGTTTTACGTTTCCGCCTCTGTAGGAGCTTATCTTCTACGCTTTTGATTTATATTTTGTTTGAATATTTATTCTCGTTTTTTTCTTGATTTCATGTATTATATATATATATATATATATATATATATATATATATATATATATATATATATATATATATATATATATGTATATTTGTGTAAATACAATCATATATAATATATATATTTAGATTATGTTATTATTGTTTGTATATATATATATATATAATATATTTATTTATTTATGTATATTTATAAATATATATATATCTATATATGTATATATATATATATATATATATATATATATCATATATATACATATATACATACATACATACACGCAAAATATCTTTATTTTCTTATACTTCTTATTTTGTGTATATGGTCGCTTCTTAGAATATTAATATTTTAATTACTTTTTTTTTTTTTTTTCTGCCATGCTTCATTTTTCGGTGGCCTGTTTTTGTTTGTTGTTGATTGTTAAATGCTGTGCGTATTTTTAATTGTATCGGATGCGTCATATTTTTATTATTGTAATTTTTTCCACTTCTTTTTTAGATGGTCCTTATGATGAATTTGTGATTGTGTTAACATTAATCCATTTAATACATCTATTTTTGTTTCTCTGGAGTTTTAACTGAAAGTATTAAGAGTTGGCTAAGTGCCTCTTCGGTCGACTGTTCAAAGCCTTGAAGGAGGAGCATGTAAAATGAACATTTGTCTGTTGTTTAAGCTGCGAGGTTAACAAAGTTTTATTTCCTGGCCATTCTTATGAGTATTCTGGATTTAGTGAATGTGTTTTGTTTTATTTTTTAATTCAAAAGGGTTTGTTTTTTTTTAACTAAATTCAAAAAAGGTATCTCTCCCTCTCTCTCTCTCTCTCTCTCTCTCTCTCTCTCTCTCTGTGAAGATCGACGGGGGTGAGGAATGAGTTGGGGATAAATTCCGACCGAGAGAGAGAGAGAGAGAGAGAGAGAGAGAGAGAGAGAGAGAGAGAGAGAGAGAGAGAGAGAGTTTACTATAGGATGGAATCATAAGGCTTAACCCCAAAAGACGATATGAACTGGGAAATAAAGAATCGGTATTAGAATACCAGAGTCTTCATTAGAGGAAGGAGAATGAAAGCAAAGCAGGATGAGTGTTTGGTAGTAAAAAGGAAGTATTCGGGGGAACAGAGAAGATTGAATTGAATTCCAAAGGTTATAACTCTCGGTTTATAGTATCAGGTTGTAAAACGTCATATTATGTCCATTTGGAACAGGTTATAGTGTTGTAAAATAACCTCGTGCACCATGTTGTAATGTTGTAGAAGATCGTTTGTTCCGTTTGTAAGGTTGTAAAACATTCTTATGTATAATGTTACAATGTTATAAAGGTGCATAGCATTCGTATGTATCACGATACAATGTTATAAAGGAGTGTAACATTCATGTGTATCATGTTGCAATGTTATAAAGGTGCATAACATTTATATGTACGATGTTATGTTATCAGACTGGAAACATGAATGTCTCATGTCATAATGTTGTGTTTACTATAGTATAATGTTGTAAATTATTATGTTAATATCATAATGTCAAAATAACATCTTCCATGTTATAATGTTGCCAAAAATCATTTATATTATACTTAAATGTATTCGTAATCCAATTAAGTTTCATGACCTTGGGTATGACTTATTTCTACAACTTTATTGAACTTTATTTAGCTTTATATATATTCAACTTCATTCAGTCATTATGGAGAAAGATTCAGCTTTACCTGAGTCTATGTGGAGGAATGTGCATCTTTACTTAGTATATGTGGCCTGATCCCTTAGGTAGGAATGTTCAACTTCATTCAGTGATATTTTGAGAAAGATTTAGCTTTATACAATACTTGTGGAGGAAGATTTAACTCCTTTAGTGCCCTGGAGGAATATTTTCATTTTGTGCTTGTGGAGGAACATGCCTCTTCAGTATGTGGAATAAGTAATATTTAACTATATTCAGTCCTTTTTTTAAAAGGAATGTTCAAAATTCTATTGTGCTTTTAAGGAGGAAGATTCAGCTTCAATTTTGTTGCTGGAGAAATATTAAAGTTTATTCAGTGCCTGTGATATAATATGAAACTTGTATTGTGCTAGTGGATGAATATAGAACTTCATTCAGTGTTGTTGGAGAAATATTTTTAGTTTTGTTCAGTGCCTGTGGTGTAATATGAAAATTTTGTTGTACTAGTGGATGAATAGTCAACTTCATTCAGTGTTGTTGGAGAAATATTTTAAGTTTTATTCAGTGCCTGTGGTGTTAATATGAAACTTTTATTGTGCTAGTGGATGAATATTGAACTTCATTCAGTATTGTTGGAGAAATATTTTAAGTTTTATTCAGTGCCTGTGGTGTTAATATGAAACTTTTATTTTGCTAGTGGATGAATATTGAACTTCATTCAGTGTTGTTGAAGAAATATTTCAAGTTTTATTCAGTGCCTGTGATGTAATGCTAGATTTTATTTGGTGTTTCTATGAGGAATATTCAACTTAGTTTGGCTCTTTTGGAAGAAGAGAAAAATTTATTTAGTACATGTCAAGGAATATTTAACATTATCCGTCTGATAACACAGATGATGTGAAGGAGTATGTAGGCTACAGTTATATACAGTGCAGTGAGACCAATATTCAACTATTGAGGTTTTCAATATTCAACTTTTATTCAGTTCGAGTGGAGTAACATTCAACTTTGAATATCCGTGAATGTGGAGGAAGATACAGTATTATTCATTGCTTGTGGAGTAATATTCAATATTGAACTTTATTCAGTGCCACTGGAGTAATGTCCAATATTCAACTTTATTCGGTTCTTGTGGAGTAACATTCAACTTTGAATTTCCGTGAATGTGGTGGAAGATTCAGTATTTTTCAAAGTTTGTGGAGAATTACTAATCGTTATTCAGTTCCTATGGAGGAATATTCAACGTTATTCAACGCACGCAAATGAATATCCAACTCTGTGTAGTATTTATCAGTAAGTATTTGATTTTGAAGTGATTGCGGATGAATACCCAACGTTATGCAGTGTTGATGGATGAATATCCAACTTTATTCAGTGTAGATGGATGAATGTTATTCAGTTTAAAGGGATTAATAATAAATTATTCAGTGGTTGCGGATTGATACAATACATGATTCAGTGTTTGTGGATGAATAATTCCAAAACAGTGCTTGTGGTTGAATACCCTATGCTAATAAGTGTTTAAGGATGAATATTCAAGCATTCATTGATTGCGGATGAATACCCAATGTTATTCAGTGTTTATTGATGAATAAGGAACTGTTCAGTGCATTCCGATGAATGCAAAACAGTATTCAGTGTTCATGGATGGATAACCGAGTATTCAGTGCTTTTGAGTGAATACCAACATTATTCAGTTTGTTTGGATGAGTACTCAGCGTTATAGTGTGTTGATGGATGAGTCCAAGCGCTGAATTTTTTAATGAAGACTTCAATATTCATTGCTTGTGGATGAATATCCATCATAATTCAGAGCCTATGGATAAATAATAAACTGTTCAGCTTTTGTGAATGAATATCCACCATTAAATTTTAAAAAATGATCATTGTCATTCAGCTTTTGTGGATGAATACCAACTATTCAATATGAAAAATGAATATTCACCCATTCAGTTTTTGTGGATGAATACCCAACGTGACTCAGGATTTATGGATGAATATTTAACCTGATCCAGTGGTTGTGGATGAATACTCAACGTTATTCAGTTCTTGTGGATGAATATTCAGCGTTATTCAGTTCTTGTGGATGAATACTCAGCGTTATTCAGTTCTGTGGATGAATGCTCGGCATTATTCCGTTCTTGTGGATGAATGTTTCGGCGTTATTCAGTCTTGTGGATGAATACTCAGCGTTATTCAGCTCCTGTGGATGAATGCTTGACGTAATTCAGTTTCTGTGGATGATTGCTCGGCTTTATTCAGTTTTTGCGGATGAAAACTCAGCGTTATTCAGTTCTTGTGGATGAATGACGGCGTTATTCAGTTCTTGTGGATGAATACTCAGCGGTATTCAGTTCTTGTGGATGAATGCTCTGCGTTATTCAGTTCTTGTGGATGAATGCTCTGAGTTATTCAGTTCTTGTGGATGAATGCTCAGCGTTGTTCAGTTCTTGTGGATGAATGCTCAGCGCTATTCAGTTCTTGTGGATGAATGCCCGAAGTCGCAGGGGGAAAGATTGCTGCTTCCGATCGCGTCTCGAAGCGCATTCGTTCTTACTAGGTGACCTACTTATCCCTCCCCCTACCCTTTCTCCCCCTCCCTCTTCTCCCCCCTCACTCTTCTCCCCCCCAACTCTTCTCCTTCCCCCTCCCCTTCACCTCCTTTATTTTCTTTTCGTCTTCCTTCACCTGCTAGTGGATATCAGCCTCCTCTCTTCCACCTCTCTCTCTCTCTCTCTCTCTCTCTCTCCTCTCGTCTCATCTTCTCTCTCTCTCTCTCCTCCCCCCCTTCTCGCTCATTAAGATTTCATAAACAACGTCGCCCGAAGAGATTAATTAATAAGGGGAAGTGAGAGAGAGAGAGAGAGAGAGAGAGAGAGAGAGAGAGAGAGAGAGAGAGAAAGAGAGAGCCGATGATAAGATGAGAAAAATCAGGGATCAAAATAAGCGGAGACAATAATATGTAGGACTGTCCCAAATTTTTTCAATTATTTATTTATTTATTTATTTTTTTGTCTGATTTACGGAAGACTTCATTGCTTTATGCTTGGGAGTAGTGACGTCATTGACCCTGTGACCCTGCAATAGGGAGTTCAGGTGTACGACGTAACTAATACTTCAACATCTACTGTACTGTAAGTGACTGGATTATTAAAGTGAATAGTATAAATGTATATATATATATATATATATATATATATATATATATATCTATATATATATATGTATATAAATGAATTTCATCAAATAACAGTCATTCACATACGATTATTAAGGTTGCAAATGTCCTTTAACATCTAATTCGCTCTACCTCAGAATTGATATATTTTCATCTATGTTCACGAAAAGGAATTTTTCAGCTCATAAGGAAATTCGTCGGTTCATGGACTCGAACCACGTCCTCAATTCTTGATTCCGTGGTTCGAGTCCATGAACGAAAAAAATTCCCCTTTGGTTAACATATATGAAAATATATCAATTCCGAGTAGAGCGAATTTGATATTAAAGGACATTTGTAGTTAATGCTTATATGTATGATATATATAGTATATATATATATATATATATATATATATATATATATATATACTAAATATATATATATATATATATATTATATACTATATATATATATATATATAATATATATATATATATATATATATATATATATATATATATATATTATATATATATATATATATATATATACACACTCCAATTCCCGAGGTAGTGCGAATTAAATATTAAAGGACATTGCAGCCTAATGCTTATAAATATATATATATATATATATATATATATATATATATATATATATATTATATATATATATATATATATATATATGCATACATACACGTATATATATTCCTTATATTTCTTTGGATTACAAAATCCGATACAAAATATTCAATAAAGACTGCTACATGCGGGATAAATGGTGGTTATATGGAATTTCGAAACACTTTTCAGGAATGCAGTTAGAGCCTTTAGAAACTGGTACGAGAGAGAGAGAGAAGAGAGAGAGAGAGAGAGAGAGAGAGAGAGTGAGAGAGAGAGAGGTACTTTTCGCCTTTGAAGAGCATCATTACTACGTCAGGTTTCGCCTCCCCTTCTCTGGCGTTTACTCAGGAGAGAGAGAGAGAGAGAGAGAGAGAGAGAGAGAGAGAGAGAGAGAAGAATTACTGAAGCAAGAGGTTTCGATGGAGAGGATTAGAATTTTTAAGGAACACCGAGTGGATGGCTGACTGTGTGTTTTAGTCTTTGGATAAGTCTTATTTTATTTTATTTTTTAAAATTATTTTTATGTACGAACACCGACCGGAAAAAGTATATTGAAAGGAAATCTGTTCTTCAAGGTTAATAATCTTCTACTTTTCAAAATACTACTTTTCAAAATAGAGAGGCAAAGTGATTCAGAAAACAATTTGTAAAAATCTTTTTGGGTGAGGACCAAGACTGGAAATCTTGTACTTTTCAAAACAGAAAGTCAAAGTGATTAAACAAAAATGTTTGAAAAATATTTTTTGGTTAGAGACCAAGACTGGAAACGTGTTTTGGAAGGCTGGTCAGTTCTTGATGGCAAATCTCCTTTTCAGATCATAAAGATTAGATAATGAAACAAATCATATTAGGTTGAATAAGTGTCTTGTTTTCAATATTTCTCATCTGAATATTGTTTGAGATATGCTGTTGGGTGTAGAGACCTAGATGAGAAGAAGTGTTCAAAGCTGGTAAAAATCTTGAGGTAAAACCCTTGTATTTGAAACAGAAAGTCCTGATATTTAAGAAAAACATTAAATGTCGGAATTTTGGCTTATTTGTCATATTTCGTATTTTAAAAAAATCAGTAAGGTAAAACTTCTATATTCGAACGCGGGAAGCCTGGTCCTAGATGATTAGGTAAATCGCATAGAATACTGGAACTTCGTCATATTTGACTTAAATTTCGTTCGAATATAGTTAAGGTATTTTTTATATTTTTAGAATTTGTAACAATCTTTTGATTTAGGACGAATTCCACGTCAGTTCTATCAAGACTTCCGCCATACGAATTTAATCAGCCTTATTATGGAAGCTTCTGACTATTCAGTCCCGACGAAGCCAAGTTGAGCATCTGGCTTTTTGTCTCAATTTTAAACATTATTTTACATTTTTGACAGAATTAAAACTCCTTTCTCAG
Source organism: Macrobrachium nipponense (assembly GCF_015104395.2). Lineage (NCBI taxonomy): Eukaryota > Metazoa > Arthropoda > Malacostraca > Decapoda > Palaemonidae > Macrobrachium > Macrobrachium nipponense. The sequence continues at coordinate 50,458,852 of NC_061097.1, read as the reverse complement.
TCGCCGACAAATCTGACAACCTTCAGAAAGCGAGATCAGTTTATTGAGATAGAGACCAGGTTAGATGACACGATAAACTTTCGAGTAAGATATTTCAACTTACGTGGAGCCGACTTTAATCCGTTTGGAATTGAAAAGTGTTTTGGCGGAAATTTAAATTGGCGGCCAAAGAATGAAAGGAAATGGAAGGATGTAAAGAGGCAAGAATTGAAAGGTTTGTCGTTGTACGTCATCAGCTTCCACTCACTCATATTACCTTACAACATCTGACCTAGATATGATTTATTATTTCTATAAAATATAAGCTCTGCCTCCTGATTGAAAACGATCTTAATATTTGACTTATTGCTATATAAGTGAACGTGTTTCCAGACTTAAAACTGTTGTTGTTGAATGGGTGTATTTTTAGGAATACTCCCAAATATTCCAAATGTGAAAATTCTCTTACATTGAGAACTAGACTGAGTAAGGTAATGATAGTCTTTCTCAGGAATATTGTTATGTCAGTTGCTTATTCAATGAATTGCATATAATTCCAAAGTAGATGAACTTTATATTTCACTGTAGTTTATCGTTTGAGGTGATTGTGCTGGAATAATTTAGTTTATCGATACATTAGATCCGTATATGAAATATCTCCTTATCGACGTCTAGTATTTTACTTATATATGGTTTACTGTATTTTTTAAAATACTGCCTCTTTTATTTTATGGAAAAATAAAACACGAAAAAAAAATCAAATCAATATCTCTAACTTTTTCTCGCTTAGGACGTTGGGATAACTAACAAAACAAAAAAAATCACACACACACAAAAGAAGAAAAGAGTAGAAGATAAATCATGGTAAAGAGAAATGAGAAGCAATAACGAAAGTGTAAGAGACAGACGATGCGTAAGAGGAAGCTGGAAGGAGAGAGAGAGAGACAGAGAGAGACAGAGAGAGAGAGAGAGAGAGAGTAAGCAACTTAAAGTCTGACGACTTCCCAGCTTTCCTTTAAGAAATAGAGTGAAGGAATATGCCCAGGCAAGCAATGCTGAAAAAATCAATTAGGAATACGTCCGGAAGGAGGAGGAGGAGGAGAGAAAGAGAGAGAGAGAGAGAGTCTCTTTCTTGGGCGTTCCAGTAGCGGTGGGGCAAGAGAAAGGGGGAAGTAGCAAGGAGCAGTAGCAGTAGCAGTAGCCGGAGCGTTGTCGGATGGAGAGGGTTCTTGTAATTTTCTCCCTTCATCAAGCTCTCATTAAGAGACCTCAAGATTCGGGATGGGAAAGAAAAAAAAAGGAAGGCGGTGAGGAGGAGGCAGGAGGAGGAGGAGGGAAAAACGCAGGGAGTCCCTTGAATGCTTCCCTCCTCCTTTCTTCCTTTCTCTCTCTCTCATACATATATATACATATTACTCTTATGATTCTTATGATTCTCCACTAGTGTTTCCAATGCTACTAGCGACCTACCCTTCCCCGCAAACATTGGCTGCTACCAACCGCTTTCGATTAGCTTTCAGGTGCATAATTCACTGATCTCGTCGTCAGCGGAGGCCCCCTGAGAATCCTCAACGCCTCTCCCTGGGATCGAACCCCGGCGCTCCTGCTTGGGAAGCGAAGTATCTTAACCACTATAAATCTAAGAGTTCTCAGCTGCTCAGTTTGTGAGGTCACGTCCCATACGAGCTCGTGAAAACTATTATGAATATGGAGTTTCTTTTCGCTTCTTTGGCTTCTTCCCTTATGCATTGTGTGCTATCCCCTTTATAAAAGGGGGCGGGGTGGGGAGGGGTGATGTTTGTATTGTAGGGAGGGGGGGGAGAACGTTTTAGGTCGGGGGATATTTTTAATTAAAAGGGGGGTTGGTGGGTGTGGAGAGTTCGGTGCTTTTGAATGCTCTTCCATTTGTTAGTGATTGTTTTTTACCCTTTTATTTTGATTGTTTGTTCTGGTTCCAACTGCTTTTGTTGTTAGCCAATTGTTTTAACACCATTTTATTATCAGCCAATTGTTTTAACACCATTTTATTGTTAGCCAATTGTTTTAACACCATTTAATTGTTAGCCAATTGTTTTAACACCATTTTATTGTTAGCCAATTGTTTTAACACCATTTTATTGTTAGCCAATGTTTTAACACCATTTAATTGTTAGCCAATTGTTTTAAAAAAACACATTTTATTATAGCAATTGTTTTAACACCATTTTATTATCAGCCAATTGTTTTAACACCATTTTATTATCAGCCAATTGTTTTAACACCATTTTATTGTTAGCCAATTGTTTTAACACCATTTTATTGTCAGCCAATTGTTTTAACACCATTTTATTGTTAGACAATTGTTTTAACACCATTTTATTGTTAGCCAATTGTTTTAACTCCCTTTCATTGGTAGCCAGTTGTTTTATCACCATTTTATTGTTAGCCAATTGTTTTAATACCCTGTTATTATCAGCTAATTGTTTTAACACCCTTTCATTGCTAGCCAATTGTTTTGACATCATTTTATTATCAGCCATTTGTTTTAACACCCTTTTATTGTGAGCAAATTGTTTTCACTCCCTTTTATTGTTAGCCAATTGTTTGAAAACCCTTTCATTATTAGCCTTTTGTTTTAACACCCTTTTATTGTTAGTCAGTAGTTTTAACACCCTTTTATTGTTAGTCAGTAGTTTTAACACCTTTTTATTGTAAGCCAATTGTTTTAACACCCTTTTATTGTTAGTAGTTTTAACACCCTTTTATTATCAGCCAATTATTGCAACACCCTTCTATTGTTAGTCATTTGCTTTAACACCTTTTAATTTATTTGTTATGCCCATTTTTTAGTTTTGACCACCGTCATGATTAATCTTTTGTTTTGACTCATTTAAAGATTAGTCAGTTGTTTCGACCCTTTTATGATAAGTCAGTTGTTTTGACCACTTTATGATTTGTCAGTTGTTTTGACTCTTTTTTTATGATGAATCACTTACTCTGACTTTTTAATATTAATCATCTGTTTTGTCCCTTTTATGTTTAATCAGTCACGCTGCTTTTTTAATATTAATATGTTCTTTTATCTTTTTATTATTAATCAGTTTTTGACCCTTTTATGATTAGGCAGATACTCTTGACTTTTTAATATTAATCAATTGATTTGACACTTTTATTATTGAACAGTTTTTGACCCTTTTATTATTAATAAGTTTTTTTTACCCTTTTATGATTAATCAATTACTTTGTGACTCTTTATTATTAATCGGTTGTTTTGGCCCTTTTATTATTATTTGACCCTTTTACGATTAATCTGTTTCTTTAACCTCTCCTGTTGACAATTTACTCCACAAGTTGTTCAGATACGTTGTATACCACTTTTATAGTATTTTCATTTGAGATAATAAGAGTTTATACAATGATTATTTTATTAATACATTGGATACAGTAATTGGTGGAGCCAAGTAAACATCAGCTGTGGAATAAAAGGTGTTATAGTTGAAAGCTGAAAGGCAATGATGGTTTTAAATTTCCTTTGACAAGGGGACTTTGTGTTATTCTTTTAAGAGATGAACAATTCACTGTATTAACAGCTCGCTGTAATTATACACAAGCGGCTCCTTGACTCTTGTGTTATTTGCATTATCCGTTGAACTTGTGGAAAGGGAAGTTAAAGAAGAAATTAAAAACATTTCTTTAAGCCATACCACGGATCATCCTATTTACTCATGTATTAGACGCGCCCACCCAAACATAAGTAAAGAGAAAGTAATAAAAAAAGCATACAGCAAAAAATGGATATGTGATTTTGAAATGGAACTGATCTCCCTCCATAAATACCTCTCTTTTTTTTATTATTATTCCTCCCCCTTTTTTTATTTTTTTTTCATTCATTTTTTTTCCTTGGGAGCCGATGAATGCATTCCAACCCCTTTATATCCTTCCTTAAGAAATGCGTTATGGATTTTTTCGTCTTCCCCACCCTCACCCCACTCCCCCCATCCCCGCACCCCACGAAACCTTATACGAAGACGAAGACACTCGCTGTTTGTTTACCAAGTTAAACGCCACTCGTCTCTCTCTCTCTCTCTCCTCCTCCTCCTCCTCCTCCTGCCTCCTCCTCCTCCTCCTCCTCCTGCCTCCGCTTCTTCCTTAACTCCTTCGTCTCCTTCATTATACCTCTTCCTTTTTTCTTATTCCCCATTTTTTTGAATACCCTTCTTTCCTTTTTTCCTTTCCTCCTCCCCTTCTTATTCCTTCTCCTCTTTCTCCCAGTCACTCAAGTTCTTCATTATTCTTCCTTCCCCCCTTTTTTATTCCGCCATTCCGTGTTTCCCCAATTCGTTTTTTTGTTTGTTTGTTTGTCCATGCCTTCATCTCCTCGTCTCTCTCTCTCTCTCTCTCTCTCTCTCCTCTCCTCTCCTCTCTCTCTCAATTATTTATTTCCATACACGAGTCATTTCTTGGGTAATGTTTTCAGACTGTTAAGGGACCTATATATAATATTGGCCATCTCATATATTATCTCAAATGCACTAAAAGCGTCATTAAAAGAGAGAGAGAGAGAGAGAGGAGAGAGAGGAGAGAGAGCGAGATAGAGTTTTAGGCAGTGGATGGTTTCATTGGATGGTTTTTTTTTTTTTTTTTGCTTTTTTTTTTTTTTTCTACTTCTCCAACTCCTTCAGAGGTTGTGAGAGAAGAGAGAGAGTAGGAGGTGGGTGTGGAGGAGGAGGGAGGAGGGGGAGGGAAGATCGCCCCCCCTGCAATCCCCTCTCCCTGCCCCTGGACCCGCCACAGCTCTGCCCCAAGCATGTCCCTCCACCCAAAGCGCCTCTCCCCTTCAGTAGAATGCACGCTACCAGCGCATTCCAATTTTTCAATCCTTATTTCGAGTTATTAATGATATTTTTTTTTTCTTTTTACCTTTTCCGCCTTTTTTTTTCTAACGAGAAGGGGGAAGAAAGGTTAGGTTTTGAGATGCTTGAAGCAAGATGGAGTTTTTTTTTTTATGTAGGAAGCAAGATGGAGCTTTTTTTTTTTTTTTTTGTTTTTTTACCCCACTTTTATTTTCAATCCTTCCTCTCTCTCTCTCTCTCTCTCTCTCTCCTCTCATCTCGTCATCTCTCTCTCTCTCTCTCTCTCCTACATCCAGCGCTCACTCGGGTTTTGTTGGATAATTTAAAGAGTTAAAAAGGCTCGGGAGAGAGAGGATAGAGGCTTGGGATAAG
>NC_061097.1:50443669-50446169 GCF_015104395.2 Macrobrachium nipponense | reverse complement strand
TTTTAGTCTGTTTCTTACTTCTATTTTTTCGTGCCTTTGAGTTTGATATGACTTATTATAATATTTTCGTTTTTTCCTTCTAGATATTGTCATTTTAATCTTGTTTTTTTTTTTATTATTTTTTCATCACATCACAGAAATATCGCTTACGTGACTAACAATTAAATTTTTAGTGTATATTCCTTCTACTTTTATCGTTTTATTCTGTACATTGGTTATTGCTTTACCATTATTTATATTATTTGCTTACGTAGAGTTTATTAATAAATTCCTTACTTGCTTCAAGTCTCCGCTCCATAGTTACATCCCTTCTTTAAAGCACTGGGTTCATCGCTCCCTAGTTGCCACGCTGCCGTTACATTTTTTCAGTATTCCCTATTTGTCAGTTTTTTTTTTTTTTTTTTTTTTTTTTTTTTTTTATGAATGCGTTATTGAGTAGTCATTATTTCTAATGAAATAATTCTTATTATTTTCATCATGTTGATTGGCTCTCTCTCTCTCTCTCTCTCTCTCTCTCTCCTTGTGTGTGTGTGTGTGTGTGTTTCATGTACAACACTATTTACGTGTCCCAAGTTCAGGCTCTCTCTCTCTCTCTCTCTCTCTCTCTCTCTCTCTCTCTCTGTCAGTAGCCAGGTCGGTGAACTGTACAGGATGAAAGTCACATAAAATGAAAATATCCAAATATCCAATCTCATTGGGTATTCACACACTGGATTCCCGTAAAGCTACCACCCGCCACTCAAGCAACCAGATTTTTAACGGTAAAATAAGAATATTATTATCAGGGAGGAGTTACGATTATAAGCGCCATCTTTAAAGTCACATTTGTGGACCCGAAATAGGAAGAGAGCAGAAAGTGACACAAAACATACCGTGAAACTACTGAAAACCGTGAAGAAAAGTTGCGGAAGATAAGCGGCGACACTTGACCTATCGTGACAGGTTTCGCGGGGAGGGGGAAAATTACATTTTAGAAGTTCCTGGAGAGCAAAGCTCTTAAATAATATTAGAAGACTGCTAACTCCTCAGGTTGAATTCCTACTTTTTTTTTCTGACAGAACTTTTTTTTTTTTTTTTTTTTTTTTGTTTTTTTTTTTTTTTTTTTTTTTACCCCGACAGAACTTTGATAGTACTTTTTGTAAGGTCGTGGTCAGAAGTATTGAGGTCTGATAATATTTTGTTGGTTCTGATTGTGATAATATTTTTGCCGCATTTTTTTTTTACCCTGACAGAACTTCGATATTGCTTTTTGTAAGGTCGTGATCAGAAGTATTGAGGTCTGATAATATTTTGTTGGTTCTGATTCTGATAATATTTTTGCCGAAAAGCGAACATAGGAATCGATTATTTTCCTTCATTCGTTTGCTTGTCTGTCTGTCTGTCTGTCACTCATTTGTTTATACAGTAACATGAAGGATATCTTAAAATATCTGTGATCTTCATTACATAGTTTAAACCTTATATCATCTCGGAGTAGATATAAGAGTCCCAGAGAAACTAATTTTGGTGTGTGTGGAGAGAGAGAGAGAGGAGAGAGAGAGAGAGAGAGAGAGAGAGAGAATACGAAGAAATGGATCAATTTTTCATGAGTAATTATCACATTAATCTCAGGATTAAAAGTTGACGTAAAAGTTATATATATATTTCTGAAGAAATATATATATAAAGTTCAATAATCACGAATTTAGCAGGTAACATTGTCAATGCTGACTACAAATGTTTCAGAAATGAGGAGTCGTTAAATATATATATATATATATATATATAATATATAATATATATATATATATATATATATATATATTATATAATAATTAATATATATTTAGTGTATGTTTTTTTTGTGCGTTGTGTGTGTGTGTGTGTGTGTGTGTGTGTGTGAGAGAGAGAGAGAGAGAGAGAGAGAGTTCAAGAAGCGAGGAGGCGCTGAGGTTTTTTTTTACTTGTGACACGGTGCCAATCCGCTCCATATGACACCTGTCATTTGTAAGCTGACGTCCCTGGGATAGTTTTCGAAGCGTAGGAATTACGCCGAATATATCTCCTCTTGAAGTGAGACTATTGGTCCCTTTTTGTATATACTATCTCTCTCTCTCTCTCTCTCTCTCTCTCTCTCTCTCTCTCTCTCTCTCTCTCTCTCGTGTTTGTTGTAATTACTTATCTTCTCTCTATTAGTTTGGGTTTTGCTTCTGCATTCATGTATTAACATGACCACGCGCGCGCGCACACGAACACTCACACACACACACACACACACACACACACACATATATATATAATATATATATATATATATATATATATATATATATAGAGAGAGAGAGAGGAGAGAGAGAGAGAGAGAGAGAGAGAGAGATGGATGAATGTTCAAGCCAAAAAAAAAACGCAACACAATGAAAGGATATATAAGATATTAAGATACAAAGGAAGTGGTGGAGGATTGGAGTCTTGCTGGGGGTAAAGGGGGAAAATTTTTTTAGGGGGAAAAGGGGAAAAGGGG
>NC_061097.1:50438669-50441169 GCF_015104395.2 Macrobrachium nipponense | reverse complement strand
TCCTTTCATTTTTGTTTCGTGGGTGGTTGGGCTGGGTTAGGGGGGCGGAGGAGGGCGGATGGTCAGGGAGGGTATATGGTTTTGGGGTTGTTGGGGGGGGGTGGTGTTGGATGACGTCACACCAGCCATGGATGTCGTATTATAGGTCTTTCTTTCTTATGGGATTTGGGGTCTTGATCAGTTTGGGATTTTAGAATTTTTTTGTTATTATTACTTTGGCAGTTTTTTTTTTTATTTGCTTAGTTTCGGAAGAGTTAGTTTGGACCTGCAATTTCTGAAAAACGTTTAATTATTCTTCAAATTTTTCATTTAATTGACTTGACATGAGTAGAACTGACACACAGAAATATGATTATATTATTGTTATTGGTGTTAGGCTGGAAATTAGTCCAAATTAAGGAAAGAATTTAGATAAGACGTTTCTGACCTTACAGACTTTACCTTACAGACCTTACATCTTGTTCGGGTTGCCCCAGGTCCCTCAGTATGAGGCACCTCTAATGTCTACCAGAGAGTTGCTAGTACATCTTCCGGTATATTTTGCATCTTCCAATCTTGGATGGTCTGGGATGCAGTTTAGATATTTGTCGAGCTTATTCTTAAACACATCTACGCAGAAATGCAGGAGTTTTCGAATGCAGAAATTCAGTGGATTCTAACTGGTGTTTTGGAATGCAGTGGGATGCAGTGGATGTTGACTCGAATGCAGGAATGCAGTGTATTCTTTCTGGAATTCAGGAATGCAGTTGATGCTATCTAGAACGCAGGAATGCGATGGATGCTTTCTGGAATGCAGTGTATTCTTTCTGGAATTCAGGAATGCAGTTGGTGCTTTCTAGAATGCAGGAATGCGATGGATGCTTTCTGGAATGCAGGAATGCAGTGTAATCTTTCTGGAATTCAGGAATGCAGTTGATGCTATCTAGAACGCAGGAATGCGATGGATGCTTTCTGGAATGCAGTGTATTCTTTCTGGAATTCAGGAATGCAGTTGATGCTATCTAGAACGCAGGAATGCGATGGATGCTTTCTGGAATGCAGTGTATTCTTTCTGGAATTCAGGAATGCAGTTGATGCTTTCTAGAATGCAGGAATGCGATGGATGCTTTCTGGAATGCAGGAATGCAGTTGATGCTATCTAGAACGCAGGAATGCGATGGATGCTTTCTGGAATGCAGTGTATTCTTTCTGGAATTCAGGAATGCAGTTGATGCTATCTAGAACGCAGGAATGCGATGGATGCTTTCCGGAATGCAGTGTATTCTTTCTGGAATTCAGGAATGCAGTTGATGCTATCTAGAACGCAGGAATGCGATGGATGCTTTCTGGAATGCAGTGTATTCTTTCTGGAATTCAGGAATGCAGTTGATGCTTTCTAGAATGCAGGAATGCGATGGATGCTTTCTGGAATGCAGGAATGCAGTTGATGCTATCTAGAACGCAGGAATGCGATGGATGCTTTCTGGAATGCAGTGTATTCTTTCTGGAATTCAGGAATGCAGTTGATGCTATCTAGAACGCAGGAATGCGATGGATGCTTCCTGGAATGCAGTGTATTCTTTCTGGAATTCAGGAATGCAGTTGATGCTATCTAGAACGCAGGAATGCGATGGATGCTTTCCGGAATGCAGGAATGCAATGGATGCTTTCTGGAATGCAGGAGTGCAGTGGATGCTGACTTGAATGCAGGAATGCAGTGTATTCTTTCTGGGATTCAGGAATGCAGTGGATACTTTTTGGAATGCAGGAATGCAGTAGATCTGACCTGAATGCAGGAATGAAGTGGACTTGGACTCAAATGTAGGAATGCAGTGGATACTGCTTTGAATGCAGGAATGCAGTGGATACTGACTTGAATGCACGAATGCAGTGAAAGTTGGTTTGAATGCAGGAATGCAATAGATGAAACCTTAAATGCAGGGATGCAGTGGATGCTGATTTTAATACAGGAATGCAAAGTATGCTGACACGAATGCAGGAATGAAGTGAGGTTTGACTTTAATGCAGGAATGCAATAATGCAAAGAACCTTGACTGAAAGTCGTTAATGTTGTGTATTCTGAATGGAATAAAATTGCTAGTTTTTTCTTTATTATTTTTCTTGTTTAACATAAACATCATGTAATTAGGCTACAGAACATAGTATATAGAATAAAACGAAGTTATATAAACCATATTGAAGTGTGTGTGTGTGTCTCTCTCTCTCTCTCTCTCTCTCTCTCTCTCTCTCTCTCTCTCTCCGCATCCCCCTTCGAAAAACAATATCTTTGCTTATTGCAAGAATGGAAAGTCGAAATCGAAGACGGTGCGATTTTTAATTATTCAATAGGTTATTAAGAAAGATGTCCCCCCCCTTCCTCCTCAATCTCCTCCCCTCCTTAGATCCCCACCTTCCTTCTCTCCCCTCACTGTATTTTTGGACAATGCAGCCCTCCGGGTTGCGAGGGTGGGGGAGGGGGTGTTAGAGTGAAGGCACACAAACACTGTGCCTTCTCATCCAC
>NC_061097.1:50428669-50431169 GCF_015104395.2 Macrobrachium nipponense | reverse complement strand
TAAAAAAAATAACCAGTAGATTCTGTGGATGTATACTTAATTTTCTGGATGTGAATATGCATTATAATGCGTGTATTACATTAGTTTTTGTATGCATGCATACATTTTATATGGAGAGCTTTTGCTATTTTACACACACACACACACACACACACACAGCATATATATATATATATATATATATATATATATATATATATATATATAGTGCGTGTGTGTCTGTGTGTGTGTCACGAAAGTTAGGAACGTGATAAATGCATTAATAAAGGTATAAGTGTTTCACTTTCCTTCGTGCCTTATACATTTATACATACACACACACACACACACACACACACACATATATATATATATATATATATATATATATATAATTTTGTTTTCAGAGAGAGAGAGAGAGAGAGAGAGAGAGAGTGAGGCGAAGAAGGATCACCTAGGGTTTTTTTTGGGGAAAGAGAAGAGGAATAATATCAATAGCTTCCAGAGGGGTAAATATGGAACCCCAAGGCATAAGAAGCCAGAGAGAGAGAGAGAGAGAGAGAGAGAGAGAGAATTAGGGATTTTTATTAATGGGCGATATTTCTTAAGGGAATGTGCAGCGCTCTTGTAGCTTGTGGATGGTTGGAGGGTTATGTAAAGAGAGAGAGAGAGAGAGAGAGAGAAATGCAGGGGGGATTCCTTTTAATTCACAAGGAAGGTGCCTGTATGGTTTTTGTTCGGTGGTGAGGGGGAGAAAAAGAGCTTTTTTTATTCCGGAGTTCTAGGCTGTTTTCACGCCATTCTCGGTATAATGTTTTATATTATGATGGGAGATGTTACCTATTTTTTTTTCAAGTCGTGGTTTTTAATTGTTCAGGGAATTGAATACCGGGGGCCATTTACTTTTTTTTTTCTTTAGGGCAGGTCTGTAAAGTGGTATCATTCCCGTATGAGTTGTTTTTTATTCGTTTTTTTTTTATTTATGGCGATAGAAAAAATGATGACAAGATTCTCAAGAGTATCTATACAAAAAAAAAAAAAAAAAAAAAAAAAAAGAGTTGTTTCTGAATTTTATGAATATGTTTAAAGGTCTTGGGACAGGATAAAAACTGAAGAGGAGGAAGTATCTACAGTGTGCCTTTGAAGTCAGACTGCAGGTAGCTCTCTCTCTCTCTCTCTCTCTCTCTCTCTCTCTCCCTCTAGATATCTCTCTCTCTCTCTCTCTCTCTCTCTCTCTCTCTCTCTCTCTCTCTCTCTGAAAAACTCATCAGTTTCAGAGGAACACTATTTGAAATAATATCTTCCCGTTTTCTAGATAATGGTTTAAAGGTTCTTTTTGAGCTGCAGAGGCAAGAGACAATGATCAGTAGTTCCCCCTGCACTTCAGCACCTAGGTTAGGACCAGGGTGAACCAGCCATTGGCCGCTGATGACATATATGGAGGCTTTTGGGGAAAGCCTAACATCCGCCGCTGCTCATATGAAGGACAAATTTGTGTTTCATGTGAAATCAGTCGAGCTATGAATCGCCCTTTTCAACTAGGGATCATCAGAATGTGAAGTCCTGGGGAAGAGAGAGAGAGAGAGAGAGAGAGAGAGAGAGAGAGAGAGAGAGAGAGAGAGAGAGAGGACTTCGTAGCACCATTGATGCCACCTCTTCACACTTTTACATCGCAATCTACTATGGGCTTTTTTGTACGACTATATTTCTACCATATTGGATTTCGGGATCTCCTATATACCTATATTCCCTTTTTTTCCAAGAGGCTGGTCGTTATTTCTATTGGTAATTGGCCACCACATTTTTCCTACCCTTTCCCCTTTTATTTGTTGGTTTATTCATTTGTTTATTCATTTATTTATTTCCTAATGCACCCATAGTATCAAACATAAAGTTAATACAAAGGAGGGCCGGGTTAGTATGTCCCCAAAGTTTAGACCAAGTTGCTTTTATATTTCAGAGGGGACCAGAAAGTCCCGTCAGTGTCTTATGCAAATTAACCCCTCCCCCCCCCCCATCTCCATCCTGCCCCTCCAGCCTGCCGACAAGTCACGTGACCTCGAAAAGCATCTGAAAACGGGGAACTGAATAAAAATAATAATTTAAAAAAAGGCAATAACAAGACAAACAAGACGCAATTATGCCTGCGATTGATGAAGCCATTAAGTAAAATTACCCTTAAGGAATTCAAATTAATTGCCCCTTAAAAACGAGGGGAAAGGGAGGGAGGGAGGGAGGGGTGGAAGAAAGATGGTAGGGAGTGAGAGGAGAGGGGAGGGGAAGGGGAGAGGGAAAATTGAAAGTACGTAGAGATGGGTAACAGAACGTCGGATGACAAGAGACAAAAGAAAAGTATATGATCAATGAGGAACAGAAAGGCTAATGAGAAATTCCTTTTGCATTTTCTCTTATTTTTTTTCGGCCGAATGCTTCGCTCACCTGTAGATCGGGAGAGAGAGAGAGAGAGAGAGAGAGAGAGAGAGAGAGAGAGAGAGAGAGAAGAAACTGATTACGGCGTTTC
>NC_061097.1:50373669-50423669 GCF_015104395.2 Macrobrachium nipponense | reverse complement strand
TGTATTCATAAATTGAAGTTTTTCTGTGGGGTTGGCAAGGGGTTTAGATTTAAACATTTTAATTCGGTTTGATCATATGGGGTTAGGTTAACGATAATAGTTATTTGAGGTTGTATGTTTTCCCAATTGTCACGTACTTAACACTTTAAAGCAACCCTCCTCCCCCGCAAACAAGTGCCACATAACACTTGGAAGACAATCTTGCAACTTCCTGCAATATTCGATTTGATTATATATATATATATATATATATATATATATATATATATATATATATATATTTTGATGGATATTACTCGTTATTTGTTTACTTATTATCCTTTACTTCCCGTGAAGATTTAACGGCTTCAGAATAGTTGTAGTTATTATTATTATTATTATTATTGGTTTAATGCCAAGGTCTACTATATATTGCCCGGTAATTGGTGTGCTGTCAGCGGTATTGTGAAACATGAAGATGATAATAGTAATAATAATAATAATAATAATAATAATAACAAGAAGAATCTCTCTCTCTCTCTCTCTCTCTCTCTCTCTCTCTCTCTCTCTTACTGATTGGATTCATGGAGTATTGTGAGGTGACGTATATATGTCAACATAAATGATTTAGGAAATAATTTTTTTGGGGTGTAGCCCATAGCCTGTTCACACACTGAATCAAAGCACGAGTGTTTTCAGAATGAAACCCGCGAAATTCGACTAACTTCCAGGTACTTTTTTCACTGTTTGCGTCATCAGGGGCACAACGAATTTCCGGAAAAAGGCTCTGGTGCCTCCCCACCACTTCCTTCCCCATAGAATCGATCTCAGGTTATGTTGAGGCGAGATTGCTAATCACAGGCCCACTGGTTATAGTCTTATAATATCTATATATATAATATATATAATATATAATATATATATATATATTATGTTATATTATTTATTTCTTTATTATAAAAATCTTCGTACCTATACACGGCACCTGCTACAATGTCATCATTAGACATCATTGAGACAGAAAGAAAGAGAAAGCGACAGGCAGATAGTTCGGAAAAGTCGCTCACAGCAGAGGCACCCCCCCCCCCCGCACCCATCCATCCCCCAACAAAAAGGGGGGGGGGGGAAGGGGTGGTAAATAATATCCAGTGTAAAAGTCCTCACGGGCTTTTTCCTTCCATTTTTCATGGACTCTTAAACCGGCTCATGACTGATGCATGTATGTTAACCGTGGGCACAAGAGAACCTCCTCCTCTTCCCCTTCCTCTTCTCCCCTTCTCTACCCCTCCCCCCCGCTCACCGGGTTGTAGGAAGTGGGGGAGAGGCGGGGGGGGTGGGGATGGATGGAAGGAGGACCACGCGATTACTAAATGACCGTCCAGGCAAGAAACCTGGAACCGTAGAATTGGAAAATCGTCCTTTTTCCAGGACCAGAGAGCCGTTCAAACCGATCACTGTCACCCTTGGCAGAAAATGCTCTCTCTCTCTCTCTCTCTCTCTCTCTCTCTCTCTCTCGTATCATTTCGAGGGGAAAAAAGAAGGCTGGAGGGAAAAAGGAATTCCGGAATTCATTGTCTGTGCGCTGATCGGTTGGGGGGAGAAGGGGGGGGGGGGGGACGGTAGGAGGCGTGGGATGGGTATACCCTGACCTGATGGTGATGGTGGCGGTACTCAATTTTAAGCCACTGATGAGGTTGCCATTTTAGTTGGAAAATATTGTGGGTTATATATGAATCGTCTCTAGAAGAGGGATGCTGGGAAGCGCTTGTGCGCGCGTGCGCATAGGCTTCCACGCGTGCGTGCGTGCGCGCAGTCTTCGAATGATTCAGATCAAGATAGACCTTGATGCAGACGTTCGTTTGGATTAGAATATGATTTTGTATAACTGCAAGCGAACTATGTGTACGATCTTAAAATTATTTGTGATCGTAAGCCAAGTATTCCAGGATACGCCAATACTGCTTTTATTATTATTATTTTTTGTGGTGGTGGCGGGGGGGGGGGGGGGGGGGGGGGGGGTGAGTTTTTTTTTTTTGTTTTTTTTTTCCTTTCCCGGAACGTGAAAATTTCCAGAGCGAAGCGCAGAGGTCCACCCACCCACCCACCCACTCACACCCCCCCTCCTCCACCCCCGATTCATTTTAATTTTTATTTAAAATGTTGCTGATAAAGCCCCCCGGCCTGTCTGAGCAGATTTATCGAGAGTCCGTTGTCCGGTCCTCCTTATTTGCAACCTGAGACTAATTAAGGTGCTTGGGCAAGCTCGGATTCCCGAGAGGAAAAAGAATATTTCTTTCCTATTTTTTTTTTTTTCGAAGTCGCGTCGCTCGGTTGCTGATTCTGACTTATTATCGTCAGGCTCTCGTGAGCAGTTTTGTTAGAATAATTTTTAAAGTTAGAATCCGTCCACCCTTTTCTTCACATGACCTTTGTTGTTGCTCCGCCAGGTTGATTAAACCTATCATTGTCAACGATTACCAGTTGTTATGTTGGTCTCTCGGTCTTCTGTAGTTGCCCCCTTAAAATATATATATATATATATATATATATATATATATATATATATATCTATATATATATATATATATATATATATGTATTCTTTTTTATTTATTTAATATATATTTTATGATTTGTTTATTTATTTATTTATTTATTTTATTTATTTATTTATTTTATTTTATTTACTTATTTAGTTATTCATTTAAGTGAAAACTCTCACAGGATAAATTAGGCAAAGTTCAGTGATTGCCAGATGGGCAGATTTCTCTTCACACAATCTTTTAGAAACTGGTATAATACAGCTTGCTTCTTCCAGTTGTATTTGTACCCCTGTTTTAGTAGTAAAATGCTCATGAATGACCTAAAAGATAAGAATAGTGACTTAATTACAAATTAGTTACCTTGTAATTTTTCTATGTATTTGTAATTTGTTTGTTAAAATGTTCACCTTCCAAAGATTTTTAATGTTTCCCAATTGGAAAGTTCTCGAGTTGTATTTTATTTTTAGAATTTTTTGGCGGTCAGTAACCTTCTTTGTGCAGTCTTTTAATTGAAGAGTTGGGCCTAATCTTTTGTGAAACCCTGTTTTGACACGTCTACTAATTCTTCAATTGTGTTGGATTCCAGGTACCTACATATTTTTCCCTTTGTTGATCCCCATCTGTCATTTATATGAGCTTTTTTTGTTAACTTATTTTTATATATCTTCAGTCAGCTAGGTAAAGGACAAAAGTCGAAAGGCCTTGCAGAACTCCGTATTTTCTCTTTCCTTCGTGGAATTTTGTCTTGTATTATATATTCATCACGTTTCATATTTTCGTAATTCAGTTATACATACATATACATAAGTATATATATCTATATATATATATATTATATATATATATATATATATATATATATATATATATATATATATATCTTGCGCAAATACTTCCTCTTAATTATAAATATCTAATCTCGTGGTGAAGATTTTCTCTCTGACAAAGTCATTCTCGTTTCCTAATGCAGTCTATGAAGCATGCAAGAAGAAAAAATGTATAATCAGATAAAACCTAAATGTAAAAAAAGACAAAATACCTTAAATTGCGATGCAAGAAAATAAAAGAAATTGAAAATATAAGATAAATCAATCTGAAACTCACAGACAGCAACTAAAAGCAAAGGAAAAAGAGAGCTATGAAGTCAGAGAGAGAGAGAGAGAGGTGAGTGTGTTTAGAAAACAGCAAGAAACTCCGTTCATTGCCCATATAAAGGGTATCGCACTATAACCCGGAGATGAAAGCCTTATGTGTTGACACCGAGGGCTATAAACCCGGCCCGTGTCATGGCGACCCTGTTTGACACAACTACACAAAACACCTCATTGGACGCCAATAAATCTCCTACGGCTGTTATCACTCTAACTCCTTCATTCGCCGCTTCCCCCCTAACCCCCCCAACCCACCCCCGACCTCCCACCCACCCTCTACATTCCAAGCTCCTACCACCGACGAGCTATTCCATACCCTACTCCCTTCTTCTTCTCCTCTTCCTCCTCTCTTCTCATTTCCCTTCCTTTCCTGCTTCCATGGCTGGAAAAGAGAGATGGGGAGATGACCAGTGTATGGAATACCCCCATTCCAGCATGCACTCACCCCATTCCAGTATCCACCCTTCTTCTTGATCTTTTTCTCATTTCCATTCCAACTTTCATGGCTGGGAGGAGAGATGGGGAGATGTACAGTGCATGGAATACCCCTATTCCAGCACACACTCCAACTTCCCCAGTCCCCCCCCCCCCCTCTTCTTCGTCTTCTCCTTCCTTCCTTCCTCATTTTCCTTCCTGCTTTCGTGACTGGGTAAGAGAGATGGGAGATGTACAGTGCACAGGAGAGAATAGAGGATGGTTAAGCATAGAATCTGGTGGATAAGAAATGAAAATATTCTTACATTTTTGAGGATATATATATATATATATATGTATATATATATATATATAATATATATATATAGAGAGAGAGAGAGAGAGAGAGAGAGAGAGAGAGAGAGAGAACTTATCATCATCCAAGATGGTTTATCATCACTGAAAACTGATTAAGGGTAAATAATAATTATAATGATGATGATAATAATATGTATATAATTTTATAACATTGATTTCCTACCCAATGATAATGCTGACGTATACCCAAATAATAATAATAATAATAATAATAATATGTTGGAAGAAGATCTTCATTAATACAGGTTTTATTGAAAATAATTGCCATTATTTTCAATATAATAATAATAATTAATTAATAATAATAATATTAATAGTAATAATTTCCACCCCATCGCCTGCCTGGGCCAGAAGGCGCCTTCGACTTCCTGACGAAGGCGGAGGAGTCGTAGAGGCGGCCCCGCCCCAAACGTGGCCCCCCATCGAAGTAATGAAGACAGGCTCTCTCTCTCTCTCTCTCTCTCTCTCTCTCTCTCTCTCTCTAATGACATGAGGCCCTTGTTTAGTGTCCCATCAATTTGGTGGCCCTGGCGTTGATTATGGCCGGGACACTGTCCACATGGCTCCCGTCTTAAGAGAGGTAATTTCCCACACACACAAACACACACACCCACGCCCCTCCCTCCACCCCACCCCAAATTCCTCCTCCTCCTCCTCCTCCTCCTCCTCCTCCTCCTCCTCCTCCTCCTCCTCTGGTCCTATAACCCGAATTTTTCCATCAACAAAATATCTTGTCTGTTTCATTTTTTCCCCCCCTTTCAGAAAGGTTGGTCGTTGAAGGGTATCTAGAGGGATCGAGAGGAATTTAGGGGTGGGGCAACGCCCCCTACCCTCCAAATTTTCCACCCAAATTTTTCCATCGACAAAGTGTGTCTCCTCTCTCTCTCTCTCTCTCTCTCTCTCTCTCTCTCTCTCTCTCTCTGTCTTCTTTATTTCTTTTTAAGTGGGTTAGTCGTTGAATGGTATGTAGATGGTATCGTAGTTGATGGTTTTATACAATATTATTCGTTGTACAGAAAACTTTCTTGTGGCGTTGAAACTTCGGCGCATTTATTACTTGGCAATGTCAATAGCTGTCAAATATTGGCAGTGTGTATCCATCTACGGGAGGTGTTCCGGTGTATGTACTATGTGTGTATAGATATGCGTGCGCAAGAGTGTTGTTTTAGCTTGAAATACTCCTACTTAAATTTTGCTTTGTTCATAAAATTATATCTGCATAAAACATCATCTCCATTTTTCCAGAGAATCGTCAAATTATTGGACGGTATCGTATCTCCAAAAGAACTACTTCAGCCGCTCCTGAACAATTGTTCTTTTTTGGGCTTATTTGACAAAACCGAAAAAGTGCCTCATCAGTCGTCCCGTTCGAAACGGGTACAAATAAATAATATTATTTACGCTTGTTACCTTTCACTTGTCCCATTTACGCTTCGATTTCCGATTCCGACGTATTGGAGGCGTAATTCCGGCTGATCTGCCGTGGGGATTTATTCCTGAAGTTTTGTCGTCTTTGCCATTTCAAAAAAAAAAAGAAAAAAAAATAGAGAATGGTAAATCCTCCATAGTTAAATCCAGGTGCGGTTGCCTCAAATACGAGACGGCCGGTTAAAATCAGTAAGCGGATTCGGATGGTTAATCCGGATTCTCCGTCGACGATGGATCTTTTGAGATTGCCATTCCTGGATTTGGGGATTTTTTTTTTTTTTTTTTTTTTTTTTTTTTTTTTTTTTTAAACATCGAATGCAGCGGTGTGACTTACCTGTTTCTGAGATCGAATATGGTGGTTTAGAGAACTGATGCGATGATCTCCCGCGTTCGAATAACAAAAGCTTTTGGCCGTTGAAACCCGAGGCTGAAGTCGATGTTCAAATGTATCCACAGATCGCATTCGGATGAAGTCAGGGAGCGCTGAATGGGGCATACCCATGTGCTTTTTTTTCCCCTTTTCTCTTTTGTGACTGCCGAACACTTTACTTTTAGAAAATCTCACGATTTCATTATAAATTTTAAGTAGAAATTATGCGTGTTTTATTTTTTACCGTAGACCACAGTAGCTTTACTTACGTCTTAGTGGTTTTTCTTATTCGTATGGTACTGACATTACTTAGGTACAAATAAGTTCCCTCCTTTTCACCGGAACTTATTGAAATACCTTTTGGTTAATTTTTTCTAAGATGGTGTAAGCATACACTGTCTTGAAAGGGTTAATCCCTTACCAAAGTTTTCCATTAACAGTCTGGTATTGAAGGGGATTCGTGATGGTGAAAAGAGTAAAACTTTTTTTTTCAACAATGTTATTTTTTTTTAAAAGAAAGCTCTTGAGATGGTTATTTCTCTGTCCGTCCGCATTTTTATCCTGGCCACACTCCGATCTTAAAAACTAGCGATGCTAGAGGGTTGCAAATTGGCATGCTGGTCATCCACCGTCCAATCATCAAACATATCAAATTGCAGCCCTCTAGCCTCAGTAGTTTATATATTACTTAAGATTAAGGTTAGCCATGTTATCTTGCGTCTGGCACAGCGAAAGGTGCCAGCTGCCGATGTATTTTCACTTGACCGCATCTAGGGAGCAACTGAGCGCTACCCGTCCTTGGCTGAGAGTTTCATACACCAGCACATCGAGAGTTTCATACAGCATTATATACTGTGTACAGAAAACTCGATTGCGCCGAAGAAACTTCTGCGCATTTCTTACTTTTCTTACTTTTCTTTTGACATCCGGCAATACTGATATTATTTATGTTCAATCCATTAATATGGATGTGGTCAATGGAGCGTTTTGTAATCCAGCAGTGTTGATCGAAGGATTTTTTCGTCTTTTACTGTCTGGTAATATGGATATTTTCGCTGGTAAAACCAAGGAAACTTTTTTCCCTTTTAGCCCGGCAATATGAACATAAAATTGATTATTTTATTTCTGTAGTTTTACGTAGTACTGTAGTAGATATAATCTTAAGCAAAACCAATGGAACGTTAATATAATTATCATTAGCCATCGTTGGTAAAATTAGTGGAGCGTTTTTTAAAAGCCCTGGAACAGATATTAACGCTGGCAAAACTGAGAAACGGTTAATGGAAGGCCACTGGGGAGGTCAGTCTAATGAACAATGCCTTACTAGCCCGGGTTTGAGGGAAATGAGGGAAATAGAGGAAATGGACAGAAAGAGGAAAATGCAAGTCTCGAATGAAGCAATAATACCGCTTCTTGAAAAAATGGAGACTATTGACCCCGGGGGACAGCAATAATGTTTTAATATATATATATATATATATATATATATATATATATATATATATATATATATATTATATTTACATTATATATATATATATATATATATATATATATATATATATATATATATATCTATATATTTATATTATATATATATATATATATATATAATATATATATATATATATATACTTTTGGTAGCTGGTTATGACTAGCTATTTCTTAGTCAGATTTACATTGATGAAGTGTTGTCGATAATAGATATCCTGTTTGTAGCTTGTGCAAACTTATTGTCTTCAAAACTTACTATTTTAGTTTATTATGGATTCCAAATGAAGTTTTTCTTTGTAGATGTTTATTTTAAAGATTATTGATAAGTCAGTCTCTCTCTCTCTCTCTCTCTTTTTATAAAAGACTTTCATTGTTTATTGGCTTTATATTTCCAAAATAGATGTCACGCACACTTCTGTAACTAGGCTTATTTTATGCCCGAAAATGTAGAGGAAATTTTTATGTGTAGACCTTTTTTTTTCTTTCTTTTTTGATGACCTTTTATCACCCTATTTTTCGTAACCGCCGTCAGACCATTTTATTCCGGAGCCACGATGGAAGGGTGAGGAGAGGAGGGAGAGAGTTATAGGGTTTCAGTGGGGAGTCCCAGCCACCTCCCTCGGAGGAGGAATATAGCTAAGGGCGTCTCCAGCGTCTGTCCTTTTGCCTGCGACAGACGGCCCTGGACTGGAGGCAGAGAGACCCAATAAAGAGAGTAAGGAGTCTTGTTGTCTTCGTAATAATGTTAGGGACCTCACCAGGAGCCGCTGAGGACATGCTTACTCGATTTGACTAGACCAACACTCTTCTGTTGGGGGCCTCCCCTCTCCCTTCCCCCTCCTCCTTTCCTTTCCCCCCTTCTCCTCTCAGTTGCCCCTCCCCCTTCAATCCACTCAGCAATCTTCCCCCTCCCCCTTCCATCTCTCTGACACCTCTCCCTTATTTCTCATCTCCTCGCTCCCCTTAACTTCAACTTCCCCCCTTCCTCTTGTTTTTTCTCATTCATTTCCTCATTCTCTTTCTTGCATCCCCTTCTCTTATCTCCCCTCCCCTTTCCTCTTCCTTTTTCCTCCTTCCCCTTCCACATTTCTTGTGCATCTCTTGTTCTGTTTCCCACCCCCTCCCTTACACCACCCTCCCTCTTACTCTTCCCTTGTACCCCTCTTCCCTTATCTTCCCCTTCCTTCCCCCATCCTATACCCTTCCCCTTATCTTCCCCTTCACCTCTCTCATTGGAAGACCCTTCCTCCCCCTCCCCCTTAAACCTCAGCACATGGTCCCCTTACCCCCTTTCTCCCGTCGAGACCCTCCTCCCCTTGTTCCCTTTCCCATCTCCCCTTCCCCTCCCCCTCCCCTCTCCCCTGGAAGACCCTTCATCCTTCCCCCCCCTCCTAACTCTAGCACCTCTTCCCCCTACCTCCTCTCTCCCATCGTTCCCTTTCCCATCTCCCCCTTCCCCCTTGCTGTCGCCATCACCCCCTCCCCCTCAACCCCTCCCCCCCTCCCCTCCCCCCCCCTCCCCCTCTTCGACAGAACCCGTCTTGGCGGACCGCTCATAAAAGATGATGAATAGGGACGCCCTTCGCATGTTTTTATTACACCCGAGTGAACCACCTGCTGTATTAAGTTGTTTTTTTATTCTTTTTTTTTATCTCGTGAGAAGGTGATTCTTGTTGTATTTAGCTTTTTTTTATTCGTTGATGTAGTTAAGTTATATATTGTACGATGTATTTGGTTAGATTTCACGTTTTATTAAGGTAAGAAAAAGTTAAGTTTTTTTTTATATCTATTTTTTTTATATTTATTTTTTTATGCTGTTTGATTATATTTTACGATTACTGTTGTCACAAGGTGAATGAAAACATTGTATCGAGTTGTTTTTATTTTTTTATATCTGGACGAGGTGATTCGTATTGTATTTAGTTTTTTTTTCGTTGATGCAGTTTGGTTAAAAATGATGATTCATTTGTAATTTATATATCATCTATCTATTTTATTTTTTGTATCATACCGAGGAAACCATTTTTTGTCTGAATATTTAATCTATTTAAAACTTGTCATTCTACTGTTCAACTGTCATTTTGTTTTTGTCGAGGGATATTGATTCTTACGTAATACAAGATAGTTTAGAGTCTCCCTTTAAATTTATGATATGATTTTATTCAAATATTCAGTACAAATATTCAGTAGCATTTAGATATTTTCTTATGATTCAGATGCCACCTTAATGTACTATATTCATTTGTATTGGTTCCTCGTTGTATTCTTTATTTCACTTACTTATTTTTTGTCTTCCGAACATCATTTGATGTCGAATGGAAAGTCTTGTTAAGTTTTATTCAGTGTATATATATATAAATATATATATATATATATATATATATATATATATATATTATATTTTTTTTGTCTTACTAATTCTGTATATACTGTAATGTGTCTGTATGCATTGTAAACACGCAAAATTTAATAAATGAAGTAAGTGTTTATGAATATTTGTAGGTAATCGTATACTTATGTATTAATTGTTCTGTTACATATATATATATATATATATATATATATGTATATATATTATATATAGATATATATATATATATACTATATATATATATATAGATATATATCTATATATATATATATATTAATTATATTAATAATATTATATACTATATTATATATCCTATCTTTTTGGGCATTCTGATATCTCTCGATATGTTGGTTGTACTGTGTTTATGAGTAGATAATTTACATAATCA
Source organism: Macrobrachium nipponense (assembly GCF_015104395.2). NCBI lineage: Eukaryota > Metazoa > Arthropoda > Malacostraca > Decapoda > Palaemonidae > Macrobrachium > Macrobrachium nipponense. The sequence continues at coordinate 50,413,153 of NC_061097.1, read as the reverse complement.
CCATCCCTTTTTTAAGGGTTAGTTAACAGGTTATGAAATGGATAGTTATTTTGAGTGAAAAAATCGTATTAGGTTAATCCCACTTAATCCGTTTCTCTCGTCCGCAAGAGGAGATGCTAGGATTAGGATTTATAGCGAAGGACACGAGTTTAAATCCTGTTTATATTTTCGTGTGATATACATGTATAGAGGTTGGAATTCTTATGCGGATATGATTTATAACACTGGGATATGTATATGTGTGTGTACATATATTATATTTATAATTTATATATACATAATATAAAGCTATATATATATAAATATATAGTAAGTGTTATGATTTCTAATTACTTATTTATTTCAAGGCGCCAAAAAAAAAAAAAAAGAACTAGAAGTAAGCAAGTAATCTTGGTCACTGCAAGAAATTCAAAAGCCTTTAGGGTTTAACTCTTAAGTTGACCAATGATCTTATCTACGAGAGAGAGAGAGAGAGAGAGAGAGAGAGAGAGAGAGAGAGAGAGAGAGAGAGAGAGAGAATATTTTGTCCCCTGTAAGAAATAGATAAGTCTCTAGAGCTCAACTCCAATTTGATAAGTGATTTTATCCACGAGACAGTGATATATTCGAAGGAGAGAGAGAGAGAGAGAGAGCTAGAGAGAGAGAGAAGAGAGAGAAGAGAGAGACAAATGCATCGCCTCAACCCTTGAAATACTTTAAGGTCAAAGACCCCTGTTGTATCAGCATCTGCAACGGGACGGTTATCTGATGTTACTCGTCTTCTTTGCCAACATTATCATCGTCAATCTACCCCTAAGACAGAGAGAGAGAGAGAGAGAGAGAGAGATCAGTTACCTCTGCATTGTAACCCGCATCGTCTTCGTAGCAGCTTCTCTCTGGGTCTTCATTAAAAGTACCCGTATGTGTCGTAGGAGGAGGAGGAGGGTGTAGGAGGTATGGAGGGGAGGGGGGAGGGGTTGGATGCCTTGCAAACGATCCAAGGTGCAACTCTAGAAATATATATAAAGTTACGGTACTGTTGACCTCAGGAGAGAGAGAGAGAGAGAGGCAAACTAACGGGAGGGATGGTGGCGGGGGGAGACGTATATCAGTATCTATACATCAGAAACTTATTCATTTTTTTAATCTCTCTCTCTCTCTCTCTCTCTCTCTCTCTCTCTCTCTCTCTCTCTCTCTCTCTGCTTTTGCAAGTTAAAGCTTTTATTTTTGTGTCTAATTACTTTTCGTTTTCTAAATGTGCATCATTGAATCAATTTTTTTTTTTTTTCAGGCGACTGGTGGTGAAGATTAGGTGTTGCCCCCTGGTGTTGAAGGTAAGAAGAGTGTTTATTGTATTTGTGTGTGTATATATATATATATATATATATATATATATATATATATATATATATAAACACACATATATTCATAAATATATATACATACTTATATTTATTATTATTATTACTATTATTATTATACGGTATTGTGTGTGTGTGCATAGGTTAGATAGTAACTTCGGAGATACTCCTGGTACCTTTATGACAGATAATTCTCAGTATATTAATTTTTATATTATTATTTTTTTTAAACTTGGGTCGGTAAACATTTCTTTAATTTATTCCTTGTTGCTTTAATATTTTGGGTGTAATTCCATTCTTCATAATCCCGATTACGATAGAAAAAAATTGAGGCGTCGGTAATTGATAGGTTTGAAGCAAGAGCCCGTGCTGGCAACAATGACATACTTGTAGCGTTTGAAAGTCCAAATATCCCTTTTGTGTATTGTGGCCTTTTTTAATCACCGTATCAATAATGAACAATGATTACCATAAATGAAATTATCCTGTCAAAAAATGTATTTGGAAATGAAAAAAGAAAATTCTTCAATTTTCAAATTTCAATTTTCAAACTTCTTCAATTTTCAGCATTCCTCAATTTTCAAAATTCTTCAATTTTCAAAATTCTTCAATTTTCAAAATTCTTCAATTCTCAGAGCCTCACGGTCAATACAAAATTTCTAACATGAACACTCTAATTATTTCAATTTCGAAACTTATGATAAAGGAATAGCTGCCACACCTCATGAAAAGAAATAAAAATGTTATTATAATAAATATAAAAGTTCTTAAAATCATACAATCTTTAAAACATTCAAAGAGATGTGGGTTCAGTTATTTTCATTGGCTAAACATTTGCCATTTTAATTATATAATTCAGTAAAGGTAGGTCATGCATATTTATTTAATCGTAATTTCTCTCTCTCTCTCTCTCTCTCTCTCTCTCTCTCTCTCTTCTCTCTCTCTCTCTCTCTCTCTCGTGTGTCTCCAAGCATCTAAAACAATGCCTTCCCGTATGATTACATATTCTCCTAAATGCCAGCCTTTTCTCTTCTTCTCTCTCTCTCTCTCTCTCTCTCTCTCTCTCTCGTGTATTTCCAAGCATATAAAAAATTGCTTTCAATATGATGACATATTCTCATAAATGCCAGCCTCTCTCTCTCTCTCTCTCTCTCTCTCTCTCTCTCTCTCTCTCTCTCTCTCTCTCCATTGACCCCGTTAGATGCGATAACCAGACCCGTATTATACCTCAGAAGACGAAGGCGTGTAGTGACTGATGCGGGTACGTGACCCAGCTTGTAGTATGCAACTCATGCCCGTAGATGGCGCTGGTAGATGCAGCTGGAAGCAGCAGGTGTGAGTGGATGGATGGAGGTAGACGGGAGTAGATAGATGCAGGAGCAACAAACAGATGTCGTTCTAGAGAAGAAAAGAGTCGAAACTTTCGAAAAATTAAAAAGAAAAAATTCAGGTGTCGTTCTAGAGGAGAAAAGAGTCGAATCTGACGAAAAGGAGAAATTGAGTATTAAAAAAAACTATTAATTGAAAAGAAAAAATTCAGATGTCGACCTAGAGGAGAAAAGTCGAAACAGATGAAAAGAAGAAAGTGGGTATTTAAAAAAATTTTTATTACTTGAAAAGAAAAAATTCAGATGTTCTAAAGAAGAGAAGAGTCGAAACTGACGAAAAGGGAGAATTTGAGTTTAAAAAAAAACTTTATTGATTAAAGAAAAAAAATCAGATGTCGTTTTAGAGGAGAAAAGAGTTGAAATAGATGAAAAGAAGAAATTGAGTATAAAAAATATTTTTATTAGTTGAAAAGGAAAAATTGAGATGTCGTTCTAGAGGAGAAGAGTTGAAACTGACGAAAAGGAGAAATTGAGTATTAAAAAAAAGTTGAATTAATTGAAAATTAAAAAATCTATAAATTGAAAATAAATTTGGAGAGATTGAAATAAAACTAATTCAATCATTTGAGAAGAAATAATTGAATAAATAAACGAAAACTTGATATATTGACGAGAAACATTAAATAATTCGAAGAGAAAATGTTGAATAAATTGGGAGGAAAAATTTGATAAATTGAGAAGAAAGAATTGAATAAATCAGCGAGAAAAAATAAACAAATCAACAATAAATAATTTAATAAACCGAAATATATTTAATAGATTGGGGAGAAAAAATTGAATAAATCGGAAAGAAAATAGAATAAATTATAATGAAAAAAAAAAGGATTAAGCAGACAAGGGAAAATTGAATAAATTGAAGAGAAATTTAATAAATTGAGAAGAAAATTCAATAAATTAAAAAGATATAATTGAATTGAAAGGAGTAATGTTGAATATTGAAAAGAAAAAACTGAATAAATTGAAAAAAAATTTTACAAATTGAAAAAACTCAATAAATTCAGCAGATTAAACCGAATTCATTTAGAATAAAATAAAATAATTTGAAAAGAAAGAAATTAATAAATAAAAAAATTGAGTAAATTGAAAATAAAAATTTGAATAAATTGAAAATAAAATATGTGTTGAAAAGAAAAATTTTAATAAATCGCAGGAAAAAATTAAACCAATTAAAAATATAGATTGATTGAATTAAATTTTAAAAAAAATTAATAAATCGAAAATATAAGACAGAATGAATCGAACAGAAAAAATGAATAAAATCGAAAATAAGAACCGAATAAGTCGACCAGAAAATAAAATGGAATGAAATCGAAAATGAAAGACGGAATAAAATGATTGAATAAAAAATAAAAGACAGAATAAATCGAAAGGGAAAAAATATAATAAAATCGAAAACAAAACCGAATGAATCGGCGAAAAAAAAAAAGGAATAAAATAAAAAATGAAAGACGGAATAAACTTGATGACTATCAACGCCCACGAAAACGATTCGTCGCCGTCGTTGTCGTAGTCGGCCCTCCCTCCCTCCCTCCCTTCCCTTCCGACACGTCGGACCCTAGATTTTCAGCAGGACCCTTGCTGTATAACTACTAGCACCACCGCCGCCGCCGCCGCCGCCGCCGACGCCGCTAGTCGTCTTTGTCGTTTCGTGCGAAAGCAAAGCAATATTATTTTGAGGCCCGCGATGATTTCTATGGCTCTCCGTTGCGTTGTCGCAGCGAGGCAAAGATATCGGAATTTGATAAATGGCTCCGCCATTCATTGGGACAACTCCCACTCCTAAATCCCTCTGAAGTTTCCAATGTCATTGCTGTAATTCTTCGCGGACACAGAGAGGAGAGAGAGAGAGAGAGAGAGTGGGGGGGGGGGGGGGGGGGGTAGGAGGCGGAGGAGGATTGGATAAGGATGTGTGGGGGGCGGTGTTCGGGGTGGGGAGAGAAATAGATGGAACAAGTTGCTGTGGTGAATGTGTGTGTGTGTGAGAGAGAGAGAGAGAGAGAGAGAGAGAGAGAGAGTGCATGTTTGTGTGTGTGTAAGTGAGAGAAACAGAGTGGGAGAAAGAAAGAGAAAGAGAGAGGGAGAGAGAAACTGTACGTGAGCGTGTGTTTGAGAGAGAGAGAGAGAGAAAGGGCTTGAGTGTTTGTGTCAAAGAGATAGAGAAAAACAGAGTATGTTTTCATGTATGTGTACGTAACATTATAAGAGAGAGAGAGAGAGAGAGAGAGAGAGAGAGAGAGAGAGAGAGAGAGAGAGAGAGTGATTGACAGCGGAAATAAGTTTGACAACTGGAAACCAACAGGAGAACATTTTCCTTCGGTCGTGTATAGATGCCATTATTACGTCTGTCGTCAAACTCGTCGGATAAAACGTTACCACTTGATAGTTCCTCTGCGTATTCATTGACGCAGAATTGAATTGCAACGCCGGATTTCTTCCTCCAATTCGGGGTGTTCGTCAATTATTTGACCGATTTCTGCCAAATTTACAAGGCCTCGCGTGGCTTGTAAATGCCTTCAGATGTTGTTCAGTGTTTTACTAGTTGGAAGGAAAATTCCTCATTTCACTTGTTCGAAAAAAGTAAATCTAAACTCCTTGCTCCCACTCCCCCCCCCCTACCCCCACCATCCCTCTCCCCTCCCTCTCTCCCCCCCCCCACCCCCCCCCCTCACCCCAACAAACTTACTAGCACTAATAACTTATCATTACCTTTAGTTACTTCATTTCACTGACAAAACCTCAAAAATAGTTATTTTTCCTCTCAACCACAAAGCTTGACCATGACAGGATTGAAAAGAAGGATAGTAAAGGAGAAACTAGCAAAGTGTGTGGTAAAGGGAGCACAGAGGGAGGTAAGAAAATTGGAGCAGATACGAGCTTTGTTCAGCATGTGGGAAATGCCAAGCGGCATTTGGCATTCCGAAAGGGGGCGTGGCCTAGTTCCTTACTTAAGTTGAAACCTCTCACCTCTCTTCTGTGCTATTTGGCAAAGTGAAGACCTAAATGGGAGATTGGAATGGTTAGTTTTATACAAACTTTTTTCTAGAATCTCTCTCTCTCTCTCTCTCTCTCTCTCTCTCTCTCCTCTCTCTCTCTCTCTCTCATAAGGTTATTGGTATAATAGTGTCCTCTGCTCGTGGCTGGTAAGAAAAGTTAATTAAACTAATGTATGTATATATACTAATCTATAGGATTCTCTCTCTCTCTCTCTCTCAGTAAAATGTCTTATCCTCATGGTAACTAATAGCCGTATTTTATAATTCCTTGGTGCATTTAAGAACGAGTACATGTCAAAGCTTGACAAAGCAGAGAGTGGTTTTAAATGCATTGCAACACAGATCACCTGGAAACGCATCCATTGCAGCACACTGTCATGCATTCACCGCCATGATTTTGCAGTCTCTCTCTCTCTCTCTCTAATCACAACGCCTCAAGCGAAGCAGAGGACTGTCTGTGCGCACCCGCGCGCCCATAATGTGAGTTAAACCTGTGCATTTTTCCCTTTTCCACGCGGGAGCGGCTGCATTCTTCATCGGCCGCGAGTTCATTAAATGGCTTATGCATTAATGCACGATTCGCGAATGCAAAATGACTTCGGGGCCGGAAGGAAAAAGAAAAAAAAAATCCGGAGTTTAAAGGAGTAAGCTGAAGCCACGCAGTAATTTCAGGAAATGGGGGAGGGTGGGGGTAAGGGGGAAGGGGGAGGAGGAAGGGGGGGGAGTGTGCATGCGAGTCTTTGCTTGGGTCCTTGGGAGGTTAAGGGGGTGAGTCTAGGCAGGGGTTGGTTCAAGGGGCGTGGGAGGTCTGAAAAAGAGGGCGGGGTAAGAATTAGAAGGAAAGAAAAGGATGGAGGGGTGTGGCTCTCCGATCACGCACCTCGGAAGAGAGAGAGAGAGGAGAGAGAGAAGAGAAGAGAGAGAGAGAGAGAGAGATAAACACAAACAGAGAGATGAAAGACGGCCAGACGAACAAACAGACATAAGATAATTCTCAAAGGAAAAGTTGAGTTTGGTTATATCGTCAAATTAAGTATCAAAATTGAGATTCGTGGCCCCGGTAATTAGAGAGAGAGAGAGAGAGAGAGAGAGAGAGAGAGAGAGAGAATGATCAAAACGAAGACCACATTGAGTTAAGAAACGTAGAAATAAGAACCTGAAATGCTTTTGAATTTATTGATCGTTTCGTGACTTCAAGTATTGGCCTGTAATGTGTTATAGTATACAGTGACCTAAATATTGGAATGTATCTTAAATAGCTTTATGTGTGCGTGCGTGTGTGGGGGGGGAGGGGGGTGAGGTGGAGAGCCTAGATTTCGAAAAGGTGAGAGAGAGAGAGAGAGAGAGAGTGAAGGAAAGAGAAGGAAAAGAGAAGAAGAAGTAAAAAGCACGAAAAAGCAAGAACGCACACTAATTGATATTGCCTCGACATTACCTTCACTTCTATAAACAATCGCTCCTCTGCCGCGCCCTCTGTTAAACAACTTTCACCTCTCGGCCGACTGTAATTAAGGGCGACATTGTCGCGGTTTTAAGGAGCCCTGTGTTTTTGCACTTAATTTAAGCTAGAAGAGTTTTTCCTCTCTTTTTTTCTCTTGTTAGTTTGTTTTTACTTTTTTTCGGGCTTTTCTTGTGTTTTGTAAGATGACTTGATGTTGGCTGTTTATTGAACGTTATTTTAATAGGTAGTATATTTTTATGCATGTGTAAGCTGAATGTGAATGGAGTTGTGTTAGTTATATATATAGTTTTATATATATATATATATATATATATATATATATATATATATATATATATATATATATATGTATATATATACACATATATGTATATATGTATATATGTATACATGTACATATATATATATATATATCTATATATATATATATACATATATTATATATACATATATATATATATATATATATATATATATATATATATATATATATATATATATATATATATATATAATACATATAATAAAAGTGGAACCACATAAAACTTAAATATTGTGAAACATAAAAAATAAAATATTTTAAGTTTTATGTTGTTCCACTTTTATAACTAATATTAATGCTGAGTCTTGTTTTAATTTGAATATTTTGTATATTTTACAGCCCTGAATATGAGACTCAAAGTCTCGAAAAATGGGAAAATAAAAGGATAATAATGCTACACTGGCTTTTTTCCATCCTAATTATATGGAAACTACTGCGTTCCAGATGCTCCAACCTTCCTGTATATTATCTTCATGTAATCTTTTCTTTACGCTGTTGTTCAGAGTTTTGTTCTCAAGTTTTTTTGTATAGTGTCTTTTTACATGTATGATGATTTTCCAATTAGATTTTTTTTTCCTTTACGTTATGCTATTATCAAGATTTTTCTTGCGTTGTTTTATTTTCAATTTTTTTATTTTTTTTTTATTTTGGTAATTCTAATGTTTTTTTTAAATCTTATTTCTAAAAATTTTTCCTTTATTTTATTTTTTAGGGATTTATTTATATTACTATTTTCAAGTTCTTTTGTATGTTATTATTTTAAGTTGTTTTATATATTGTTATTTTTAAGCTTTTTTGTACTGTATTTTTAAGCTTTTTGTACTTTGTTATTTATAATCTGTTTCTTGTTATTTTAAAGCTTTTTCGTATTGTGGTACTATAGCTTTTTGTATATCATAATTTTTAAGCTTTTTCCTGTATTGATTAAGCTTAATCTATATTGTTGGTTGCAAGCTTTGTTGTATAGTGTTGATTTTGAGCTGTGTATATTGCTGTTTTTGAGCCTTTGTATATTTTTGTTTTTAATTTTTTTTTTTTTTTGTTGTTCTTAAGTTTTTTTTTATATTATGATTTTTAAGCTTTGTTGTAACTAGGATTTTTAAGCTTTTTCGTGTAAGGTTATTTTCAAGCGTTTATGGGTTTTCTCTTACTCACAGTTAGCTTCAGGACTTTTTTCTTTTCGCATACGTTAAGGTTTTTTAAGTGGTTCTTTTTTTTCTGCACATGGTCATTTCCAATATTTTCTCCTGTTTTATTTTAATTAATTTTTCCATCACCTTTTTCTGTGTTGGTTAGTTTTCAAACCTGTCTTTCTATATAATTTTCATTTTTTTTTTACATAATTAGCAGTTTTAGCATTTTTTGCCTGTGGGTATTTGGAGTTTTTTTTTCTAGTAAACATTTTTTTTTTTCTTTCTTATTTTATCGTGTTGTTATATATCAAGTTTTGTTTACAGATTATGGTAATTTTTTCGGAGTGAGGTTTTTCTTTATCCAAGGTCATTTTTAATAGTTTTTTTTTTTTGGATGGAGATATTCTCAAACTTATCAAATGGCTATTTTCAAGTATTTATTGTCGGCTTCAAGAGATTTCGTTTTATATATTTATATAATACGTCATTTATTTCGTCCATATTATCACGTATTTGTTCATAGCTCTTGTTTTTTTCTTTTTTTTAAATTAATATGTTATTAATATTAGTTTTATTCCTTCATTCACTAGAAAATTCAAACATTTTTTTCAAGCAAACGGTAATTTTTGTAGTTTTTCATGTATTTCGCCATTTTCAATTTTTTTTCCCTTTTTTTTACGAATCTTTCGTGTTCTGAGCTACCCTTACGAATCCACGGGGTTTACACTTTCAAATTACTTAATGGTCATTTGAAAAATACTTTGTGTTATTGTGTCAAAATTATTTTACAGGTTCCTAACAAAAACTCCTTTGATTTTTCGTACATTGCCTTTCAATTCCTCATTAATAATAATAATAATAATAATAATAATAATAATAATAATAATAATAATAATAATAATAATAATAATAATAATAAATAAACAGAAATAGAAATAAGGCGGATATGGGATATGCCAGTGGAAATTGTACCCATAATCATAGGAGCACTAGGCACGATCCCAAGATCCCTGAAAAGGAATCTAGAAAAACTAGAAGCTGAAGTAGCTCCCGGACTCATGCAGAAGAGTGTGATCCTAGAAACGGCGCGCATAGTAAGAAAAGTGATGGACTCCTAAGGATGCAGGATGCAACCCGGAACCCCACACTATAAATACCACCCAGTCGAATTAGAGGACTGTGATAGAGCAAAAAAAAAGAAAAAAAATAAATAATAATAATAATTTTCTTAAGGCAATGGCCTGCATAACATTCTCCACAGTTGTTCACAAATCTTTTTTATTATTATTAATAATAATAATAATAATAATAATAATAATAATAATAATAATAATAATAATTTTCTCAAGACAATGACCTGTATAACATGCTCCACAGTGTATGCTCCACAAAAAATATTTTTATTATTAATAATAATAATAATAATAATAATAATAATAATAATAATAAAATAATAATAATAATAATAATAATAGTTTTCTTAAGGCAATGGTCTGCATAACATTTTCCACAGTGTATGCTCAACAAAAAATATTTTTGATAATAGTAATGATAATAATAATAATAATAATTTTCTTAAGCCATGGCTTGCATAACATTCTCCACAGCGTATGTTCCAGAAAAAAATAATTTTAATAATAATAATAATCGATAATAATAATAATAATAATAATTTTCTTAAGCCATGGCCTGCATAACATACTCCACACTGTATGCTTCTCAAAAAGAAAGGCAAATAGATAATAACAACACTTATTTTTAATACTGTCCATAACAAAAAAAAGCCGAAAATGTTCCTGGCACCGTGGATTATATTTCCCTGTAGTTAATTCTGGCATGGCTCTCTTCCTCCGCGCGTGCCATTCTTATGCCCCCGTAATATGGTTGCGTCATTAGACTCGCAGTCTTAATGAATTTTTGTTTACATTAAAACTAGTGCGTTGCATGCGCGCTGCCATTAATACTAATTTCATTACAAAAAAAAAAAAAAAAAAAAAAAAAAAAAAAAAAAAAAAAAAAAAAAAAAAACAAAAAAAAAAAAAAAAAAAAAAAAAAAAAAAAAAAAACTGGACTTTAATGAGCCGGTGTTCACGCATGTCGTGTTTTAGAGAAACGCGCCTGCGCGCGCGTGTGCTCGTGTACACAGGTGTACCTGAACACTTATATGTTAAAGACAGTGCTTAAAAGTACACTGGTACACAGGTACGTTCATGACTCAACGCGGGTGAACGTACGTGCGTGGAAGTCGCGCTTATGGAACTTTTCGGAAATTCACAAGCATAATCGCGTACAAACAAACGGTTTGAAGTATGTTTACGTATAAAGACATTAATACATTTCCGAGTTAAGTTCGGAAGTCACGTAAAGCCAATGGTCCCGTTGCTGAATAACTGCTGGTTCCATGCAACGTAAAAACACCATACAAACAAACAAATAATGTAAGTAAGAACATTCGTAAACTCACTCACTTAGAGACACAAACGAAGGAATGAATGCACGCAAAAACAAACATGCACGTGAACAAACGTCACACTAACACTCAAACTCTGAGAGCGTATACACGCTCATAAACATCATCTTGACAAACGGGGTTGGTTTCTTGACACTTATGTGAGCTTCTTGCCAATTACTAAGTATCTAGAGAATTAAGGTTCTTTGCAGCGTCCCTCCCTTAGGCCGCTAGCTGCAATTACTTTCATTCCTTTTACTGTACCTCCGTTCATATTCTCTCTCTTCCATCTTACTGTCCACCATCTCCTAGCAATTGTTTCATAGTGCCACTGCTTTGAGGTTTTCCTCCTGTTACACCTTTCAAACCTTTTACTGTCAATTTCCGTTTCGGCGCTGAATGGCCTTAGTTGCCCCAGTGCTTGGCATAATGCCAAAGTTCTATATAAATCAAATAAATATCCAGAGATACAGTAATGAAATTTCTTGACAATAACTGAATGTCTCGCAATAAGTAAATATCTTGGCAGTAAGTCAATGTCCACTTTCGTTACAGATCAGGCAGACGTATAACGTTACCACAGCTTTAGACTTGCTAGTAACACGAACCGATTATAATGTAGTATGTAAAATTGTACATAAGCTTCTTTCCTTGTATTGAATGTAACACGTTATTATAATGTGTAAAATGTAATTACAGGAACTTGTTGATGGCGTATGATTAAATTGGTTTTGTTTTAGTTTTAGTACAATATATGTGTAATTGAAATTCATTTAGTTTGTATAAGAGATTGTACAAAATCTACTGTACTTAATTTTGTAATTTGGACCAAATACTCTTTTGTAAAATTCATATTATTTTGTATTGTGGTCAATAAAAATATCTATCTATCTATCTATATCTATCTCTGAAATAGGTCAATTTCCCTGCGATAATTAATTCCGGGGCACGAGGTATATTTTCTTAAAAGGACGTCAAATACTACAATAAAGTAAGTACCGAAGCTAAAAGTACAATTTCCAAGTAGTTGTTTAAAAGAAAAGTAAGCTAACAAAATCTTGAAAATAAATTGTCTAGCGAAATTAAGACTTCAATAACAAATGGAAAGTGAATTTGTAAATAACAAGGGGTGATCCAGCCTCCAACTTACTCAAGAAGTTGTGAACATTATTACTAACTTTTGACAAAGATGAATGCGTGCTGAATTCTACGGCCAAATAGAGCCCTGTTTCACCAACGAAAATTAAAATATATACTTTACATTTTATTAGAAATTATTTTTTTCCATACTGTTTAACATGCACATTATATATTTTTTTTACGTTTTTATTTTAATGAATAAATGAAAGATATCCCATCCTTAAAATCCCCTGTCTTTAACCAAACGCAAAACACGTTTTTCAGACCTTTTTCGACTTTTCCACAGGGCTTTCCTACCCCCTCCCCAACAACAACAACAACAAACTAGTTTGTAGGCTTACTCCCCGAGCGAGCGAAAAGTGAAACCCAAAATCAATAAATAAACTAGTCATAAAAGATAAATAAATAAATGAATAAACGGCCCAGCAAAGAAATATATCTACTTCTATATCTTAGCAAGTAGAAAATTTCTTAGCGCTCCTTACTTTGACGTTCGCTAAATGGTTGACTGGGTTTAGTCAGTAATGAGAGCAATGAATCGAGACCGGTTTTTACCCCTCCCCCTTCCCAGCCCCCCTTCCCCGACAATTCTAGGAAACACCCCCCCCCCCCCCCTTCTTCTTCCTCCTCCTAGGGCACCAATCCGTTCTATGCTCTAATCTGCCAAGCACTTATGGTACACGTACTTTTAAATTCTCTTTTGGTTATTCAATCGTTTAGTCTATTCTTATTCCTCGTTTTCATTTGCGAGTTGGTCTGTTATCCTTTTATTTTCTATTATTATTATTGATCTCCTGGGTCATAGTTCAGATGCTTGAATTTTCTTAGAAGGGGATTATTATTTTTGTGAATATTTTGCTCGTTGTACATATTGCAGTTGACTCATATTTGTCGTTCGTTTGTTTACTAGAGTATTTGTAACACAAGAATGTGGGCGATGCAAGAGAGCGTCGGAGCAAGAAGCTGACCCCGGACTGAATGACGGCAAAGCAAAACATAGTTTCGGAAATAGAGGCTATAGTTTTTATTTACGGAAAATATGTTTGGACACATTGCATCATAATGTGGTGATATTTATATTCGATTATAATACACACACACACACACACACACACATATATATATATATAATATATATATATATATATATATATATACTATATAATATATATATATAATATATATTATATATATATATATATATACTATATATATATATATATATATAGAGAGAGAGAGAGAGAGAGAGAGAGAGAGAGAGAGAGAGAGAGAGAGAGAGAGAGCTTTTTACGAAGATCTTATGACTCTTTGTCTTCCACGCAGTTTTTTTTTGGGACTAACCCCTTATTAATTTGATATATATCATATATATATTATATATATATATATGATGATATAATAATATTTATATTTATACATGCATACATACCATACATACCATACATACATAACTTTGTGTTTTGTTGACCTACATTAGCATCGATTCTCTTTGCCCTACTGAATGTAAAGTTATCGGTATCAAGTTCAAATTCACTCTTAAATTCTTCTTTTTTTGAATTATTGCCGCTCTTAATATTTTTTTCTATTCACTAAATCGTCAGATTGTTACCGATAAGATTTTCGATAGAATTTTCAACAGAGGTTTAATTTGCATATTCATGAATAATGAAGCCCTTAATTGTGATTGAATGTTGATTATATAAATGTTTATGTAGTATATATGCACACACACGCACACACACAACACACATATATATATATATATATATATATATATATATATATATATATATAATATATGTTGTATATATGACTGGTAAAAATGTTCTGTTACAACAGAATTTCATCTAATCGAAGGAGCCCAGAGAATCGCCAAAATATAGAGAGAAAGTTTACTCTCTCTCTCTCTCTCTCTCTCTCTCTCTCTCTCTCTCTCTCTCTCTCTTCTCCTCTCTCTCAGGTAGGTAATGAATTCATTACCTACCTGAAGAGAGAGAGATAGACAGCAGTCTCTGAAATATAGTCATTTGTTTCTATATTTTGGCGTTTTTATGGGTTCCTTTTATTAGATGTATATATATGATTAATTTTACATATATGTATGTGTGTGTTTGTTTATAAATGTGTGTCTGTATCTCAGGCCTTGAAATAAGGACAACCATTGGCTATTTGGAGACCATTCCACTGGCGCCACAGTGTGTGTGTGTGTGAGGGATGAAGCGTTGTCAAGCTCTAGTTCCAAGACCCAAGAGGATATGAAGGCGTGGCAGGTGTAAATAGTATGAGGGAGGAAGTAGATGTGGCAGAGAGAGAGAGAGAGAGAGAGAGAGAGAGAGAGAGAGAGAGAGAGAGATATTTTGCACGTAGCTTGATAGTGATCGGAACTGTAGGTATTCTGAAAGTGTGAATAGCCAATACACATTACGAATTGGAATGTGATGAAAGCTACAATAGTAGTATATTTCGCAGAAGGAAATGAGTGAATCTGCTATTTTGAATTTTTACTGTGAAGGTTTTTCAGTTTGAAATTGAGTCCAGTTAAGGGAGCTAAGAGGAATTTTGGCCAATCAGTGATTTTATTAGGACCACTATATATAGAGTCTCCACATAAGCTTATAGACAGACAGACAGACAGAGAAAGGTTTAAATCCCCTCATGTATCTTTTCCTTATCCATGGTTACCTAGAGTCGAATACATACGTGTATGTATGTATGTATGTAGATATATACATATATATATATATATATATATATATATTATATATATATAATATATATATATAATATATATATATATTTATATGTTTGTGTATGTATACGTATGTATGTATTTGTATATATAAATATGTAGGTATACATAGTATATACAATCATATATTTTTATATTAGTGTGTGCATATAAATATAAAATTTAATATACACATATTTACATATACATATATATACACTTACAAATACAAGCCAAAATTTCCCACCTACATTCATAAAAAAAAAAAAAAAAAAAATCTAATACCGAACTTCGATCACTTCGGAAATCAGTCTTGACGGGGAAGTGACGGACAGACGTACAGACAAACGGACACAAGTCTAAGAGGCCCAAAGGGGAAAAGTTTTCGAAGAAAGACGTCCAGTTGCTCATAAGTGACACAAGTAAGACGTGGGATGCAAGTTGCACAACTTTATATGACTTGGGAGACGACGGTGTTCTCTCGACCTTCGGGCTGAATACTTCATGACGGTCGCAACTTTTTCGATCTCGTTTTATTTATTTTTCATCTATTTATTATTTATTAAATTATTTTTTGTTGTTGTCTTGGGTTTTGGGTTTGGTTACCTGTGGCTGTTTCGGCGGTTTTTTTTTTCTTTTCTTTAACTTATTAGTTTTTTCTGGGACTTTAGAGGGTATTGTTGCTGTTCTTTTTTGTGGAAGTTGCTTATATATATATATATATATATTATATTATATATATATATATATATATATTTTTAGTTCAGTATATATTATGTAATGTATATATACATATATATATATAATATATAGTGTATGTATGTATATATTTATATACATATATTTAATGTATTATATATATGTATAAATATATTTATGTAAATATACATATATTATGTGTAATTATATATGTATGTATGTATATATATATATATGTATGTATGTATGTATGTATGTATGTATGTATGTATGTATTTATATACATATATATAATGTATTATATATATGTATAAATATATTTATGTAAATCTACCATATATTATGTGTAATTATATATGTATAGTATATAATATATATGTTTATATATGTACATATTGTATATACTAACAAACATATGTATACAGAAATTATGTATGGAAATTCGTAAAGAAGCTAAGTCAAACGGCAGAACCAGCTAGCTTCGTTTCAGGGAATCCCTTCTCATCCCCACCCCCTTCGGAGGGTGGCGTAGGGTGGGGGCGAGGTAGGATGAAACCCCATTATAAACCATCTTCCGGGTCCCCACTATAACCCTGTCAAGTTTCGTGCGCATCGGACAAGCCGTTTGGCCGTGATTGAATGACAGACGGACGGACAGACAGACATTACGCCCATTAGTTAGATGTGTATTATATATATATATATATATATATATATATATATATATATATATATATATATACTCACACACAACAATATGTTACACATACACACCCACACACACATATAATATATAATCCAGCTACCATGTCAGATCGTACCCAACAGGTATCAGGAAAATTACAGTTTCTTATTGAGTGATGACGGACGAAGCCGCTGATGCTTCGCCCAAGTCGTCGAGAACGGGAAAATAATTCCATCCCTCTGGGAGTTGGCCGAAGTTGCTTAAGTTTAATCTTCAACTTTATTAACTCGGAAATAAACTTTATTGTGGAATATTAAACTTCAGACAAACTTTATTCCGGTCTCCTGTTTTCGTTTTCGATTTGCAAAGCAGCAGTGGATGGGACTCGATCGTTCTTGTTTGTGTGTTTTATATCGTTGTTGTAAATGTCAGGGGTTGTTGTTGTTGTTGTTGTAAAGGTTGTAAATGGAAAGCCAAATTGCAGTAGGCGTTAAAAAGTAGAAGGAGAAAGTTCTTATGCTTCCGTTCACGATATTTGTTCTTTATCAGCCAAGTTTCATCCAGAATAGAAACACAATAGTAATGAAATAACAAGACCAATCATTTTTACGCTCTTCAATAAAAACAAGACAAGAATAAACCTTGAAAATAAAAAATAAAAAAATAAAAAGTAATTCAGGACATAAGAATATTTTTCTCCTCAATTTCGACACAAATCCGAACTTACACACACACACACACACACACACACACACACACACACACACACACACATAATAAGTATGAAACCAATTTTTCGTTCGTACAAAATTATGATAATAATAATCTGTAATTATCTTAACTCTGTATCCTCTCATTCTGTAATATAACGAAAAGAAGAATCGAGCTCAAAAAAAAAGAAGAAAAAGAGAGAGAGAGAGAGAGAGAGAGAGAGAGAGAGAGAGAGAGAGAGAGAGAGAGAGAAGAATCAATATGAAACAATTGTTTCCCTTCAAATTCGACACAAACCGGAAATAAAGAAATCAAGACATATGAATCGGTATAAAAAAAAATCCAAGTTCGAACAAACCAAACCAGTCCTTGCAGAAAAGAAAGAATCCAGACACATGAATTAGTATGAAAATATTTTTCGTCAAGTTCGAACAAACCAAACCAGAACTTGCAAAAAGAAAGAATCAAGACACAAGAATTAGTAAGAAAGTATTTTTCAAGTTCGAACAAACCAAACCAGAACTTGCGAAAGAGAAAAAAAAATCAAGACACAAGAATTAGTACAACAGTTTTTTTCGTTAAGTTTGACACAAACCAAACCAGAACTTGCGAAAAAGACAAAATAAATCAACAAGGCACAAGAATTAGTATGAAAATATTTTTCGTCACGTTCGACACAAACCAGTGCACTTACAAAAAATGAAACAATATAAAGTCAGTAGAGAGAGAGAGAGAGAGAGAAAAAAAAAAAAAAACAATCGGTAATTTTAGTGACTCCTTATCCCAAAGTCAATCGCCTGGGCTTTGTCTGAAAAGATCACCGGAGTCTCCAACACGACCAGAAAGTTTGAGATAAAACAAGGCTGGACTTCAGAAGAAGGATCGGCCCCAGCTGAATGTTTAATTTTAATTCGGCTTGTGTTCTCTTATTTTGTCAAAGGGATGGAAGAAGAAGAAGAAGAAGAAGAAGAAGAAGAAGAAGAAGAAAAGTCAAGTCAAGTCGTTCCGGACGAATATTTCTGGAGGGAGACATACATTATTCGTCTTTCCTTTCAGGCGGCTGGCTAAGTACTAAGGGCGTTTGGGTAATAGGGCCTTTGTTTATGCATGAAGGTTTCTGTTTCTTTTGCCGACGCGTATTTTCTGGAGGAGGAGGAGGAGGTGGTCTGTTATTTCAATGGGTTTTGGTAACGGCAAATCTGCTGTTTTTATGGGGATTGATGAAAATGAGAGCTATTTTAAAAGGTCTTGGTAAAGTGAAATCTGCCATTTTTATGGGGATTGATGAAAATGAGAGCAGTTTTAAAAGGTCTTGGTAAAGTGAGATCTGCCATTTTTATTGGGTATGATAAAGGCAAATCTGCTGTTTTTATGGGGATTGATAAAGGCAAATCTATTTTTATGGGGATTAATGAAAACGAGAGCTCCTATTTTAATGGGTCTCGGTGAAGGCAAATCTAATATTTTTATGGGGATTGATAAAGGCAAATTGCACACGCACGCACGCGCACACATACATATACATTATATATGTATATATGTATATATTATATATATATAATATATATATATATATATATATATATATATATTATGTAGATATATATATATTATTTATATATATATATATATTATATAATATATATATATATCATATATAAATAGATATTATATCCGTCTAAATAGTATAGATAATATATATACTATATAATATATATATATATATATATGATAGATATATAGATAGATAGATAGATAGATAGATAGATAGAAAGAGATAGTAGATAGAATATCGATAGATATATATATAGATATATCTATATATATATATATATAGTATATATATATAGACACATACATACATACATACATATATACATATATATGACAAGTAAAATAAATGAGTGTTTGTCAAATTTTACTGTGAAACCAGAAAGGAGAGAGAGAGAGAGAGAGAGAGAGAGAGAGAGAGAGAGAGAGAGAGAGAGAGCAATACATTCATATGGTGAAAAATGAACCTTAACTTCAACGAAAAAATCTTGAGCGCCGTTTCTAATGCAATATCTTGATTTTAATCACGAAATGTCCATTGAATCGAAGCTTCGGTTTCGACAGAAATGTTTCTCTCTCTCTCTCTCTCTCTCTCTCTCTCTCTCTCTCTCAGGCGAAAGTCTTGAAGATGTCCCTTGTACGAAGCTAATTTTTAAGCATCTCCTTCGGAACATAGAGCTTCAATAATTTTTCTTCGACGGGTTTGGTGTCAGTCGTCTTGGGCTGATTTTATCGAGGAAAAAAAAAAAAAAAAAAAAAACTCGCTAGATTTGTTTTGACCTTTTTTCGCTTACTCGGGGAGTAACCCTACAATCTACTTTGTTGTTATTCTTGTTGGTGGATAGGAAAGACCTATGGAAAACCCTAAGAAGGTCTGAAAGAGGTGTTTAGCGTTGAGTTAAAGATACAGGATTTTTAGGAGAGGATATTTATGATTTATTTATTACAATAAGAATTTGTCATTACCTCTACAGATTTATTCTTCGCTCCAAATTTATTCTGTGCATGTTGTGTGACACTTCGAATGCTGTATCTGCGGCATAAATTAATGTAACTATCGAAGTTCGGTGTTTCTGAGCATAATAAAAATGACTATTATACTTATTTTCTTAATATGGCCTCGCCAACTTGTAGATTCTCTCTCTCTCTCTCTCTCTCTCTCTCTCTCTCTCTCTCTCTCTCTCTCTCTCTCTCTCTCTCTCTCTGGGTCCCTCGCCGTAGGTAAATAGCTTCAGAATCTTGGTACAGATTAACTGACTGACATATTTCGAGTCTGACCCATAAAAGATTTAGAGTCCGGAATCGTCTCCCTAATAATATAGGGGCTCGGAGAGAGGGAGGGAGAGGGAGGGAAGGGGGCTGCGTTTTGGGGGAGGGGGAAGAAGGGAGGAGCTGGTATTCTAGGAGAGAATTATTCACCTTCATCCTTATTATTCAGTGAATAATTGCTAAAGGATAAAAAGACAGGTCTGGGACGATGTTCTTCGGCTCGATCCTTTAATAGCAAATTTGGAATAGAGAAAGAAATTCTTAATCTGGTGGGAAAGAGAATTCGAGAGAGTTTTTTTTTTTTTTTTTTTTTTTTTGCGGGAGGAGTGAATTTAGGTTTTTTTGAGGGGTAAATGTAGTTTTTTTCAGGTGAAATGGATGTAGGGTTTTTAGAAGGGAGTGGATGTAGGTTTTTTGGGGAGTTTAAGTGGATGTAGTTTTCGGTGGGTTTAGTGGATGTAGGTTTTTTGGGGTGTGAATGTAGATTTTTTAGGGAGTGGATGTAGTTTGTGGGTTAAGTGGATGTAGGTTTTTTAGGGAGTGGATATAGTTTTTCGGCGGTTAAGTGGATGTTGGTTTTTTGGGAAGTGGATGTAGGTTTTTTTAGGGAGTGGATGTATGTTTATAAGGGGGAAATGGATGTAAGTTTTTTTGGAAGTGGATGTAGCTTTTTTGGGGGTTAAGTGATGTAGGTTTATTGGAAGGAGCAGGATTTTGGGGGTAGTGGGTATAAGTGTTGTGGGGAGTGAATGTAGGTTTTTTTTGGGGGGTTGGTTGTTAACTGGATGGAAGTGTTTTTGGATGTGGGGGGTGTGGATGTAGGTTTTTTTGGGGGGGAAGTGAATGTAGGTTTTTTTTTGGGGGGAAGTGGATTTAGGTTTTTGGGGAGTGGGTGTAGGTTTTTTGGAGGGAGTGTGTATAGGTTTTTTGGGGGAAGTGGATGTAGGTTTTTTGGGGGGAAGTGGATGTAGGTTTTTTTGGGGGGAAGTGGATTTAGGTTTTTATTTTTGGTAGGAGTGGTTGTGGTTTTTAGTTCTTGGTAGGTGGGGGGGGGGGGGGGGGGGGAGAGGGGTCAAGAGAAAGAAGGTGACGCTCCTGTAAAATTTCCATATTATCACTGCTTCTGGCTATTTATATATAGCATTGATGCATACAAGAGAAATGCCTATTGGTAGATATCACTTTTCAATGTTAGTTAATTAGGTGCTATAGTTTTTTTCTCTCTTTTTTTTCTAGGTAGAAGACGCTCTTCGAAATTTTCCAAAGTATCATTGCTTTTGCGTCGTCTTAATTCGGTTTCCAATGGCTTCTCTATAACAAGGTCTTGAGAGCTATACTCTCTAGACCTTGCTCTGTAACATTGATCGTGCGTTAGTGTTTGCTACTTTCAGAAACATCTTTGTTAGTAAACTGATTGGTAGTTGTGGATCCAGAAGAAAGGTCATTTTTCCCAAGAGAGAGAGAGAGAGAGAGAGAGAGAGAGAGAGAGAGAGAGAGAGAGAGAGAGAGAGAGCTTGGAAATTTCACATTCCTGAGCAAGAGTAGTCGATTATTCCACTCAGAAGCTTTGCTTACCTACTTCTATGAGTTGCTGATATAACTTTTATGTCTATTCATGTATGTAGATACAGTGTATAAATGTGGATTTTCATGGTTTTAAAGTTCGTAATCATGACTTTGTAATGCGATATGTCTTGGTCGCTCAGTAGGTGACTGGGTGTAATGAGATAAAATAAAATATTTTATTTCTTTCGCCAGATTTCTTTAGGTATTTTTTCCTTTCCTTCCCAACGTCATTCAAGACCTTTTGATTCTCTCCCCAAATTATAGTAGGTCTTATGTTTTCGTCTTTCGTTTCTCCATAATTATTTCTTTTATCTTTTATTATTTTACCCCACTTTTTGTTCATTACTCAACGATTATTGCCCTTAGAGTCTTTACTGTATAAAGTAAACTTTTAAAAGTAATCCTCATGCTCGATAAAGTAAAATTTCCTTAAGACATAAAGTTAACCTTAAAATAATCCTCATTCTCGAAGAAGTGTGATTTACTTAAGACATAAAGTAAACTTTCAAATAACCCTCATTCTCGAAGATGTGTGATTTACTTAAGAAATACAGTAAACTTTAAATACCCTTTATTCTCGAAGAAGTATGATTTACTTAAGACATATAGTAGACTTTAGAATAATCCTCATTCTCGAAGAAGTCTGACTTACTTAAGACATAAAGTATACTTTCGAATAACCCTCATTCTCGAAGAAGTGTGATTTCTTCAAGACATGACAACAATCGCCCAGTATTCGTGATTGCTCCAAGGAGTAAGATTTCCTCAAGACACGAAAGTAAAATTGTGAAAATCTTCTCGAAGAAGTATGATTAAGCCCAGGACGTTGGTGACCACGTTATATCACCTTCCTTCCTTCGTGAACGACACACGAAAGAGAAACCAGGACGGCGACGTACCGCTGACGGTAATGAATTGTACAGAGCCGAGTCATTGCAACCCATCAATCACGCGTCTCTCTCTCGACACGGACGTAGCAGATACCAGCAAATGTTAATGAAAACTTTGCCGTTTCTTCGGCGGTTCTTCCTTGATTATGGATGGCGCGATGCATTTCTTACGAATTTTAGCTCTCTCTCTCTCTCTCTCTCTCTCTCTCTCTCTCTCTCTCTCTCTCTCTCTCTCTCTCTCTCTCTCTCTCTCTCTCTCCTTTTTTTTTATATTTGAGATTGTCCGGTCACACGCGACGCTCCTTAAAGGTGAATCTCTCTCTCTCTCTCTCTCTCTCTCTCTCTCTCTCTCTCTCTCTCTCAACATCTTGCCTGCCATCTGCTCCATCTATTTACTACCCACATTTATATATTTTTCCATCCATGCTGTAATTCACATTCCTCCATCTATATTTCACTTCCTTCCATCTATATTTCACATCCCTCATGTGTGTCACTTTTCTCCATCTCTATATTGTCTCTCCCTCCACATATCTCTTCCCTCCACACATTCCTTCCCTCCACATAGCATATATCCCTTTCCATTTGTTTGTCAGCTCCTTCCTTCTAGATATACCTTCCCTCTGTGCACCCACGTATCCCAAAATCTATATTCCCTCGTTCTCTCATTTACTTCCCTCCTATATACTTCCCTCTCTCCTCCCTCTCCCTCCCTCCCTCCCTCCCTTCCGATAGGGCCCTCCCCTCTACCTACGTATCTTTTCCCATTCCTCATTTATTCAAGTTTCCAACATTCTTTCTATATTCCCTCCTTCTCTCGTTCTCTCATCTCCCTCCCTCCTTCCCTCCCTTTATCTCTCTCTCTCTCTCTCTCTCTCTCTCTCTCTCTCTCTCTCTCTCTCTCAGTTGCTTCTCCTTCCACTTCATTTATTAAAACCCAGTTCCGTAGTCTAGGGACAAGGTGATACAATTTCATTACAGAGGATTTTCACCTAGTTTGACTCTCAGCAGATCGTCGCTTTCGTTTTTTTTTTTTTTTTTTTTTTTTTTTTTTTTTTTTTTTTTTTTTTTTTTTTGCTGTTCAGGGTTTTTCGAAGGTTTACTTTATTCACTTGATTCTTGTTTTTTTTTTTTTTTTTTTTTTTTTTAGCTGCAATGCATCTTCACTTCCTGGAGTGTTTTCTTCCTCGATGTTTTATAGTGAAGGTTTAATGAAAGTGCCAGTGCCTCCATTCTTGTCTCATCAGTCCAGAGAATTATTATATATATGAATATTTCGTGTTTTATGACTTTTATTCGGAAGTATATTTTGGAATTATACTTTAGAAATCATCTCTTGCGAATTATCTTCTAATTTTGTATTAAATTATCTGATAAAATCCCTTTTCTACATCATAGTCTTTTCAAATCATCTCTCTCTCTCTCTCTCTCTCTCTCTCTCTCTCTCTCTCTCTCTCTCTCATGAAATGACTTAGAAAGTAATCCCACTTAATTATTTTAGCAATCATCTTGTGGAATTATCTAACTTATAAAAGTAACCCACATAATTATAAAATTAACCCAAATAATTATTGTGTGCACTCACCATCTCGAATTATCTATTCTTGACAGAAATGTCTTATAACCAAAATAGCTTTGCGTAATAATCTTCAATCTTTGAAAATTATCTTTCAGAATAATCTTTCAGAATAATCTTTGAGAATAATCTTGTAGAATTACCTCTTCTTGGCTGTTTGATTAGCGTGACCTTTTATTTTCTTTTCGTTTCTTTGTACAATTTTTTTTTATTTCTCCAATTCCGAAATGTTACATCGTTAGAATTTACACGATGAGATGCTTAATGTTATTTTCAGAAATGGCCTTTGTTCTCTTGACTGCGTTTGCTAGTAGCTTTTGTTGTTGTTGTTGTTGTTGCTGTTGTTTTGTTGTGCCTTTGTTCGTACCTGCGTTTATGTAGGTGTTTAGAAAGAGAGAGAGAGAGAGAGAGAGAGAGAGAGAGAGAGAGAGAGAGAGAGAGGGAGGGAGGGAGGAAGAGATTGATTTTACTCCTATCAAGGGTGAATCAGAACCCTGTAAAAGTATTACAGTAATATGACTTCTTTTGAGAGAGAGAGAGAGAGAGAGAGAGAGAGAGAGAGAGAGAGAGAGAGAGGAAGAGATTGATTTTACTCCTATTAAGGGTGAATCAGAACCCTGTAAAAGTATTATAATAATATGACTTCTTTTGAGAGAGAGAGAGAGAGAGAGAGAGAGAGAGAGAGAAGGCATCCTCTGAATCCCTGAAAAAATAATGCGATGTGGTTGGCGAGACGCGCTCTTTACCTCATGCACCATTAAGATTAACCCACCTAACCCCTTCCCCTCCCCCCTCCCTCCCCTCCCCTTCCCTTCCCTTCCCTCTAACCCCTCCCCTCCCCCTTAAAAACCAAAAAGCGGAGGACCTGAGCCTGACTGTCGGCCTGTGTCGGTAGGCATCAAACGTCGCCTCGTTTTAGCGATCGATACCGTAAGATCTTCGAAGTCGTTGGATGCCTTTTTTTTTTTTTTTTTTTTTTTCTTTTTTTTTTTTTTTTTTTTGGTTCTTCTGTCTGTGTCTCTTTGTGAATTCCTCGTCATTATTAGATCTTCGAAGTGGTGGGATGCTTTGCGTGTTCGTGTGTGTGTGTGTGTGTGTGTGTGTTCCACAGCCATCCGATTTCCTCGTCATTATTAACCCGGAGGTCATGATCGCCCGCTCGCTTCCGCCGGTACATCAAAGAGGAGCGCGCGTGAAATTCTTATGAATGAGCGTCGAGGTCAGAACGAGACGAGACGGCGTAGCGAGAGAGATATGAGCAGGAGCAAGGTCCTTTTAAATGTATTTAAAGGACCTTGAGTAGGAACATCTCTCTGGGTGCTGCGAGGAGCGAGCGGATGAGTGATAGATTCGGTGTAAGGATTTTATTTAATTTTTTTTTTCTCAAAGGTGACGACATGATGGAATAGCGAAAGATCGTCCTGGGTCATCCGCTGTTTTTCGGCAATTTTAGATATTCGATTATATTTCGTAGTTTTGCTTTTATCTTGTTTTATTTATTGTATCGTTTTATTTTTGTTTTTACGTTGTCGCATCGTCTTTGTTGGTGTTGGTTTTCATTGAGTTTTATAGTATGTCCATTAGTATCTCGTTTATCTAATTATTCAGTATTGACAAAGATTCGCACAATTTGTGAAATTGCCAACAGCTAGTCTATAAATTTTATCAGCAACCTCTCTCTCTCTCTCTCTCTCTCTCTGTGTATGTATATATATATATATATATATATATCTTATTATATATATATATAATATATATATAGATATATATTTATATTATATAATGTATATTTATATATGGATATACGAGTATAATACAAAATATACATATATACACATATGGATAGATTTAGATACCCATAGCATATTGACCCAAATCTAAAAGTTTTCAACTTTAATTTTTGTAATGTTTACTCGCATCAGCTGAACAAGTAGTACGGTATACAAAACGAAATATTTTCTTTTCGTAGGACTGCATTGCGTGCAAGCACAGTAGAATTACGTTCATCACCGTGTTCGTTATAAGGGTTTAATATGCACGCACCTCTAACGGACACCATGCTACACGGATCAAGGACAATGTACGATATCTTTTCGCGGGCGCGCGCATTGTACGCCAGTTAGAAAAGTCTCTCTCAATCAAGAGAGCTGTTGATGGCGCCTTCGATACGTTCCTTTGAAAGCCACGAGCGACTGAGCCCACGCCTGCTTGGAAGGGGGAAAAAATATCTCCGTGCTTGTTTCGACGCACCTGGGAGAAAATTAAAAGTAAATACGGGAAAGATTAAAGATCTGGTTTGCGAAGGAGGAGGCTGAGGAAGACTCTCGTATGAAGGTGGGTGGAAGGTGGCGGAGTCGTCGAAAGGGGGAGTGGGTAGGGGTGAAAGGGAGTATTGGTAGTACTGGAAGAGCTGGAAGGTTGGTATTGTTCACAAGAAAACTGGAACCTTTCGGTACCGCTAGGCGGAGAACTGCAATATTTTGGGTAATGTCCATAGGATAACCAGTTCCCTTTTGGGTAGACTGGAATAGGTATTTTTTGGTACTGGAAAAAAGGGTAATTGTACGCATGAACACTTTCACCTTATGGTACTACTAGGCGACGTAGTGTTGGCTGGAAGAACTGGAATGTTGTGAATAGTATCCATAGAATAAACCTTGCCCTTTTATGAAAACTGGAAGAAGTATTTTCTGGCCCTGGAAAAAATCAGGATAATTGTCCATAGAACACTATCTTCTTTTGGCACTACAAGACGACGTAGTGTTGGCTGGAACAACTGGAATGTTGTGAATAGTACACATAGGATATACCTTGTCCTTTTGGGAAACCCGGAAGAGTTATTATTGGCACTGAAAGATAGGATAGTTCTCTACAGGAAGCATTTTATGGTATCGCTGGAAGAGGTAGTGTTGGGCTGAAATATTTTGGATATTTTCCATTTGATAAACCTTGTTCTTATGTGAAGGCTGGAAGGAATACTTTTGGTACACTAAGATGGGGTTATTGTGCACTGGAAAAATTTGAATTTTAGGATTACTGGATATTATCAACAGGATAAACCCTGTCCTGGAGAGTTAGTTTTGGCACTGGAAGATACGATAATTATCCTCTGGAATTTTCTCCTTTTGGGAATACTGGAAGAGGTATTATTGGGAATAAGAGCTGCATTATGAGTAATGATGAAATTGGCTGTTTTGCTACCTGGAAGACAGAGTATAATTATACAGAAAAAGACTTGGAGAAATCGACCCTACGACTGGAAGACAGCAGCAGCAGCTTCATAAAGACTCTTATCAAGAGTGGCATTACATCGTGGGGTCTTTAGAGAAAGAGAGAATTCCGGCGAATGGATTTCGCAAACCTACATCGCAACTTCAAAGGGATTTATCTGCTCGTGGATCGCCTTTACCCAAATTACTTATTGATATCCTTTTAAGCAGAGATTCGTTTGATGTTCCGCCACTGGAAAAGTGTGGGAGAATAAGTAAAGAGTTACCGGTAGCTCTGGCCAGACTTAGTTACTGGCTTTTCGTTCTTTACATTTTATTCTGAGACGTCGCTAAGCATCAACATATTGTCTGGTTAATTTCAAAGCAATAACGATGTTATTGCGAAAATAACACGGAATTTAAACACTGCGGATGAAGTCAAAGGCGAATACATCCTGGAAAAGCGCATAATACTGATTTATTCCAGGTAGGGTTAATAAAATAATAATAAACAATAATAATAATAATGATAATAATCATAATAATGTTATGGGATATGCCAGTGGAAATTGAACCCGTAATCATTGGGGCACTAGGAGGCACGATCCCAAGATCCCTTAAAAGGAACCTGGAAAACTTAGATGCCAAAGTGGCTCAAGGACTCGTGCAGAAGAGTGTGCTCCTAGAAACCAGTGCACATAGTGAGAAAAGTGATGGACTTCTAAGGAGGCAGGATGCAACCCAGAACCCC
The DNA here is from genome assembly GCF_015104395.2 of Macrobrachium nipponense. Lineage (NCBI taxonomy): Eukaryota > Metazoa > Arthropoda > Malacostraca > Decapoda > Palaemonidae > Macrobrachium > Macrobrachium nipponense. Next base: position 50,385,291 of record NC_061097.1, on the reverse strand, counting down.
ACACTATAAAACCACCGAGTCGAATAGGATGGCTGTGATAGACCAAAAAAAATAGAAAAAAAAATAATAATAACAATACATGTGATTCAGACCTGAAATGATGGAGAAGTCATAATTTATTTTAATAGTTTTCATATAATTCTCCTTCTGAGTTTACTCCCTAGCCGGGGTCGCCGTTTTTTATAAACATCCTACAGCAGTTTCTATCTTGAAAGGCTTACTTCACAAAATGCCTTCCTGATTCCAACCCTCCCTGTTTATCCTGGGTTGGGACCAGTCCCCCACCCCCCCCTCTCCCCTCCCACCCTTCTAGGTAGATTGATTATTTAATCCCTAGCTGCAACCCCTTTCATTCCTTTTTTTTTTTTTTTTATTTTTTTTTTTACTGTACCTCCGTTCATATTCTCATTCTTCTATCTAGCTATCCAACCTCTCTCAACATTTCTTTCAACGCCTGTTTACACCTCTCAAACCTTTCTGCTCCTAATTTCCGTTTCAGCGCTGAATGACCTCACAGGTCCCAGCGCTTGGCCTTTGACCTAAAATCTACATTTCATCCCATGCATTCAGTTAGTTTATGATGTTTAAGATTACATAATGATTCAGTGTTTTTTTTTTTTTTTTTTTTTTTTTACGTTCGTTTTTCGTATATTTCTGAAACACTTCATTAGTTAGACGCGGAACCTTTTCAAGTAGAGATGAATATATTGAAAGAATTGGTTCAGTTTTGCTGCGATAGGTGTTCGATATTTGAGCTTGTAAATATTTCGGCGCTTGAGTCTGGAGCCTCCAGTGCTTTGCATGATACCTTTTTTTTTTCTAGATGATTAAATAGGACAAAACTCGTCGCATACGAAAAATATCTAGGGGTCAGGTACCTCTGAGAAAGGTATTGAGTTTAGGACTGTATAATGTATTGATTTTTTTTATATATATATATATAATACCTGGCGTCCGCATTGCCTGAGATATCCATCTGTTGAAGACAAGGAAAAGAAAAAAAAGACTGAGACACTTAATCATGATGAAGGTGAATTTATACAGACAAGACACCGCCTGCTGGAGCATTGAGTTCGATGGGGGTGTGGAAGGGGTGAGGGAGTTTGTGTCCTGGGAAGAGGAATAGGAGGAGGAGGAGGAGGAGGAGACGGTGACGGTATCCTGGGAAGAGGAGGAGAGGGCAGTTGTGGTGATGGTGGTAAGTGGTTGAGTTGAAGGCTATGCTAGGAGAGGGAAGAACTCGTTTAACTAAGGTATCCTGTCAGTACAAACACCCTCCTCCTCCTCCTCCTCCTCCTCCTCCTCCTCCTCCTCCTCCTCCTCCCCCAATCTCCTAGACCAGCACCACCATCTCCTTCCTTCTTCCCTCCCATCCCCCCTCCTCCGTCATCTCCTTTATTCTCTTCCTTTCCCCAATTCTCTCACCCATTCCTTGCTTGCGCCTTCTTTGTACTTTTTGTTATTGGTAAGTTTCCTTATGGCCGTTTTTTTATTTATTTTTCTTTATCCAATTTCCTTCAGGTGACATTATCTTGTTTCCGCCTTCGTCTTATTATGTCCGAAATTCTTCTATTGTTTTTCCTCCTGCCTGTCTGTATGTCACATAATATTATATATATATATATATATATATATATATATATATATATATTATATCTATATATGATTGTAGAATATGTTTTCAGTATCCAGGTCACCAGAAGTGATTGACCTGCGTCATTACCCTGAGATGTATATATATTTCAAAAATTGAACTAAAAGTCTAAATGTCATTTGACATTTGGTAATAATAAAGAATATTATTTTTTTATAAGTATAAACAGGTCGAAAAAAATAAACCGCTACAATTTCCGAAAGATGTTCAGTCGCCGTTTCACTTATTTCATTCATTGAGTTTTATTTTATTTGATAAGTTAATTCTTCTTGATGATCACAATTTGGAATGGATAATTATTTTTAATTGTCCATATGCTTACTTCATTACTTTCTAATGTTTCGCTTTTAATCATTTGATTTCTTTATTTCCCCCTTCGCTCGATCTTTCGTTGTTGCCCAGTTAAGAATTTGTCTTGTTTAAGCTCGCTTAATTAGTATAGTATTCATACTGTCCAGGGAATACATTATGCTCAAAATGTCATACGAGTATACGTAGTTCTTTATGATAACAAATTCACTTCTTGATTCTCTCTCTCTCTCTCTCTCTCTCTCTCTCTCTCTCTCTCTCTCTCTCTCTTGTATATAGTAAACTGTGAGTAGTATGAAATGTAACTCAAGCATTGAAATACATTTTATCCTTTGTAAGATACAGAATAGCCAATGTAAATATCGGAAATAAAGCTTATTATTATTCTCTCTCTCTCTCTCTCTCTCTCTCTCTCTCTCTCTCTCTCTCTCTCTCTCTTACGAGGAGACCTTACGGATCCCAAGGTCCTGTCCATCATTAAACTTTCGACAATTGATTACGGGTCAGAATCAGAAGGAAGTTTCGCTCGTCTTAAGAACCGGAGATTGACAGGAAGGAACTTTGATCTTCCCCCCTGACCGTCCCTCCCCTCCCCTCCCCTCCCCCACCCGTCGACCCTTCGAATTCGTAACTACCGTAAATGTATGATTGCGCGTAGCGGCCGTGATAGTTTGCTCAAGTGGGATTACTCGCCGTTTTCGTTTTCTATGATTTTGGATGTTCACTCTGTTTTCATTTTCTGTGACTTGGGATGTTCATTCCCTTCGTCTGCTTTATTTTGGACGAAGAAGATTGAAGGAGATAATCTGATACGCGTCTTTGAATTATGATACACGTCTTTTACTTTTGTCTGGATGGGGATGGTACAAGTATTGCAGAATGGTCCACGTACGATGGTTCCGTTTCAAAGGGTACCTGTTGTAGATGTTTTCCAAGTTTCGAGACATGTACCACGTCCATTTGCAGATGGTTCAGGACCACGTTTATTAGTTAGATGTTGGAAGGCAAGTACATCAGGTTAGTGTGATATGTTACATTGTAAAGGAAGTTTACAAAATACTGGAAGGAAAAGGGCCATTTGTCCAGGAATCCAGATACAAGACAACGCACAAGACAGGCTTTGGAGCACAGATCTGAGATTTACCCTGATGCGAGATGTAGGCACTGACACACGCACACACACAAACACACACAAACAGAGGAAGACGCACAGCACATTCATTATTGCGTCTCTCCCTCCCTGCAACAACTTAGAACCACGTTCTGGAACCACAATCAGAAGCCATTGGGGGCTGTCCTTAGGCCAAACTCTGAGAAACTACCGGACAACTGTTAAGAAGTTGCCAGTTCCTGACACCTCGAGTATTGGCAGCTACAAGGCGGCGGTGGGGTCTCGACTTCACAGCCTCCGGAACTCGGAACTTGTGACATTGCCATCGTCTCAAGATACTACGAGTGTGGTGCCGTTTAATCTCCTTCCTCCTCCTCCTCCTCCTCCTCCACTTTTGAGGGCTTAGTTCGGTCAATAATTAGGAAGGCTAACGCGCTTTCTGTAGCTAGTGCCTTTTGAGATATCCAGACGCGACATTTTCAGCACCGTTGCCAACACCACCAGCTAGGTCTACTAGACTGGAGCAGTAGGAACCACTGGTACGACGGAGACACTAGGCCAAAATCTTGAGGTGGGGTTTTGCTCGGTGGATTATGGTAACACTGTGGCCAGCAAGGGTAATGATAGACACTTTGATGCTTCGACTTGTGGACTTTGAGGTGCCGGCCGGACTTGGATCTGGACTTTAACGACTCCTCTCCCCCTTCCGAAAGCTTTGAAGGACGTCAAGGAAGGGAAGACGGCCAAGGAATACCGAGAGAGAGAGAGAGAGAGAGGGGGGTGGTAATTAGGCGAGAGACCTGAAAGGGGTCATCCAAGGCCGAAAGAGGAAGTAGTCAAGACGATGGGAAAGGAGAGAGAGAGAGAGAGAGAGAGAGAGAGAGAGAGAGAGATTAGATTCAAGTAGGAAAGATTTCGATGCATTAGACAGTTGCTTTTGAGAGATTTTTAAGACGAGTAAAATGGCTGAGCAAGACAATAAAGAGAAGTAAAAAAAGGCTAAGTAATTAGTCTTGAAACGAAATCACAGTTTAAAAAATGTATAGAAAATAACATGGACTGGCTGCTGATGGACGGGGGAAAGAAAGAGGGAAGAGAAGAACGAAAGGAAAAAAGTGAGAATAATTGAGAACAAGGAGATGGAAGAGGCAATAAGATAAATGGGGGAGAGGCATTATCATGACCTGCGTAAATGGTCCAAGGCTTTGAATTTGAGGTCGGGTGAAGAGGGGAAGGGGAGGGGAGGGGAGGGGGAAGGGGTAGATGGAGGGAACGAGGGTAAAGGAGGGGCAGAAGGAAAAAGACTGAAAACGGGGTGGGAGAAATGAACAGGGAAGAAGAAGGAGGAGGAGGAGGAAGAAAGAGACGAAAAAAAAATGAGGAAACATTGTTGAAAAGGAGGACACACATAATGGAATGATAATTTAAACTCGAAAGAAAGGAAGAGGAGGAGGAGGAAGAAGAAGAAGGGAAATGGATAGTGGGGTCCTAGAGAGAGAGAGAGAAGGAAGAGGAGAGAGGAAGAAGAGAGAGAGAGGAGGCCGAAACTCGAGGGTAAAAAAAAAAAAAAAAAAAAAAAAACAAAAAAAAAAAAAAAAAGGCGAGGTTCACTTTTTAATAAGTTTTGGGTTTAAATAATTTTCCCCTTCTGCTGTCACGGGAAGGAGTTTGCAAATGCAAGTGCTTTGAAGAGACCCCTGTGACATTTTATGAGGACGTGCAAGCACGCGCGTGCATTGTACTTAGAAATTCTTGCTTTTTTAGACAGTAAATGTATTTGTGTGCGTGTATTGTACGTAGAATACTCTCTCTCTCTCTCTCTATCTATCTTTTTTTAAGCAGTGTACTCGTGGAAACGCATTACATATTATTTTGGTAAGCTATGCAAACCTTAGAGCCTGCGTCATTTTGAAAATGATTGCACGTATGCGCACGTATCGTGCATGAAAGTACGTACATTTGGAAGCAGTTTTGTGTGAGGTGTTTATACATACAAATACTTTTTAAGTGTATCAGTCATTTTGCAAAAATGTACCGAGACAACTCGGCGTTTTAGAAATGAGTGCGGATGAGCACGAGCGCTGTGGATGGAATGGAAATGCGTGCGTTGGAAAGTGTTAAAGGAATGTATTTATGATGGTGTACTGTACTGTATGTCTCCGTGTAAACTGTGAAGAGAAATTTTATAAATAATTGTAAATTTGTAAATGCATGTACGTAGAAGTATTTATGGGTTTTCTAACGTATTATGACCATCTCAAAACTGTATGTCTCCGTGAGAACTCTGAAGAGAAATTTTATAGATAATTGTAAATATGTAAATACATTTAGAAATATTTATATGATTTTTCTTAGGTATTATGACCATCTCCCAACTGTATGTCTCCCTGTAAACTGTGAAGAGAAATTTTGTAGATAATTGTAAATTTGTAAATGCGTGTGTTTTGAGAGTGAGTGCACAAAACAGATCAGCTGTATGAAGTACTTAGGTTTTTATTAACATTAGGACTTAGTACTTGCGGCATATCTGAAACGTACGCATTAATATACAGGCATTTGACGATTAATTTTGCATTTTACATTTGATTCCCCCCACCCCCCCTTTCACTTTGATGTTATTTAGATTGACAGAGTGAAAAAATGTGATTTCTGTCCTATTTTAGAAGTGTTGATGATTCCTCATTACCTTTAATTTGAGATAACTTTTTTTTTTCCAAATCATTTCCTTCCCGCGTTATCTTTCATTAATAGTTATTGACAGTTTCACGAGCCTTTGTTTTTTCCCATTGACTTTTGCAATGTTATGATGCTATGCACTTTCTTGTCTTTCAATGATTGGCTCATTTTTCCATCCAAAATGTCTAAGTAAATGGCAACTGTGTATTTAGGTGTGTTCAGGTATGGTGTACAGCGTGTTCAGATAATGAGTGTATATAATGACAGGATGTATAATGTTTAACGAATAATGTATAATGATGATATATAATGATAAGATGTATAATGTTTAACGAAGAATGTATAATGAGAATGTTTAATGTTTAACGAAGGATGTTTAATGTTCAACGAAAGATGTATAATGATGATGTATAATGATAATGAAGGTGTATGGGTGGCAACAATGTCTGCTTTGTGTCCAAATGACGATAATAGGTGTGTAAAATGGGCCAAGATAATGACGGCATCCTGTTCCTGTAAGGGGTTAGTGCCTTCAGTTAACCTCACGCGGTGCACTGTATTCATATTACTCTTTGCAGCATCCCTTCGTCCCATAGCTGCATGCAACCCTTTTCATATTCCTTTTGCTGCATTTCCGTCCATATTCGCTTTCTTCCATCTGACTTCCCAACCTTTCCAAACAGTTGAATCTTCCTGTTATGCCTTTCTTCTTGCCGTCAATTTCCCTTTCAGCGCCGGATGACCTCATAGGTCCCAGCGCTTGGATCGAAGGACGAACAGCATTTTGCAGCCGCTGGTCCTGGAGCTTCTCCTTAGAGATCATTTTAATTGAAATTCTGGGAACTCTGAGAGGGAGTCTTTAGCCCCGAGAGAGAGAGAGAGAGAGAGAGAGAGAGAGAGAGAGAGAGAGAGAGAGAGGGGGGGGGTGAGGGACAAAGTTTGTGTGTGTGCATTTGAGAGAGTCGGTCAGACAGAAAGTGTGTGCATGTGTAGTTGAGAGAGAGAGAGAGAGGAGAGAGAGGAGAGGCACACACAGTGTTTACATGTGTGTGTGTATGGTATATATATATTTATATATATTATATATTATATATATATATATATATATATATATATATATATATATACATACGAGAGAGAGAGAGAGAGAGATTATTTTGATTCAGCTATTTTTTGCATATCGAGTCAATATTAACCTTTGCTCTTCTAGCGAAAGCTGACACGATTTAATCTGAGAATATATAAACATAAAAGTAAAACAGCCATAGTAAAGAGTGTTTTTCATTGGAGCACTGGGTGCTGATGTGACCTGTCATAGTTTAAACCTAACCCAGTCTGCCAGTTGGGGTCAGTGACCTTTTGAGGTCACGTTCATGATGGTGCTAAAAGGCATTAAGTCAGTCACCCTAACCTAACCTGACCTAACCCAATACGACACACATATTATTTAATTGGAATTTCCTTACCTGACGGTTCCACGTACAATGCAAAGCTGCTCTCTCTCTCTCTCTCTCTCTCTCTCTCTCTCTCTCTCTCTCTCTCTCTCTCTCCATTCATTAGTCCCAGATTTGTAAGGAAGAGCTCGTCATCCTACCGAATCATGAAAAATTTGGAAAAAGATAAATAAAATTGAAAGAAGTGAGAAGAATTCCATAAAAAATGCAACAAAGGAAATATTTGATAGAATATTATGGATTATCTTTTTTTTCACAAAATTTGTAAACATTATGAAAATTAAGTGAACATGGAAAGTAACTTGCATAAGGTTTAAGTCCGCACGTCCTTTAAAAAAAAATAAAAAGAGGCAGTGAATATTATGAATTATTACAGCGAAACCCAGAAAACTTTAAAAAGAAGAAAGTGAATTTGAAAATATCAGTAGACTGAAAATTTATTTAAGACATTTTCTACCCCAAACGAAACCCAATCTTTAAAAAAATTTAAAACTATAAGCTACAAATAATCAAAAATAATTTAAAGATAGTGAGAGAAATGGAAATTTCTTCCAAATTGTGATCTCATAAAGAATCCAGGAGATACGTGACAAATTTACCAAGTATATTGATATATTTTCTGGAAGTATTTTTTTTTCAAGGAAACGAAAGTTAGAAAGTGATATTGACTGAAATTAACCAGGACAGAAATGAAACATTCTCGGATGTTGAGTATTTAAAATTTTGTTTTACAGTAAGCTCCAACCTAAAATATTTTTTTTTTTACTGTAATTGCCAACCGCAGAATATTTTTTATACAGTAAAGAGCTTTTTTTTACAATAATTGCTGGCCACAAAAGTTTTTGTTATAGTAAGTGCCAACCACAAAAGATTTTTTCACACTAAGTTCCAACCACAAAAGATTTTTTCACACTAAGTTCCAACCACAAAAGATTTTTTTCACACTAAGTTCCACCAAACAAAAAAAAATTTTTTTTCACACTAAGTTCCAGCCACAAAAAGATTTTTTCACACTAAGTTCCCCACTTACAAAAATTTTTTTCACAACTAAAAGTTTTCCCAATCACAAAAGATTTTTTCCACACTAAGTTCCAACCACAAAAGATTTTTTCACACTAAGTTCCAACTACAAAAGATTTTTTTCACACTAAGTTCCAACCACAAAAGATTTTTTCACAGTAATTGCCAGCCACAAAAGTTTTTGTTATAGTAAGTGTCAACCACAAAAGAGTTTTTATTACAGTAAATGCCAACCACAAAAGAGTTTTTTACAGTAAGTGCCAACCACAAAAGATTTTTTACACTAAGTTCCAACCACGAAAGATTCCTTTACAGTAAGTGCCAACCCCAATTTTTTTTTACAGTAAATGCAAACCACCAAAGAGTTTTTTTTTTTTACAGTAAATGCCAACCACAAGAGTTTTTTTCCAGTAAACGCCAACCACAGAAGATTGTTTCTACGGTAAGTGCCAACCATATATTTCATGAAAATATAAATATTAAAGAATAAGAGACGACTGAGAAATCAATCAAAATATAACAGTTTAAAAAAGATAGAAACGATTGGGAAAACTGGCAAAAAAAGAAAGTAAGAAGTGAAAATGAATATATATGGAAAGAAACGAGGAGAAATTCCCTCAGATGTTAACGCGAGGCATTTACACGAATTTGTCCTTGAATGATTGACCGACCAAAGTTCCGGGCTATAGCTTAGGAACTTCGCCTCCAGCTGAATAAAGCTTCCAGGATTGCTCTTAAAAGCAAATGCCCGGTGATGAATCACTTGCTTATGTGGAAATCATTGGGTTCTTGACTTTTGGGACTTTTGGGTTGGGGGCTGTTGAGGGGGTTGGGGGTTTGGCTTCGGCCTTTGAACTGTGTGGGCGGCTGGCGGTTCAAAATTGTACGACTGCATATAGCTTTTGAAACTTATGCCTTGCTTTGAGGGAGAGCATTGGATTCTTGACTTTTGGGGTTGGGGGTTGGTGAGGTGGAAGGTTTTCTGGGCGGGCAAAGCTTTAACTACGAGGGTGGCTGGAGGTTGAAAATGTAGGACTACATACGGCTTTCGGAACTGACGCCCTGCTTGAATGGAAATCATTGGGGTTTTTTATTTGTTTTATTTCTATTTTTTTTACTTCTGGGTTTGGAGGTTGGTGGGGTTGGGGGGTTGGGAAGGTTAAAGGTTAGGCCTTTGAATTGGGTGGGCTGATATCGGTCGAAAATGCCCTACATTAATGGAAATAATTTTTTTTTTTTTTTTTTTTCTTTTACTTTGAGCTTGGAGGTTGAGGAGTGGGGTTGGAGGTTTTGTGGTGGGCCCATGAACTAGATGGGCGGCTGGAAGTTGAAATATATTACTACATAGGCCTTTTGAAACTTTGATTGAAATCATTGGGTATTGACTTTTGGGGTTGGGGTTGGTGGGGTTGGAGGTTGAACTGTGTTGGCGACTGGCGCTTGAAAATGGAAAACTATGTAAAGCTTTCAAAAATGAGGCCCTGCTTTAACGGAGAGCATTGGGTTCTTGACTTTTGGGGTTTATGGGGAGGTTTGGGTTGGGGTTAGGTCTTTGGAGTTGGGTCGGTTGCTTAAAATTAAAGTGTATGATTCAATATGGCTGTTGAAATTTATTCCCATCACTTGCTGAAGTTGACATTTTTGGGTTGATTCTTGGGTGTTGGTGGTGGATTGGCTCAAAATGGCTAGAGCTCTTGTAAAAGATATTTTATTGGGTGGGTGGGGCTGTTGAATATTTAATATACGAATTTAGAAATATATGACTGTTGAATTGAATGCATTACGCTTGCCTTTGTCAAAAGCATTTTGAGTTTTTGACCTCTTGAGTTTGGGGGTTGGGGTGGGGGTGTCGGAAGGAGAGGATACTGAGTTCGGCCCCCGACGCCAACTGTTGTTGATAGCAAAACCTTCCTGACGGTTCAGAATGTATGACTAAACGTGGCTGTCGAGACAGATACCCCCAGGAGGAGTGGGCGAAGTGTCTTGGCGCTGCCCAGCAGAGAGTTACCCTTCGGACGCTGCGGCAGTTTGTTGCCAGTGAGTTAAGATGAGTAGCAGTGAGTTACAGTGAGTTGTGCTAAGTTATAGTGAGTTATGGTGAGTTAGTGTGTGTCGTCGTGGGCTCCGGGGACAATCACAAGCCCTTCCCAACTGCCAACTTTCCGCGCTACCAATCAGCAGTCGGGCAAAGTCTCTCCGGGCGAAGTTTGGTCGGAGGTGAAAACCACGGGAGTGAGTCCTCTCTCTCTCTCTCTCTCTCTCTCTCTCTCTCTCTCTCTGTGGGGCTGCTACAACCACAAGAGCCCAATGTCCATCACGTGTCCATTAATTCGCCACCCAACTTTCTCATTTCTCTCTCTCTCTCTCTCTCTCTCTCTCTGGCCCTCCTTGGAAATAGGAAACAGTCTATTCGAACTTTGGATTCCTCAGCCGTCTCCGATCGTCATTCTAGGAGGAGCTTCTAGGGGCTCTGCTGCGGTCCCCCTCCCTCCCCCTCCCTCCCCCACCATAACTCCTTCACGTCCTTTAAACAACCCCCCCCCCACCCCACCCTTCATCCAACCCCCCCTCCTCCTGGTTCCTCCTACCCTCCTCCTGTAACCAACGCATCGATCTTCTGTTAATTTGCCTCATTCACAGTCTTAATATAATTGTTGTTTGTGTGGTTAATCTCATCTTTACGTTTTTCATTGACGTCTTATTCTCTCTCTCTCTCTCCTCTCTCTCTCTCTCTCTTTCTTTAGCCGTTTTTACAGTAACTTCAGTTTTTTCTTCCTCATAATTAGTCTTTTATATATATATATATATATATATATAGTATATATATATATATATATATATATATATATATATATAGAGAGAGAGAGAGAGAGAGAGAGAGAGAGAGAGAGAGAGAGAGAGAGAGAGTGCTCGATTTGTTATGTATCTAACTAACAGTCATTTAGAGAAAAAATAAGACAATTTGTCGTATATTTAGCACTCCAGAGAGAGAAATAGTGTCAGGAGCAAATAGTAACTTGTGGCACCACACATATATATAGAGAGAGTGTGCGGTCAATTTGATGTTCATATGACACCAGTGAGAGAAAGTGTGAGTTAGGGAAGTGGTGGGCATGTGCCTGGCACCAAAGAGAGAGAGAGAGAGAGAGAGAGAGAGAGAGAGAGAGAGAGAGTTAGTTGTTTGGGTCACCACAGATACTTATTGAGTCCCTTCTCGCTAACTTACGAAAAATGAAAATGACATCTTACATGACACTACCGGGCAAGGAGAGAGAGAGAGAGAGAGAGTGTTATCATTTATTTCATAGACAGAGAAATTAAGCATACGTGTCTGTGGCACAGGAAGAGAGAGAGAGAGAGAGAGAGAGAGGGGGTTATATATGCGTGTCCCAACTCTC
>NC_061097.1:50366169-50368669 GCF_015104395.2 Macrobrachium nipponense | reverse complement strand
CGTTATACTTGAGTTTTTTTATTCCGTCTTTGGCATTATTTTTCAATTCGCAATTCGGTCTTGATTGCACTCTTTAATGGTTAATTTATTTTTCATTGTCCCTGTATCCTCTTCCCTTGTTTTTTCAATCTCTCTATCTCCTTCTAACATTTTACTTTTATTTTTCTCTGTTAGATTAGGTTAAGTTTCATTATGGTAGGACATTGCATCAATGGTTAGGTTAGGTTAGTTTAAGTTAAGTTGTGTTAGAATACTGTACCGAAGGTTAGGTTCAGTTAAGTTAGGCTAAGTCAGGACAGTGCACGAAAGGTTAGGTTAAGTTAAGTTAGGACGCTGTACAGAAGTTAAGGTTAGGTCAAGTTAGTTTAGGTTAAGTTAGGACAGTTCACCAAAGGTTTGGTTAAGTTTAAAAGTTTAACTCACGTTCATTTTGGGACTAGTGGACCGGGAAAAACTGCAGCTACACTTGATGACTGTAAAAATAGTCACTTCATTCATCTTATCTCATTTTGTTTTCGTTCTCTTATTTATTCCCTGTCCCTTTACATCTCCCCGTCGATTCATCCCCGGCCAATCAGCGGCACTTGGAACTCATCAGGAAGTTCGGGGGTCCGATACCAACTTCAAGGAGGACCAGAAGAAGAAGAAGCCATATACAATGACTCTGGTCAATTCGTTTCTCCTCCTCCTGGCTCCCCCTCCCCCCATCCTCCTCCCTCCCCTTAGCCCCTTCCCTTCCCCTGGTTTATTTCCCCCTCCTCCTCCTCCTCCTCCTCCTCCTCCTCAGCAGTGCCTGTACACATCGCTCCCTTTCGGCTACTTTGCTGTAGTGGAGGAATAGACCAAAGGCAACTTCTGCAGAGGCTGTAGGCCTAGATTAAGGGTCATTATATTGGAAGGGAAGAGGGTAGACAGAGACAGAGAGACAGAGACAGAGAGAGAGAGAGACAGAAGAGAGAGAGAGAAAGGGGCGGTTATGATTATGCAACAGTTGAAAACTGTTGTAGTGAGGAAGCGCATAAGATGTACAGGTGTTCATTCCAATAATCACAACCCGAAAAAGATTGTTTAATGCAAATTTGGGTTATGGAGATATATATATATATATATATATATATATATATACAGCTTAAGATACCATTTTCGCTTGCAACTAATTCCTGGTTTTAGAAAAAAAAATGGCATTATTATTTTTGTCTACATCCACATCCTTCCCTCACCCCCTCTATGCATCAATCGGGATAGACCCTCGGGTTGAGGTGGGAGGGGGAGGGGGGGGTGAGAGAAGACCTCACACACTTCACATCCGCCTCCTGATAGAGACTGAAGTTGATGTGATGTTTGTTTTTGGCAGTCCTGGAAAAACATCCTGTTTGGAATTTTTTTTAATATTTCCAGTCAGTTTCCCTGGAAAAAAAATGAACGAAAGTTGCCCAGGCATTGATGGACTTTGCCGTTGCGACTTCTGGTTATCGTGTAAATAAATGTATTACATTTATTAAATTATTTGGTCAGTTTTCATGAAACTGCCCTGGCAGAAATTGACACCTGTTTTGGTTAGAGAGTAAGGGGGTTTGGGGAGAGGTTTGGCCACATACACCCCCTCCCCCCAAATCCATTCACCTTTGCCAAATGGGATGATACATCCTAATTAACCATTGATAACCTCGTCTCTTTTGGTTGAACAAGTTCAGGGGTCCACATTGTACACATTTTTGGGTAGGGATAGGATTTTGCCACGTCCCTTGATTCTCTCCCTCCCCCTCCCCCTCCCCCGGCCCATTTAATTTTGCTAAAAGGGATACATCCTAACTTAACCTCTACCAACCTAGTCAAAATTGGGTTTGACAAGTTCAGAGGTCCACAATAGGCTTCTTATACCTTTCAGCACTTTGCCACACTTCAGGTTAACTTCTAGACAAGAGCCCGTGCTAGCATAAGCCAGCTTAATCGAAACCAACCACGAGCAAACTGTATATATTATTATTATGTTACGAATGTTCATGCACACAAAGTTAAATGGAGAACCATAGCTACATCCCAATGAAAATAGCAATTATGTAAAGATAAACAAACGTGGTCAAAGGTCTGTTTTCAAACTATCTAAACTACGTATTCTTATTATTAAAATGCTTTCAATAAATACAATTATACTTACGTGTGTATTATATATATATTATATATATTATATATATATATATATTATATATATATATATACTATATATATATATATATATATATAGCGCGCGCGTACATCCACATATTTGACAACCAAAGGGTTTAGCTACATAGAAGTGAGAAAACACTATTCGCTAACACACCAGAGGTAATTACGCAAAGGTTACATAGTTTACTGTTCCTCTGCATCAGACGGCTAAAAACGAGTGACGAGCAAATTCAGTTACCGTTCCATCTTGATTTCGTCCCTCGTTCGGTCAACGTTGTCAAAGGCATCAGTGCCTTCGACAAATACAAAAATTAAATAGCAAATCTTTTGA
>NC_061097.1:50353669-50361169 GCF_015104395.2 Macrobrachium nipponense | reverse complement strand
GGCCGTTTTTGTGCGCGAGTTTGCCTTTTTGTTGTTTCCCAATGAAGTTGAAAGTTTAAGGAGTTTTTTTAAGTCTCTCTCTCTCTCTCTCTCTCTCTCTCTCTCTCTCTCTCTCTCTCTCTCTCTCCTCTCTCTCTCTCCCCTACGTTGTCATGTATCGGAGCGGTTAAGGTAGTCTAGCGATGGTAAGATAAGAAAGGGTCGTTGCGTACTTCCCTGATGATTCAAATATATATATATATATATATATATATAATATATATATATATATATATATATAACGTATGTGTATGCATGTAAGCATGTATGTATATAATTAATTATGTATAAATACCAAAACATTCGGTACATAACACAATTACTCAATTGCTTTTATGTGTAATTTAAACATTAATATACTTATTGTTTTTTTATTTTATTTATTTAATTTATTATTATTATTATTATTTATTATTATTTATTATTATTATTATTCATACTCTTTTTAGCATGGGAGAGTATTGAGTCGAGATGTTAAAAGGTTAAGTTATTGATCCAAGAGAAAATGGAGAAAATCTGGACGAGAGAGAGAGAGAGAGAGAAGAGAAGAGAGATCCTCCTTCCTTATTTTAAGAAAGAACGCTGTGGGAGGTTTTTAGTCTTTAAAAAACCTTCACCAGTGGATATTCTGCCCGGGAGGCAATTGTGGTCTAACTACATCCAGCCACTCTGTATTAACCCAAACGTCTTTCTCCATTAGGAACATCGTTTAGCCATATTAAAAAGAGAGAGAGAGAGAGAGAGAGAGAGAGAGAGAGAGGAAAAAACAGGCCTGACAGCAACACCTCCTTTTCCCACTCATCCACAACACTCTCCCCCCCCCCTCAATCCCTCCGTTCCCTCTCTCTCTCTCTCTCTCTCTCTCTCTCTCTGGAAATGACCGACTGGAATGGCCTCCTGTTACTTAACTGCCATGTGTGTGTTTTTTTTTTTTTTGTGAATGGTGTTTAGTGGTATTATCTTAGGCTCAGACTGCCTTCCAGTTTTTGAGAGTGAGATTTTTATTCTGTGAGATATTTATTCTGAAAAAAAAAACTTCCAGTATAGCTGGAAGTGTAACTGGAAAGAGAACTGGAAGTATAAAAAAGTATAAGTGGAAAGAGAACGGGAAGTGTAACTGGAAAGAGAACTGGAAGTATAAAAAGTATAACTGGAAAGAGAACTCGAAGTGTAACTGGAAAGAGAACTGGAGGTGTAAAAAGTATAACTGGAAAGAGAACTGGAAGTGTAACTGGAAAGGGAACTGAAAGTATAAAAAGTATAAGTAGAAAGAGAAGTAGAAGGGAAAGTTGGAAAGAGAACTGAAAGTATAACTGGAAAGAGGACTGAGAGTGTAACTGGAAAGAGAACTAAAAGGAAAACTGGAAAGAGATCTGGAAGGAAAACTGGAAAGAGAACTGGAGGGACAGCTTGAAAAAGAAATGGAAATATAAAAGGAAAAAGAACTGGCAGTGTATCTAGAAAGAGAACTGGAAGGAAAACTGGAAAGAGAACTGGAAGGACCCTGGATGCTGTATGAGAGGTTAGCGTCCACTTTATATCTTCCAGGGTTCTTCCAGTTTCCAGAGTCGACCATGATTAATTGGGTGTTTCTTGGCTGCCTTTCGCCCACCATCTATCATTTTGCCTTGTCCAAACCATTAGATTATGATAGTGACGATGATGGTGTTGATGATGTTGATGGTGGAGGAGGAGAGACACTACTCCTCCTCCTCCTTCTCCTCCTCCTCCTCCTCCTCACACCCACCCCTGTGGCTCCCATTGAGCCATCTACATCTGCCCATAAAATTCTCATTTGTCGATCTCCTGGAAAATCGACTCCTATGGAGATCTTGCAATGTCGACCGTACACACACACACGCACGCGCGCACGCATGCACCCATCTCGGTGCTCTCTTGATCGCCCTCGAGTGTGTATTTTTTTTTTTTTTTTTGCAAATCTGCATCTGTGTGCGTTTGCGAGAGAGAGAGAGAGAGAGAGAGAGAGAGAGAGAGAGAGAGAGAGAGAGAGAGAGAGAGGCGCAATCAATATTTCTCTGCATTTATTGATTGCCGCTTGCAATCATAACCTGTAGAGCAGGGCCGTTAACTGTGGGGGGGGGGGGGGTGGAGGGGGAGGGGGTACCCTGAGATAGGATGGGGTGATGAGGGCTGCAAATGCTCGCACATGAAGGGGTGGGGGGGGAAGGGGGGAGAGGAAGGGGGTGTGTGATGGTGTGTAGAAAGATGTTGATAAGTGTAAGAGAAAAGCGAGAAGGGGATAAAGATGTTCGAAGGATAATGGATAAAAAGGGGGAAAGAAAGTAGATGGCGTTTGTTGAGGGGGATAGAGGAGGAGGAGGAGGAGGTAGGATAAGAAGGAGTGTGGGGGAGGAGGAGGAGGAGGAGGAGGAGGAGGGAGGTGGAGGAGGAGGGAGGAGGACGGACGTAAGGAATATAATGGCGTGCTTCATTAAGGAAAGATAATCATGGTGATTACTCCTGCGGCAGTAGGCACCTTGGTTGAAGTTTTGGGAGGTGGGCCAAAGGGAAGAATAAGTGAGGAGGAGGAGGGAGGAGGGATGGAAAGGCAGGAAGGAGGAAGGGGGTGTTGGAAACGAAGATAGTTGAAAAGGATCATTCTTTCAGCGGCGTCTTTTGAAGGCAGATCTGTTCATTGTAACGTTGAATAATACTAATAATAATATAAAGTCGGTTCTTCTTCTTCTTCTTCCTCTTCCTCCTTTTCTTCTTATTCTCTTGATTTCGTTCCGTGCATCTCTGCATTCATTGTCCTACTCTCTCTCTCTCTTCTCTCTCTCTCTCTCTCCTCTCTCTCTCTGAATGATATTCACGCTTGGACAAAATGTGCATTGTAAGTCTAAAACTATGCATTCTTGATGTAAGATTAATTCTCTCTCTCTCTCTCTCTCTCTCTCTCTCTCTCTCTCTCTCTCTCTCTCAGAGAATGTGCATTCCATTTCATGCGAACATTACTTCATAAAAAGGTTGGAAACTCTGAGTATTTAGTTAACCTTCATAAACGACCTTCAGTAATTAAAATAATTAATCGGGACGTAATGAATTTAATCCCTTTTCATCATTATGATAACTTTTAATCCGCGTAATAACTTTGATTCGTTACAGACATTAAGGAAAATCATTTAAAAAAATCGTTACAGAAGTTAATGAAAATTAATGAAAATTTTTTTCTTATATTTGCACACTTTTCTCATGTGTTGGTGACGTCATACTGGTGACGTCACGGGACACCTAGCACCTAGTACCTTTTTCCAGCCCGGACTTGAAGGAAACGACAGCGAGAAGAGAAGGAGGTACCCACCTCCTGAAAATTGGGGCCGGGGTGGGAGGTTATTGATATTAGGGAAAACGTAACTAGAACCAGATTCCAAAGCTGGTAGTAGAAGGAAAGAAACCTATTAATAGAGACAACAGTCGGCTGGTTGTTGGTTTTCCCAAAAATTAAGAAGTGGTAAACTGACAGGTGCAACGGGGTGCTACTTTTTGCTTTAAATCGTATGACCCAGAATTAGAAAGGAGTTTTATTTCATCGATATTCTCAAGAATATATTTTCTCATGTAGTAGAATAACCGTACGCCAAAGGACGAGGCGAGGGTACCCCGGGCTGGACGAAGGTGGCTCATTGGTTTGTTGACACAAGGGTGTCTTATGCCAGCACGGAAACATGTCCCAAGTTTGACATGGATTGGGAGGTCTAGTGTGGACCTTTATTAACAACAAAGACGTGGTGAATGTAAGGATAATTGTGAAGTTTATTGTCACTAGATTATTGTTACAAGGAAAATAAATTATAAATATATATATATATATAATATTATAATATATTAATATTATATATATATAATTATTATATAATGATACATATGTATTTATATAAAATATATATATATATATGTTTATTTATATATATTATATATATATTTATATATATATATATATATATATATATATATATATATAATACATATGTATAAATATATATATATATAGATATATACATATGTATTATAAATAATATAATACTTATATATATATATATATATGTATATACATATGGACTATATATATATATATATATATATATATATTATATATCTATATATATATATTGCTTGTAACGATAATCTAGTGACAATAAACTCCACGTTTATCCTTACCTTCACCTCGTCTCTTGTTGTTGAGACTGAGGTCCACACCAGACCTTCCAATCCTTGTCAAACCTGGAACATGTTTCCGTGCTGGCATAAGCCACCCTTGTGTCAACAAACCAATGAGCCGCCTTCGTCCAGCCCGGGCTACCCTCGTTCATGGCCACAGAGTTAATATACTTTGGTCAGGATTCCAGGACGGTACGTGACGTCCCCAGGTAAGAAAGGCCTTAAAGCGTCATGTGAATTGATTGAGGGGGCACGGGGGACGTCAGAAAGTTCCGGAGCCGTAGAGGAGGCAGGGGAATTCTAGAGGATGGGTAGTATGAGTCATTATATTTTTCATTTGTGTATTTGAGTTAAGTGGCTCTCTCTCTCTCTCATTTTTGTATATCCATGAAATTGTTTTTAGTTTGTTGTATACAAGGTTGAAAATCTTTTAGAGAAAATGCTCATGTTTGCAGTTTAATAATAATAATAATAATAATAATAATAATAATAATAATAATAATAATAATAATACAGTTTCAGTCAACACTGTTATAATATATTGTCGGATGAAAAGGAAGCTTTAATAAGCTTAAATAAATATCTTTTAATTATAGTATTTCATGGAACTCTTTTTAAACTATTTTTTATTAAACCAAATGGCAATTCAATCCAGTCACCTGCCACTGAAAGTTCCTCGGACAAAGTTCCTCGGACAAGATGATTTTAACGTTACTAAAGTTTTGATAAAGCTTCCAAATGTCAGAGTTTCCTATAGGTGAAACTTGAAAAGTAGTTACGCGAAAGGTTTAGATTTTAAGTCATTGAGGATTTGAAAAGCATTTTAGAACCGAATGCTTAGTATTTGATTTTTTTTTTTTTTTATTGTATAAGCATATCGTGAATCCCGTTTTTCATCATCTGGGGATGTTCAGTATTTATTTTTTTCTTTTATGTGATAAAAGCATATCGTGTGAATTGCTTTTTTGGTCATCTGGAGATGCTTACTCAATGATGCGAGATGCTTCGAGTTTCTGTGTAACTGAATGCATAGTATTTAATTCTTTTTTTCGTATGTGGGATAAGAATACTGTAAATGCGTTTTCAACATGTGAAGATGCTCACGTAATAGTAAGAGATGCTTCGAGTTTTTTGTATAACCGATAGGCTTAGTATTTAATGCTTGTTTGTTATTTTTTTCTGGTATAAGCATATCATACGAATGCTTTTGTCATCATCCGAAGATTAATAAGTAATTATATGATATGCTTAAATTTTTTGTGATATTATATATAAGGTAAGATTATCACGCGGTTAGGATATAATCAATTATAAATTACCTCTATTACCTGATTTAATATTTAATTTTTTTATTTGTAAAAAAGGAGAGGTGTAATTTACGTCGTTTTTCTTATAGACATCGATTAGAAAAGGAAATGAGTAATTTTTATTTATATATTTAGACAAAGATTAAAAAATATTCAGTTTTATCTGATGTAGCTAATTAACATACATATTCCAGAATAAGGAGTCTCAACTCTGTTGATCGTTAGTACAGCTGCTCTCTCTCTCTCTCTCTCTCTCTCTCTCTCTCTCTCTCTCTCTCTCTCTCTCTCTCTGCGCAATAAACACAAGACATTTTTGTTGTAGAATCAGCAGGAGTTTCAATTCTGTTTAACGCTAGTACACCTGCTTTGCTCTCTCTCTCTCTCTCTCTCTCTCTCTCTCTCTCTCTCTCTCTCTATTTACATTTATATACCTCGCTACGTCCATTTCCTTCGTAATATCCGAAGAAGTTCCTTCAGTGGTTGGAGTAACTGCTCGGTTGTCGCTGTTTTATGCAAATAAAATAGCTCTGGTAAGCGTCTCTGGGTTATGGGCTCTGAACAACATGTGAGTGACTGGTAGCGTATTGATTATGGATTTTTTGTTCATAGGAATGGCTTTGGGAACTTTTGGATTATGGAATAACTCTATTTATGCATCAGATACGCAGTTTTGTTCATTGGAATAACTCTGGGAACTGATGGATTATGGATTCTGAAGATGAGTAAGCCTAGTTATGAATTCTGTTCATAGGAATGGCTCTGAGAACTGATGGATTATGGATTCTGAAGACGAGTAAACCTAGTTATGGATTCTGTTCATAGGAATCACTCTGGGAACTGATGGATTATGGATTCTGAAGACGAGTAAACCTAGGTATGGATTCTTTTCATAGGAAAGGCTCTAGAAACTTATGGAGTATGAATTCCGAAAATGAGTAAACTTAGTTATGGATTCTGTTCATAGGAATGGCTCTGGGAACTTTTGAATTATGGAATCTGATAACCAGTTAATTTAATTTAATTCTTGATTTTGTTTGTTAGAATGGCTCTAGGAACTATTGGATTAAGAATTTTGGTAACTAGATACGTATTAATTATGGATTTTTTTTTTTTGTAGGAATAGTGCTGGGAACTTTTGAATTTTGGATTCTGTATAAAAGTGTAACTTATTCTGTATTAATAATTATAGATTCTATTCAGTGGCTCTGGTAATGTTTGTATTATAAATTTGGTAATGTTTGTATTATAAATTATTTACATAGCGTCCTGTTGTCGTATTGGTTAATGTATCTGTTTATACCTGAGGCTGTAGTAATGTTTAAATCATGAATTATATCCTTATAAAAAAGTTTAATTATGGATATTTCTTAGACAATGGCAGTGTTAACGTTTTTTGATTAAGTTCATTAAATGGTCTCTCTTATCGGAGTTCATTAAATTGTCTCTCTTATCGTTTTAGTAGCGAATTATTTTCATTTTAAGTGTGGATACCAAACACTTTATCGAATGGGAGGGAATGTGGCAACACTGAAGGTCAGTTCTTAAGAGTCGGTGTTGTAACGTAATACTTATTCATTTTAATCTGAGATGGTTCTGGTAACAAACATTCCGTTCATAGGAATAAATCTATTAACGCTTCTTTTCACACGAATGGCTGGCAACGTTTTAACTGTGGATTTTGTTCTGAGAAATGCCGCTGATATATTAATTTTAGTAACGTAATCTGATCGTGATACGATGAGCAACTAAATCGGGATGTAATTTTTATTAAGAATGACTTGGTAATGCTGTAATTACATATCAGTGTCATCTGACGCTTTAGTTTTTTTTCCCCGAAGATTGCCAACCCTCCATTGCAAGTCAGGAATGAATAACATATTCTACTAACTCTGGAAAGTGCTGCCAGACGCACGATCCATGGCTAACTTTAACCTAAAATAAGATCAAAGCTACTGAGGTTAGCGGGTTGCAATTC
>NC_061097.1:50318669-50348669 GCF_015104395.2 Macrobrachium nipponense | reverse complement strand
TATATATATATATATATATATATACATACATACATACATACTACATACATACATACATACATATATATATATATATATATATATATATATATATATATATATATAAACATACATACACGACCAGACTAATAGACACGTTATGATTATTCTTGTTGAATGTGTCAGCCATTCAATTCCTATAGTGCTCGCGTAGCCGACCGGACAAAAAAACGAATATGACAGATGAAAATAAACTTTCTGCTCGTAAAGAGAGAGAGAGTGAGAGAGAGAGGAGAGAGAGTAGAGAGAGAGAGAGAGAGCATCAGCTGGGAGAGCAAACGGAGAGATTC
Source organism: Macrobrachium nipponense (assembly GCF_015104395.2). Classification (NCBI taxonomy): domain Eukaryota; kingdom Metazoa; phylum Arthropoda; class Malacostraca; order Decapoda; family Palaemonidae; genus Macrobrachium; species Macrobrachium nipponense. Next base: position 50,348,340 of record NC_061097.1, on the reverse strand, counting down.
TGCCTCCAGAGTGCAGTACCTACTGTGTTGCTTGATCTGAGACTTTGCAGGCGCCCGCGCACAAGCGCTTTTCCACCCACCACTCCCCCTTCCCCCCCCTTTCCCCCTCCCACTCTCCCCCTTCATTCCCCATCCATCAAGTTGTCCTTCCCCCCCCCTCACCCCAACCTATGGACCAACACTCTCCCTCCCACCTTCAACGTTTACCCCCTCACCCATCTACTGACCATCCTCCCATCTACTCCTCCCTCTCCCCACCCCCCTCCTCTCTCTCTCTCTCTCTCTCTCTCTCTCTCTTCTTCTTTCTTCTTCCTTCTTCTTCCACCCATCCGGCCACTTGGTTTTTGTTGATTGTGTTTTTCATTCACATCTTGCTTCTCTTCTTCTCTTTCTCTCGTGTCTCTCCCTCTTTACTATTCTCGGCTTTCTCGTCCCTCCTTGTTCGTAGTTTTCCCCCCGTTTCCTTATTCTCTCTCTCTCTCTCTCTCTCTCTCTCTCCTGTCTTCGCTTTTCCCCGAGTCAGTTATTGTCTTTTCTCCCTCCTGCATTCACATCCTTCTCTCTCTTCTCTCTCTCTCTCTCTCTCTCTCTCTCTCTCTCTCTCTTATATAGGGTTTTATTATATGTTTATCCTTTTTACTGTTCACTTTTATAACATTATGGCGGTATATAATGATCTCCCTTCACTGTATTCTTGATTGTTTGCGCTTGTTTATTTTGTTGTTATTTATTTATTCATTCATTCATTCACTTTAGTGGTAAGGTGAAATCATAAAAAAAAAAATTCAAATTATGAATTTGTCATTTGTGGATGATGGTGACAAAGAAAAACATCTATCGATCATTATTGATAGAATAATGACTGCTCTTCTGTTGCGTATTTATAGTAATATCTCTCATCGAAAAGTTTCATCTGTTCATTATTCTCTACTTTAATTGTCGTATTATTATCGCATTCTGAGTCGTTACTTTTAAGACTTTAGTCGTTAGCAAGTCGTGTCTCATGTCATGTCGTTGTCAGTGTAATGTCATGATTATGCAATGTTCAATATAATATATATTCTTAAGAGTATTTTATCTGTTTTAGACCTGTTTATTTTATAAAATCTATTTTCTAATGTTTATGCGTCATTTCGTAATGATGTTGTTATGCTTAATGTGTCAATTCTATGTATGTGTATACATACATACACAAACACACACATATATGTAGGTATTTATATGTATACATATATACATATATAGATATGCATTGATATATATTGATATATATTGATGTATGTATAATCTTTATCATGCATGCACCCATATCATGCATAGCTCAGCTGATGAGAGAGAGAGAGAGAGAGAGAATTACACACACTCAGAATGATGAAACGCGAAACATTTCCAAGATAAAAAGCTGAGGGAAGACATGAATAGGATCCCTCACTCGGCCAAGTAGGGAAAAGGGAACGCTACGCTAACGCATAAATATATAACAAAAGTAGAACTCCCGAAGTCCTTTTGGCTGTAAACTTGCATATTTATTTATTTAGTCTTTTTTTTTTCTTTGCTTATTGCCATAAATGCATTTGCATACGCACTTTATGCCTCCAAGGGGGAACTTTAATTGCAATTTTCTAGGCATCAGTTGCTCAGGGGGAGTTATATATATATATATATATATATATATATATATATATATATATATATATATTATATATATTATTATATATGTAGGTGTGTTTGTGTGTGTACATGCTTTTCGATGCATTTTGCTTATGTGAGCTTTTATCATCTGATAAAAGGTGGGACTGTCGAAAAATGCAAGGAAATGATTGCTGCTGTGAAGGGGTCGAGAGAGAGAGATGGGGTTTTTAGACTTTTGAAATGATTATATTTTGCTATTTAGCGCCATACTACTTCTTAGTTTTATTCGTATGATATTTGTTCAGTATTCTCTTATATGAAAATGGAGTAGAGTAAATTGAATATAAAGTGGATAAGCATATCTGATATTACTAGCTGCGTTTGATAGCAATTTGTATGTATATGAATAGGGGCATACGTATGATGCATATACTAGTAGATAATAGACATTAATTAAGTATATGCATAAAGTGACGAACTTCTGACAGAATGCTTAAACTGCTTTATAGAATAAGATTATTGTTTCGACAGCCAAAAGGATGACCTAGGTGGTGGCGTCTTCCAGCAAACAAATAATCCGTTTAGTCTTTAGTTCGAATTAACCAGTTAAAAGTAATTTAACTGTTACATTTGATTAGAACCTTTCAGCTCATGAAAAGCACAACGTCAGTGATGTATTTATTCACTAAGGGTTGAGATGTCTTTTTTTCCTGTTCAAATATTGATACATATACTCGAATTTATTAACACGTCTCCTAATGCGTTTTGATCAATTTAATAGTTTTCATTTATGAAAATGGAGCCGTAAAATGTGGAGAAATTTATCAGGTTGGATTAAGTTTCCCTGGTATGTTCATAAGTCAGAATCAGTACCTCTAGTTTTAAGAAGTTAAACTATGTAACAGTTCGTATTTTGCAGAATATGAAAAAAAGGAACAGTTTAATACGTAACTTTATTTACTGTAGATGAAATGCTTTCGTCATCGAGTAGACAAATTCGGTTTCATTGACCATCATGAATAAAAATAATTCTTCTCAGAAAGCAAATATACATATATATCATCGCGTGTCCTTTTGTGTCTTATTTTATTCTTCGCCTTCTAAATGAGTGGTGTGACCTCGTCGTTCTAACGAACCGCGACATCGTTTGCTTGACAAAGAAAGATGATGATAACAATACAAGAAAGGAAGAAAAAAAAAAGTCCTCCAAAGAATACATGTGTAGACTCTAAAAGCTCCGTTGTGTAGAGTCGCCTGCCCTCTATCGGCGGCGAAAGCAACTACACATCATCACATCACGCCTGGACATAGCGCACGCACAAACAAACACACGCACGCACGCACACACACACACTCACATGCGACTTCTGCAAAAGAGAGAGTCGGTGAGAGAGCGAGAGAGAGAGAGAGAGAGAGAGGGAAAAAAAAGTGGGGAAAAAGGCTTGGTGCATTCTTCACTTGATCTTGAAACTGGTCAGCGGGGCGCATGCGCACAACGGTTTGGGCTCGTCTTCCCCCGCCCCCTTTTTCCCCCACCCCCTCTGTATCTCTTTCCCCTCCCCTCCCCCCCTTTCCCAAGGGGGACCCTTCTGCCTCTTGGCCGTTTCCAAAGTTTTCCGGAACATTTCAACTCGAACGCCCAGGCGATTACGTGAAAAGCATTGCGACCGATAACCACCAGTGAATAATGCATTCACGAAACTTCAGAAGAAGAAAAAGAAGAAGACTAAGAAGAAAAAACGTGAATAATCTATGTTAAATTTTTTTTAAGGTTAGGGGATGTTGGGGTTTTGGGGTTTTGGGTGTTGGAGAGCAGAGGTCTATCGGGTTTTGTTAAGGGGGTTTTGGGTGGGGGGTATAGGGGTGAGGTTGAATGGGTTTTAGTACCCAATTTTCATAACACGCATTACAGCATCGCAAAATTAATATTTATATATATATATTGTGTGTGTGTTTATTTTTTCCTCTTTAAAAAAAAGAAAGGCTTTAATTGCTGACGAATCGCGGCGAGAATGCAACAGTGACGAAATGCAAGCGGAAGCAACTGCAAGCTGTGTGCGAAAAGGGGGCGTGTGTGTTTTGCGCGCTCGTGGGCGGGGCATTTGGACGTCGGGGGGCGGGGCGCTCAAGCTCTGAATTCGCCCCTCCCCCTTCCCTCCCCCTCCCCCTCTCTCCCTCCTCCAAGAAGCAAGCGGGCTTAGAGAGAGAGAGAGAGCGAGAGAGAGAGAGAGAGAGACCCTCTCTAGGAATCATGGGAATTATTTCAGGTGATCAGACCGGCATCCAGATAGGCTTGAACATTCGAAACGTGTTACAAGTTTATTATGGCCACGGGGTGTTAGAGTCCTCCTCCTCCTCCTCCTCTTCTCCATCCCTCCCCCTTCCTCCTCCTCCTCCTCCTCCGCCTCCTCCTCCTCCTCCCCTTCCTCACGACGACGTCGCCGTCCATCCTCAATGTATTTGGGTTTTGAATGTAGACCGGGTCTTGTGTTTATATATTAATGGGAGTTGCGTTGGACGGGGTTTGTGGGAGGAGGGGGGGATGGTGGGGAGGGGGTCGTCCACATCCCCTCCTCTCCCCCCTCCCCCCATTACCCTTTCCTTGGTTGTTATGGTTGTGTGTGTGTGTGTGTGTGTGTGTACGTGCGTGTGTTTGCTAGCATCCTCATCGACAAGGAGTAAATTCATGAAACCTATCTAAAGTGGTCGCTTGCGGAATCCAATTAATCTCTCTCTGGTGTGTGCGTGCGTTCGTGCGTGTGTGTAAGTGTGTGTGTCTGTGTGTGTGTGTGTGTGCATGCTTCTCTCTCTCTCTCTCTCTCTCTCTCTCTCTCTCTCTCTCTCTCTCTATTCTTTTACTCAAGTTTTCTTTAATTTTTCAACTGTCATCAACTTTTATTTCCATTCTTGTGACTTTTGTTTTCGTCTCTTGTTTCAGGTCTCTCTCTCTCTCTCTCTCTTCTCTCTCTCTCTCTCATCTCTCTCTCTTCTCTATATATATATATATATATATATATATATATATGTATATATATATATATATATATATATATATATATATATATATATAACAGTAGAGAATGATGTAACTGGAAACTTTTTTTGTGGGGGGGGTGCGGGCGGGCGGCCGGCCGGCGAGGCGAGAGGAAGATGAAAGGGAAGAGGAGGGGAGCGAGGGAAATATCGAAGAAGACCCCCCACTCCCCCCCCCCCCCTGCCCCCTAATATGTCCTCGTCCTGAGCCCGTATCCTTAGCCTGTTCCTCTAGCTCGTGTCCTCAGCCCGTGTCCTTCACCCGTGTCCTCAGCCGGTGTCATTTACCGGTGTCCCTAACCCATGTCCTCAGTCCATGTCATTAACTGGTGTCCTCAATCAGTGTCCTTAGCCCGTGTCCTCTGCCCGTGTCCTCAACCCATGTCATTAACCGGTGTCCTCAACCCGTGTCCTCACCCGTGTCCTTAGCTGCTGCCAACTTCTACCATTGCTGCGAGAACCTTCCCCTTTGATGTCCACGGCGACTCAAGGCGCAGCTGTGCTGTGCTCTGCACTGCACTGCTCTGCTCTGCTCTGCTCTGCTCTGCTCTGCTCTGCTCTGCTCTGCTGCTTCGGCGTCTCCTGCTGTTCGGCTACTTTTACTGGAATAATTAGATAAATGAATAAATATATAGGTTGATTGATGAATAAATAAATAAATATGTAAATCAATAGATAACTAAATGACGGATGAATATGTAATTAGCAATAAAACAAATTAATAAATAGGTACATTAATTGTTAACTAAATGAATAAATATGTAAGGTAATTGATAAATAAATTAATAAATATGTAAATTGATAAGTAAATGAATAAATTTGTAAGTTAATAGATAATTAAATAAATGATTGAGTAACAATTAAGTGTATATATATATATATATATATATATTATATATATATATATATATATATATAGATTTGATATTGCAATAATGAATAGATATGTAAATTAATTTATAATTAGATAAACAAGTAATAATGTAAATTAATTGATAATTAAACAAATGAATAAATATGTATTTATTGATGGATAATTGAATAAATGAATAACTATATAAATTAATTGATTAATAATTAAATAAATGAATAAAAATGTAAATTAATTGATTGATAATTAAATGAAATAAATAGCTATATAAAATAATTTGTAATTAGGTAAATGAATAAATATATAAATTAATTTATATTAAATAAATTAAATAAATATATAAATTAAATAATAATTAATGAATAACATGTAAAGTAATTAGTAATAAATGAATAAGTATGTAAATTAATTGATAAGTAAATAATTAAGACTATTAATAAGAAAATAAATCTGTTTAAATGAACGAGTAAATAAATGAATGTCTCAATGAATAAACAATGAATTAAAAAAGAATATCAGTAAATAGATAAATGAATATGAAAATGAATGCATATTATATATATATATATATATATATATATATATATATATATACATATATATATATATATATAATACACAATCGAATAGATTATTTGAAACGTAGAAGAATAAGTAATTATATAAAGGAATGAGTAAATCAATAAAAGCTAAAAATAAATAAAAAGATAATTAAACAAACAAAAATAAAAAACAACAATATTTAGAATAGTAGCAGGATGGAATAGCAGTGAGTTATCAGTAGCAGGAAGGAATAGCAGTGAGTTATCAGTAGCAGGAAGGAATAGCAGTGAGTTATCCTAACGGATTGATTATGCAATTCGGAACGAAATAGCAGCAGGATAAAAGCAGTAGCAGAAGCAGTTAGGAATGCCAGCAGAGATCTTAGGAGTACGTACAAGAGAGGACGGCGAGTAGATGGAAGGGAAAACAGAAGAATAACTCGATGACGGAGTTTAGTGGAATGAGTTGGATCGAGAGAAATTTTATGTGAAATAAAATTGAAATAATTAGATTAAAGCAGAAGCAAGGCAAACAATATTGAACAGGGCATTTTATAGTTAGGAGTGGGGGTGTGGGTAAGGGTTGGGTTGTGGGGAATAATAATAATAGTAATAATAATAATAATAACAATAATAATAATAATAATAATAATAATAAGAATAATAATAATGATGATAATAATAATAATGAAGAACCAATAGTAGCAAGAACCGACAACTCAATGAGACTATGCGAGGAGTGGTGGGGTTGTGGATTATAATAATAATAATAATAATAATAATGAAAAACCAATAGAAGCAACAACCGATAACTCAAGAAGACGATGCGAATAATAATAATAATAATAATAATAATAATAATAATAATAATAATAATAATAATAATAATAATAATGAAGAACGAATACAATAAGCAACCGATAACTGAGTGAGACGATGCGAAGAGTAGTTGGGTTGTGAATATATGAATTAATAATAATAATAATAATAATAATAATAATAATAATAATGAACCAATAGAATCTACAACAGATAACTCAACGAGACGATGCCAAGAGAAAGAAGAACAGAAACAGGATTGAAACACAGTTTCAACGTCCGCCGAAACTCGCCACCAAGAATAGATTTTGGGATGATGAGGACGGGTGTCTCTCTCTCTCTCTCTCTCTCTGTTCCTCCGACGGGAGCCGAGGGTGGAGGGGGTTTGGTGGGGAGGGAGGATCTAGGGGGAGAGAATGGGAAGCTTAGAATACAGAAAACGAGGGTAACTAGGTCTTTAGGGAGACAAGCGCTTGACGGGAAAGGGGGTGGGTGGGATAGGACTGGTGGGGAGGCCCATTGGATGAGTTGGTGGGCGGGGTGGGGTGGGTGGGGGTGGGGTGGGGGTTGAGTAATGGGTGGATGGTGGGGGGTAGGCTGAGGATTGGGGATGGAATGGGTTGGAGATGGGATGAGGTTGGTGGCGGGGGTGGGGGGGGGGGAATGTCCCATAAGGTGGATGTGTTGTTAAGTTTGGAATATCCTATGGAAACTTGACTGTAGACTGTGCTGATATTATATATATATATATATATATATATATATATATATATATATATATATATATAAAGTTTCAATAAAAATATATTAACATCATTGGTAGGAATATCAGCATTGATTTTGTTTTATGTCTTTATTGTAGTAAGAAATACTGTCATTTTATTATTATTATTATTATTATTATTATTATTATTATTATTATTTATTATTATTATTATTATTATTGTAGTAATGTAGGTGCAAGCAGTTATCAGTATTTTAGAAACATGGCTACTATCAGTATCATTTTGGTTTTCAGTATAGCCAAGTGGGAGAATAGTGTCATTATTATCAGTAATAAAAGTTTTTATAGTATCACCTTTATGAAGAGTATAAGCCACTGTATTATATTATTATCACTAGTAATGAGATTGTTAGCATCGAAAGTATGTATAACTAAAAATGCGTGATGTGACCTCCAGCTTACTCGGAACGCATGCTAAAATCTACAGTCAGATAGAGCGTTGTTTCACCAACGAAAATTGAAATAAATACTCTATATTTAATAGACTTAATTATTCTGTACTGCTTGACCTCCGCACTATTTATTTTTTACATTTTCGTTCTAATAAAGATATGATAAATTTCCTATCCTAATCTCCCTGTATCTTTAACTCGACACTAATCACATTTTTCAGGCCTTTTTAGGCTTTTCCATAGACCTTTTCTACCCCCACAACAACAACAACAACAAAATAGTCGTAGGCTTACTCCCCGAGTAAGCGACCACATCATAGCGGTATCAACTAACTGTAGGAAATATAGTACAAACGTCATAAGCAGCGATAATAGTGTCGATAATATCACTAGCATGAACTATCAGTAATTAGTAAATTGTATTATATTCGTATTTATCATAAGTGATTAACACCTTCAGTCAATATTTTATAAATAGCAAAGTGTTAATTAAAAGTGTCATCCACATGAACATTATAATCAATATTTCCCGTTGGGGGGTAGTGCTGTCAGTGCACCTCATGCGGTCTACTGTAGGCATTACTTAAGAAGATTCTTTGTAGCGTCCTTTCATTCCTTTTACTGTACCTCCTTTCATATTCTCTTTCGTCCATCTTACTTCCCACCCTGTCCTAACAATTGTTTTCATAGTGTTTCAACTTTCCCTTTCAGCGCTGAATGACCTCGAGGGCCCCAGCGCTTTAGATTTGGCCTGAATTTCATATTCCATTCCAAAGTATTAGTTTCAGTATCCTAAAAGGATTCCCTTTCTGGGGAAAGGACCCCTGGAACCTGGGAAAGGACCCCTGGAACCACCACTGAGGTCTTTGATTTCTTGATTACTGAGGACTGGAACGAGAGTAATAGCCAGGCACCTCATTAGGATCGGATTGAACCGAAAGATTTTCACAGCTCGCACATAACTAAGCCCATTTCGTTGTATTCTTAAATCGGGCTTTCGGGCGCCGCCCCCCACAACCCCAAAACCCTCGATTCGCGCACGGGCTGTCTGGAATGGGCGGGGTGGGTCCCGTTTTCCCAGGCCTTGGTCTGGGAGGATACGGGACGTATTTTACTGTTTTTTATTTATTTTTTAACATTTTTTTTAAATAGAATTTTTGTTCCTTGTGCTTTGGTTTCATTCGTTATATCTTTTCAACGTTTCAGTTTCTTGTCCTTTAATTTCTGTGTATTCACAAATACTTTCGGGAGATTCTTTCACTGAGTTTGCTATTTTATTTTCAATTTGTATTTTTCCTTTTTCGTCTTTATAACGACAATTTTTTTAACTTAAAGAATCTTTAATATTTTTGTTATTAATGAGTTGAGTTTATCTTTTAAATATTTCCCTTTCTTAATCAATTTAAAGTTCGCCTTTTTTTTCTTCTGGGAACTGAGTACAAAAATTGACGTCAGCCTGTAGTTTTGATGGTGGTTAAGCGGTCAGAGGTCAATGCGAGTCTTCAAATAATTTTAGGCAGTAAAATAATTCTCTCTCTCTCTCTCTCTCTCTCTCTCTCTCTCTCTCTCTCTCTCTCTCTCTCTCTCTCTCTCTCCAGAGTGGAGGACGGAATCCTAGGTAGATATAGATATCGGAACTTTCTTCTCTGATTTGAAGTAAATTAACCCTCTCTCTCTCTCTCTCTCTCTCTCTCTCTCTCTCTCTCTCTCTCTCTCAGTAAGAAAAATAAGAGAAAAGAAAAAAACCTGACAGATATTCTTAATTTATTTTACTTATTTAATATAAAACTCTCTCTCTCTCTCTCTCCTCTCTCTCTCTCTCTCTCTCTCTCAGTAAGAAAAATAAGAGAAGAAAAAAGCCTGACAGATATTCTGAATTTATTTTACTTATTTAATATAAATCTCTCTCTCTCTCTCTCTCTCTCTCTCTCTCTCTCTCTCTCGCTCTCTCTCTCTCACCACATAGTGGCTGGCAAATGATGACGACATATTTTTCTCATAATTTCATATCTAATTTATTGTTCTGTGTGGCGTTTCCTTACGGTATATAAACCGATCCAAATTCACGACCATAAAGAGAGAGAGAGAGAGAGAGAGAGAGAGAGAGAGAGAGAGAGAGAGAGAGAGAGAGAGAGAGAGAGAGAGATTAGATTATACTCGCTAAATCGCGGATGTTTAAGAGAGTGTTTGAGGCGATTCCATCGCGAAGGATTGGCGTTGGCGATTTTACTAATTGATTTAATAGCTGGAAAAAAAATCTTCAGCATCTATTAATTATTCTCCATGATAATACAAGCGTGCAAGTGTTTCGCATAGCCGCTGGGACGGGCGAGAGTAAGATAATCGCCGCGCCTACTTAGCTGCCGCGCGATTGGTCCTCCTAGGAGCCCCGGTGCTTATCCGGGAACGTCGCGTTCCGTCGCATCTCGAGGTCGCCCGGCTGAGAGCTTGGTTACTTTCGGTGCGGAGGACAACACCAAAACATTGGACAGTATTTTGTTGGGGATAATATTTTGTTTCGCCGCTCAGCGGGAGGTTGTAGTGCTACCTGATTACACAAACTGTTGCAGTTCTTTGTTTTATGTATGTATGCATTCCTCCCTTCTTTTTTTTTCATTATTTTTGTTTTGTTTTACGCATTAGTTGAAGCTTGGTTTTGCACAACTGGTTGTTCATCATTAGATACAGTTGATTTTGCTGAATTTATTTCGTCTCGCTTTTTATCTTCGCTGTAGGAATGTTTTATTTTCCTTTTTTTTTTTTGTTTCTTGTTTATGGCGTGCGAGGTTGTGTTCGCTTTTTGCTCGGCCAAATGCGCCCTATTTGTTTTAGTATTTTGTTCAGTTTGTCTCGTTTTAAATCACATAAATAAAAAGTAATATATATTTCCGAGTCATTTCATCAGCTATTATGATACTAAAGTGGGTGAACCAAACTAAAACTTTTTTCAGTTTTCTTCTGAAGATTGAGAAAGAAACCCACAAAATTACTGTGTATAACGTGTTTACTTATAAGTGTTGAGTAAAATATAATGTAAATACTTATAAGTAAATAATAATAATAATAGTAATAATAATAATATAATAATAATAATAATAATAATAATAATAATAATAATAATAATAATAATAATAATAATATCCTTGATTTCGGTTCAAGACCATATACAATGAACATACAAAACACTTTATACACAGTAATTTTGTGAGTTTCTTTTTCAATTAAAGTGGGTTTTATTTTACGGATGAGAATAGAAGAAAATGATTTAGATTTAGTGCTACATAAATAATACATGTCGGTAACTTATCGCACGCACCACTAAAATGTTGAATACAGGTCAACAACCTGTAGGTAGTCCTTGATTATCCAGCATTTGCCAAAGATTCTTTCTCCACTCATGATCGTTGGTTTGTTTTCAACCTGTTAGCGATATGTATGTATAAGTTGCTGACATGTTTATGACATGTACTGTAGTGTGGACATCCCCTTTGTTGAGTTGTGGAGCTGTGGACTTCTGGAGTCCTGAATATAGATATTTCCGGAGCTTCTAGTTTCTGAAACTGATTCATTCCGGTTTTCTGAAATTGCAAACTTCAAGAATTTCCAGGTCGTGCAGTTCCAGAGGCCTGAAGGTGCTTTGTTCCAGTTTTTTTTTTTTTTTTTTTTTAATTGAGTAGTTCCAGGATTTTCAAGGCTTGTCCTTCCTGAATCTTCAAGGTGGTCTCATGATGAAGTTCTGGAACGCCTTCTGGTTCCATAATTCTGGAATATGATTGTTCCAGGGTTCTGGTAGTGCCAGATTCTGATGCTGTTGATACTTCCAGAGTTCTGAAGTTGTATTTTAAATTGTTTGGTATAATTATATATATTTTTATTATGAATACAGAAACATTTACATTATGTTATATGTAATTAGTATTATTACTATTATCTCAGTAGAGGAAACCTATTCGCATGGAAAACACCAAAAGGGTCCACTGACTTGAAAATCAAGCTTCCAAAGAATGTTAGTTTCAAGCTCTCACCGCTAAAGGCCCCCAACACTGAAGCAGTAACTGATCATGATAAAGAGCCAGTGATATTTCATCTCCCTGTCGAGACGCGAACCCGCAACATTTGAGTGGAATCCCACGACGCTAACCGCTATACCCACGGACGCCAAGCCCAGTAAATTACACTTATGCATGTCTCCTCTTCATTTTGATGTTGATTTAATTAATGACCCTTTTTTCTGCCGTTACTTTCCGTGCGACGTTTAATAACACTAGCATTATATTACATTACATTATAGAATTATTTCTTTCTCGCATATTTATCTCGTGAATCTTTATGGTAGCGGCGTATTTATGTAACCATCTTTTTTTATGAATTTTACTTTAATTAATTTGAGTTCACTGCATTTAAAGACCATGACGCTATGTTGACCAGATTTCATTTGTTATTTTTGTTTCCCGTGAATTTTGATGTAACATGCAGTTTCATTTTCTGCGTATAAATACCAGGACATGGTATGATGATCCCTTAATGATGATTTTTGAGAATGTTGGGCCTGGTATACTATTTGACACGACTTTTCTTAAGTTACATGCGATTTAAGATAGTGATTGGCTTCTTTGATGAGGGTGAAGTCAAATATTAGAGATATTTTAAGTCTGATAATATTTAAATATTTATGATTCTATTGACGTTCTACTGCAGTTCACGTATAATGTATCTGAGTTCACTATCCATTTAAGGTCATGAAAAGTCATTCTTTAGACCTTGAGCAATGAATAACTGTTAAATAGATAGATAGAACATAGAATTTAGGCCAAAGGCGAAGCGCTGGGACCTATGAGGTCATTCAGCTCAGAAAGGGAATCTACGAGTAAAAATGTGTGAAAGGTGTAACCTCAAAGCAGTTGCACTATGAAACAACAGTTAGAAGTGGGAAAGTAAGAGAAGAAAGATAATATGAACGGAAGTACAGTAAAAGGAATGGAAGGAGTTGCAGCTGGCGGCCCTTCGAATGAACGCTGCACAGAGCCTTAAGCAATGCCTACTGTGCAATGCGCGAGGTGAACTGATGGCATTAGCCCCCACTGTAGGTATGAGGGCTGACCCCTTAAACAGTAACCCGTTTTTGACTACGCTACAGTGATAGCTGTATAAACATGTCGGAAACTTATCGCGTACATGTCTCAAACAGGTTGAAAGTAACGAAAACAATTCAGCGACCTTAAATCTTTGGTGAGTGCTGGTTAATCTACGACTCATTCTTTGGAACTATCTAAAGTCATTGACTTATAATTAACATCATGGTAAGTTATATTGGGGTACTGAGGCATTCTTATAGAGCCAGGCGTCTTCAGACTAAGGCTTCGGAGCTTATCATCGGTAATTTCCATTTACCTTGGATTTTTTGCAAGTTTTTTTATTTTTTTTTTTTCATAGAAAAAAAAAATCCAAGGACTTCCAGCAAAGTAAATTTCTTTAAATGTCTCACTTTGTAGCAGTTTGTCTTCCAGCGAGATATTGTCAAATAATTGATTCTAATTGCTGGAATCTTCAAGTAAGATTTTGTCTCAGAGGTCTGGAATAAATATCTTCAGCTATTGAAGTCCTCTCTCTCTCTCTCTCCTCTCTCTCTCTCTCTCTCTCTCTCAATCTCTCTCTCTCTCTCTCTCTCACCCCAGTTTATATTATATAGATATATATATATATATATATATATATATATATATATATATATACATATACATGACATACATTTATTATATTTACACTTTCGTTCCCTTACGAATATCACAATATACATCAAACAATAACAACCACGATCTAGAAAAGCTAATAACGAATATTAGAGATCGTTTCCAGTTATCGTTTCGCCTGGGAATAAAAAAGGAATTCTATCACTCGGGTAAGAAATCCCTGGCGCAGTTAAAAGTCTGGAAGGGATTTTTCCAGGGCGGCGCGAGAGGACATGTAATCCAGGGAGAGAGAGAGAGATCCAGGACCCTGGCATAGAACCCGAAGTGATTCTTTCGTTGTAGTATTGAGCTCTGCAGATAAAAACCCGGAACCGGAGGTTAGAGAAAAGAGAGAAAATAGAATGAAAAAAAAACAACTTTGCAAAACTTTGTGGTTAAAGTTGCAAGCCTGCGAAAACCCACAGTTGAAAATAAATGATAATGAAAGAAGTGCGTGGAAGAATGACTTATGATTACTTTGTGTGTGTGTTTTTTTTCTGTCTCTCTGTAGTTCATTCCTTTCTCGGTCGCAGTTTTGTATTTATATTTTTTAATGGGTGGGGGAGGGGGGGGGGAATGGGTCTGGCAGGCTGTAGGGCAGGGAGGGTGAAGAGGAGTTCCTGAAGGTGGGGCGTTAGGTGTTTTTTTCTTTCTTTTACTTGTCTTGTTTCTTTTGTTGGTGTTCGTCAAAAAAGGAAAAAAAATAATAAAAACTTGAGCGAACAGAAACGCACCAAGCAAGTAATTCGCTTTTGTTTTGTGGGCGAGAGAAAAGTTGAATGCGAATATAAGGCATATTTCACTCTTCTCAAATTTGTACAATTTTTTTAGTGTATGTACAAACGTCTTTAAATTGTGCAAAAAAAATATTTAATTAAATTTTTTTTTTTTTTGCTTCAAAAATGTTGTAGATTACTGAAGGTAATCTTTGCTATCCATTTTAAGATTAGGTGGTTATATGAAAAGAATTATTAAGACATTTATGATTTTACAGATTAATGACGATTTTAATTTTTTTAGTCTGTGTATAAACTTTTTTTAAATTGTGCTAAAAACATTTAATTAATTTTTTTTTCTTCAAAAATGTTGTAGATTACTGAAGGTAATGCTTGCTATCCATTTTATTAACAGGTTATATGAAAAAAATGATTGACATTATGATTTTACACATTAATGAAGAAAGATTTTAATTTTTTTAGTCTGCGTATAAACTTCTTTAAATTGTGCTAAAAAACATTTGCTTAATATTTTTTGCTTCAAAAATTTTGTAGATTACTGAAGGTAATGCTTGCAATCCATATTATTAACTGGTTATATGAAAAGAATTATTAAGACATATATGATTTTACTGATTAGTGAAGCCTTTTCTCTGAAAATTCATGACCCAAGTGTACTTAGATTCTTGCGATATCTATTTGAACCAACTATAAGTTTTATATCAATTCATAAAGAAGATTGATTCAAGTATTTTCATTCAACTCATTTTGTAAGTTAATGGAAATTTTCACTCCACACATTTTTGTAAATTTATGTAAGATTCTGTCAAAGTAAATGAGAATGTTATATAATAATGCTAATATTATTTTATAGTTTATGTGACACTATCCGTTTCTCATCAAAGCTGTGGCTTCAGATAAGTTTAATATGTGCATCAGCCCTCTACAGATAAAAATATTATTATTATTATTATTATTATTATTATTATTATTATTATTATTATTATTATTATTATTATTATTAATAATACCACCAGTTTAACGCTGTTACAACTTGGTTACAAAATCTGGAATACAACTTGATTACAAAATCGGGAAAACAGATAAACATATATATTAGCTCTTATGCAAGTAACTTTTAGCAGGCTTAATAAGCTGGTTTATTCATCCCAATAATATGGATTATTATTATTATTATATAGGCACATTATGAACCCGCTCTATTTATATAATATTAACATTTTATGGGACGGCTTACTATCCCATAACATAAGGCACCCCCCCCAATTCCACCCCCCCCTCAATTCCTTCTAACCCCCCTCATTCCATCTTTCCTCCATTCTTCTCTTACTTTTCTTCATTCCTTCCTTCCCCGCATCCCCCCGACCCCCCCACCCCTGCCAGTAGCCTGCATTGCATTTCCCTCAAGTGATTTAGCTCTGCATTTCGTTTATTGATTTCTCATGAAAGCTTCTCCCCGTCCTCCACCCCCCCCCTCTTCCCCCGCCCCCCACCCCTCCCGTCACTCTCAACGTCCACTATATGGTAAGTAGATGGCTAGAGGTCCCCCCCTTACTCAAATCCCAACTCCATCCCCCTTGTTCACTTCATGGTAGATAGATGGATGGATGGATGGTCCCTTGATCTGTCTGCTCTCCATCCTACTGGATAATTCATGGTAGATTGATGAATAACCCCTACACCATTCATCCCCTGGTGGCGTATGAATAACCTCGTTCAGTCACCTTCCCCCCCTACCTCCTCCTCCTCCTCCTCCTCCTCCTCCTCCTCCTCCTCCTCCGTGAAACTCATGGTAGATATATGGACGGTCTTTATCCCTTCCATACACTACGCTACGCTTCAACACCATCTCTTGCAGTGTAGATGGAGAACCCAATCTACCATGATAATAATTCATGGTGGATGGGTAGTTCCGCCGCCTACCCAATCCACCACTCACCCTTCTCCTTCCCCTTCCAACCTACATCTCGTGGTAGATGGAAAGATAAGAAGAAATCGACGAAATAAATGCATGTGTTTATTGACGCACAGAAAAGCAAGTACATTTCATTTCATAATATTTGTTGATATTTATCGCCCTTCTGGTAAAATCATTATGGATTCCAGGATTAGATTTAGATTGAGAGAGAGAGAGAGAGAGAGAGAGAAAGAGAGAGAGAGAGAGAGAGAGAGAGAGAGATTGTTTCTGTGGTGACATAAACTTGGTTGTAATAATTTTTCTTAATTGAATTATGATCTTGGTAATGACTTTTCCTTAACTGTAAATTTCAGAGTGGTTTGTAAGTGTAAAATTTCTCTCTCTCTCTCTCTCTCTTTCAGATTATTTTGTCGTCCATGGAAGCTTCAGGGATAAATAAACTTACCCGTATCTATATATATATTTTTAGAATATATATGAGGTCTCATGAAGAATTTTAGTTTGTGGGAAAATTGGCTTTAATATTTAATAATTCTGCGTTTGTATCTTACTTAAAGATTGTCTTGCTTTTAACATTATAATGCTGTACGTTTTGTGATAGTTAAATGTAGAGTTAGTCATCCGTAGACTGTGCTTAATTTATATATATAAATATATATATATATATATATATATATAATATATATATATATATATATATCTATATATATATATATATATATAATTTATATAATATATATATATAATATATATATATATATATTATATATATATATATTATATATATATATATATTATATATATATATATATATATGTATAATATATATATATATATATATAATATATATATATAATATATATATATGTGTGTGTGTGTGTGTGTGTGTGTGTGTGTGTGTGTGTGCGTGCGTGCGTGCGCCGTTCAGAATATCACAATGAATGAATAAATGCAATAAAAGAAGGCCATTTAAATTCGGCCCGGGCCTCAAAAGATCGCCAAAAAGTGCCTGAACACTGTCTTTGCAACCATAATTATTCATGGGTGTGGTGTTTCGTGTTCAGGTTTTCAACTAGGACAGCAATATCGCAGTAAAACACGGGATCTCTCTCTCTCTCTCTCTCTCTCTCTCTCTCTCTCTTTGTTTTTTTAATATAATTGGGTTTATTTACGAACTGTCTCGTGATTTCGGGCAGTTTTAAGATTTGATGGTGTTTCTTTATGAACGTTTGTGTTTTTTTTTTAATCCTTTCTTGATGTTGTAAAATATTCTTGGTTTGTGCGTTTGTATCTTATTGGTTTATTTATTTGTTTATTTTGGTTTCTTCCTGGACAGTTGCTCGTTTTGGTGTTTGTGGATTTCTAAACAATGACGTCTTTGTATCTATCGAAGATTTATAGAGACCGAAATCATTGTATTTCTCGAAGGTTTCTAGAGAATGAAATCATTGTATCTCTCGAAAATTTCTACTGAATGAAATCATTGTATCTCTCGAAGATTTCTACAGAACGAAATTATTGTATCTCTGGAAGATTTCCAGAGAAGAAATCATTGTATCTCTAGAAGATTTCTACAAAATGAAATCGTTGTACCTCTTGAAGATTTCTACAGAATTAAATCATTGTATCTCTCGAAGATTTCTACAGAATGAAATCGTTGTATATCTGGAAGATTTCCAGAAAAGAAATCATTGTATGTCTTGAAGATTTCTACAGAATGAAATCGTTGTATCTCTGGAAAATTTCCGGAGAAGAAATGATAGTATCTCTCGAAAATTTATACAGAACGAAATCATTGTATCTCTTGGAGATTTATACAGAATGAAATCACTGTATCTCTTGGAGATTTCCAGAGAATGAAATCATTGTATCTCTGAAAGATTTCTGGAAAATGTAATCATTGTATCTCTCGGGATAGCTTTTAGTGGGTTAGCGCTAATCTACTGTTACCCAACCTGACTTAGATAAGAAATGAGATAATAGTGGACGTTTTCGTTGCTGATTACCAAAATGTGGAATATTGGTGTTTGGTTGAAAGCATTGACATCCTAAAATTATTCGACTTGTGTTTTCACAATGTATCTATGTTTTGATCTGTTTGGCCTATTGATTTAGTAATTCATCCTATTATTTATTCTAATAAATCATCTCTTTCTTTATTGCCTATAAGCTTCTTTCTTGTGAATAACATATTCTTTGGAAGCCTGAATTCCACATCAATGGCTCCTGTAGCGTTGTTCCATCTGGATAGGGGCTTATCTTCATAATAATAATGATAAAAATAATAATAATAATAATAATAATAATAATAATAATGCTATGATTGCATGCATCTGGAGAATGAAATCTGCTTGATATGCAAAGGTGTATGCACACTTGTGCGCATACGTGCATTCGATGCAGATATACTTAGCAGATGCGAACTGTATCATTGCCTCCAAGGCAAACAGTGTTTCGTCATGTTTCTCCAACTGTTGTTTTTCCAGCCCGTTGTTTCTCGGCGTCGTCCAACTGGAAACAAGACAGTTATGCAATGCTGTGAACACGACCAACTTCTTTTTCTTCTTCGTCTCTTCCTCCCTTGTTCATCTCTGTTCATTGTTCGTGGCATAAAGGACCAATTGAGGTTCCTCATTTAACGGAGAGAGGGAAAGGGGGAGAGGGGGGAAGAGAAGGAGGGGAACGATACCTTCTTCTTCTTCTTCTTCTTCTTCTTCTTCTTCCCGAGGGCGAGGAGGAAGGGGGAAAGGGGGGAGGGAGGGAGGGGAAGGGGACGTGCCGATCAGCTTCAGACACTTCAGTCTCCCTTCCATTTTTCGCCTTCTTATCAGCGGCGTCGTAGCTAATCTTGTTGCTATCCCCCCCCCCCCTCTCTCTCTCTCTCTCTCTCTCTCTCTCTCTCTCTCATCTCTCTCTCTCTCTCTCTCATCCACTTCTCCTTGTCTCCCTCTTTCTTTCCTCCTCCTCCTCCTCCTCGTCTTCCTCCTCCTCTTTAGTGAGCTTTAGCCGGGAGGTGTTGACACATCTTGTACCTCATCTTCAGACTCATTTCTTTCCCCCCCCTCACCCCTCACCCCCCCCCCCCCCCAAAACCCAAACCCCCTCCTCTCTCTCTCTCTCTCTCTCTCTCTCTCTCTCTCTCTCTCTCTCTCTCTCTCTCTCTCTTTACATCTCCTCGCGCTCTTTCTTTCTTTTGTTCAATACAGTTAACCTCGTTTCTCTCTCTCTTTCTCTCTCTCTCTCTCTCTCTCTCTCTCTCTCTCTCTCTCTCTCGATCTATTTTTTGGTGTGTCTGTCCATCTTTTGCTTCTTGTTGCTCTCTCTCTCTCTCTAATTCTCTCTGTCTGTCTCTCTCTCTCTCTCTCTCCCTCTTTTTTTTGGTGTGTCTGTCCATCTTTTGCTTCTTGTTGCTCTCTCTCTCTCTCTCTCTCTCTCTCTCTCTCTCTCTCTCTCTCTCTCTCTCTCTCTCTTTTTTACATCTGCGCTCTTTCTTTCTGTTGTTCAATACAGTTAACCTCGCTCTCTCTCTCTCTCTCTCTCTCTCTCTCTCTCTCTCTCTCTCTCTCTCTCTGAAAACCACAAGGTATCATAAGACAACAAATCTCTCGAGCAGCTTCCTGTGATGCTTAAGGATTTATTGATTCATTCAATCATTGCTGCCGTCGCATAAGATTGAGCGGATTAAGCCTCTCTGGCGTCGCATTCAGCTTTACAGATGTTGCCAGATGCGCGTCCTTTTGAATGAGACACTTTTTTTGTTAACGGGATTAAAATTTGATAGGTTCGGAAAAATGAAGTCTTCGGTGAAATTTTTGTGGGTGAGGTTTCGACTTGAGATTCAGCTCATCTAGGTATATAAGTGAAGCTTTAGTAAATGAGGCTTCAGTTGCGTATATTCGAGGGTTTGAATCTATTTTTTTTTTCAAGCTTTGAAGGGAGGCATCGTTGAGGCTTCCAATTGAAAATTTTAATCATTTTGATGGAACACTGGCTTCTAATGCAAGTTTCTAGTTGAAAATGCTAATCAGTTAGTTGAAAGTAAGCTTCAGATGGAGGCTTCTAATTTATAATTATAATAATTTTTATCAAACGCAGGCTTCAATTCCGAGTTTCTAGCTGAAAATCTTATTCATTTTATTGAAAGTAGGCTTCAAATCTAAGTTTCCAATTGAAAATCCTAATAAATGTATTGAAAGTTGACTTCAAATCCAAGTTTTCAATTGAAAATCCTAATAAATTTATTGAAAGTTGGCTTCGAATTCAAGTTTCTAATTGAAAATTCTAATCTATTTATTGAAAGTTGGCTTTGAATCCAAGTTTCTTAAGGTTTGATAAAGGCTTCAATAGAAAATTGGAGCAAATGTACTGAATATAGGCCTCGAATCGAGGTTAGTAATTGAAAATTCGAATATTTTTATTTTACACAAACTTCGAATCCAAGTTCCTGATTGAAAATCCCAATCAGTTTATTGAACGTGCCTTCGAATCGAGGTTTATACTCGAAAATTCTAATCAGTTTATTGGAAATAGGCTTCAAATAGAGGTTTCTAACTGAGGTTTGATAAGTTTTTTTTTCTTTGTAATTGAAAGTTCTAATTAGTTTATTGAACGTAGCTTTCTACTCTAGGTTTCTAGCTGAGGAAGTTTGTCAGGGTTACTCATTTTAATTTCGAACCGAGACGTCTACTTAATTGGAGTCACCGAAGGTTCGAATCGAACTAATCTTGGGTTCGAATCGAACCAATTTAGAGTTCAAATCAACGTATTTTTTTATGTGTCAAGTCAAGATAACTAATAAAGGGTTCGAACCGAGTTTTTCAACTTAAATTTCTAATCGAGTTCATCAACTCTGGGTTCGAATCGAGATCCCTAGAGTAAGGTTCGAATTCAGACTTTTGTCCTTAGGACACTTAAACAAGGTCGCTAGTTGAAGGTTCGAATTGAGATATCTGCTTCAAGGCTCTAATCGAAGCCCATACTTCAGGTTTCGAATACAATGTGAATGATGTGTATATTCTTTAATAATTTTCCAAAATTATCTATATTATAGTATATATAATACACACACACACACACACATATATATATATATATACATACATACATACGTATACATTGTGGATATATTTCAAAACCTAGAGTACTTCATACATATAAAAGTAACCGCGGAATCAGAGGAACTTATTTTCTGGTGATAGAAATTTATTTCTCGATATAATGTGGTTCGGATCCCACAATAAGCTGTAGGTCTCGTTGCTAGGTGACCGATTGGTTCATAGCCACGTAAAAATATCTAATTCTTCGGGCCAGCAGCCCCAAGAGAGCTGTTAATCAGCTCAGTGGTGGTTAAACCAAGATATACTTAACTCTTATTAGAACATGTCATTTCTTCAGAGGAGTTTCCCGTTCTTCACCAGAACTTCAATGGGTCGTTTTATGAAAAAGGAAGTTCTAGGACCTACTTTTTCTTTCGGGGCTTTCCTACCTCCCTACAAAGGCATATGGGCATCTTTCGATAATAATTTGCTCTCGTTCTTTCGCTTCGTCTGCCCCTTCTAAATCTTTCTAATGATTTTGGAATCATAAACGAGCGGTTTTTCTTGTTTTCATACCTATGTGTTGAATTCAAGGGCCCTTCTTTGATAGTCTTCGGGGTTTCTCAGGGCATTCCATTGAGGTGTGAGGGATGTGTATTTCTGGTGCTAGAAGTTCAATCTCGACGTGGTTCGGAAGTCCAGTAAAGCCGTTAGTTCCGTTACTGAATAACCATTGGTTCCATGCAACGTAAAAACACCATACAAACAAACATTTATGGGACACGACAAAAAAATGTTTTTAAGTGTGCCAAATCATTTAGTTCTTC
This sequence comes from Macrobrachium nipponense, assembly GCF_015104395.2. Classification (NCBI taxonomy): domain Eukaryota; kingdom Metazoa; phylum Arthropoda; class Malacostraca; order Decapoda; family Palaemonidae; genus Macrobrachium; species Macrobrachium nipponense. The sequence continues at coordinate 50,326,020 of NC_061097.1, read as the reverse complement.
TTAGCATTAGGGCACATTTTCAAACTATTATCTGAATTATAATATCCTGTATGATAAAGGCGTGGTAGTCTTATAAACGATACCTTCATTTGTCCAGGGATTAATTGATTGATTTTATGAGGTACACCAATGACGTCGCAACAGCGATGGTCCACGACGTTTTATCGCAACAGCGCTGGCGCGCAGACAGGAGAATGTTTACGGGCCTCTTTGCTTGTTGAGTTGCATTCGGGAGGAGGAGGAGGGAGGTTCGAGTGGGGGAAGGAAGAGAGAGGAGGAGGAGGAGGAGGAGGAGGAGGAGGGGAAAGACGAGAGAGAGAGAGAGGGTTAGGAAGTATTGTGTCAATGGTGTGCAACAGTACACCGCATTGCACGTTTCTCAGCTGCTAATTAGTTGGCTTGTGCTCTTTGAGGCTCTAGGCTAACCTATTCCCTCCAGACTTGGCATAACAAGGTTGGGATGGTCGTCTTCTTCGTTCCATTCCGAGGGACCTGGGGGTGGGGCGGGGTCGGCGGGAGGAGAGTAGGGGGATAGGAGAAGGAGAGGAGGGGGCGTGTATGTATGTGTGAATGTATGTGTGTGTGCGTGTATGCGCACCGAAAGGGCATAGCCTGTAATAGGAGGTGCAGCTTTGAACTTCTACTGCACTTGAGTTCCGGAGGCGATGTTGCATTCATATGGCTCTCGTGTGTATGGGGAGGTCTGGAATAGACCTCGTATTTACAAGAACCTGGTTTTGTCATTTAGTATAAGCTCCGGCAGCCCTCTGCTCTTCCTTGCTTCCTTCTTGGCTTCTTGGGTGAGGAGGAGGAGGAGAAGAAGGCGGAGGAGGCAGAAAGGATACATTCCTCCTCCATTTTTTTTTTGTCTTCTTTTTCTCGCTTGGTTTTCACATTACTGCTTTTGTAAAACATTGCATTCATCAGCATCGAAGCTTCTGAGAGAGTGAAGAATTTCTCTCTCTCTCTCTCTCTCTCTCTCTCTCTCTCTTAACTTTAAGCAACTGCCCCGAGGACCTTCATCAATAACTTTGGTTAGGAGTCTTCGAGTTGGCGTTATGTTATGGTCCATCCTTGTAGCCTGCGCCTTCACTTGTCTGTGATGGAAGCCGATGAAGGCTTATGAAAGCCTCCTACGCCCTGAGAGAGAGAGAGAGAGAGAGAGAGAGAGAGAGGAGAGAGAGAAATATAAACTCATTGTGTGAAAATATCAGCACTGTGTTGGGAATGGCAAGGCTGAGCTAATTTATTATGCTGGTGTATCTACTGGGAGCCATCTTCTGTTGCCCATGACGAAGGAGAAAGACGAGGAGGAAGAGGAGGAGGAGGAGGAGGTACAAAAGAAGGAGAAGGAGGAGGAGGAGGAGGAGGAGGAATAGTAAGGGGGAAAGAAGACAAGGCGAATGGCACCCTCCTGCTTATCCTTTCGACCACTATACTCTTGCTGTGTTCAAAGTGATTCTCTCTCTCTCTCTCTCTCTCTCTCTCTCTCTCTCTCTCTCTCAGAAAAGACACTGTTCTTCTCTCTCTCTCTCTCTCTCTCTCTCTCTCTCTCCTTCCTGTAAGTTACTGGACTCATCACTCTCAACTCCTTCCTCAAGTTTTCATACTATGGTGTCTCCATTTTACTACAACTGCCACTACTACTACTATTACTATACTACTACTACTACTACCACCACCACTATCCATCTACCAACACACACACACACAAATACCTCCAGATCACAAACTCCTGTTCGGAAGTTGGTCTTCGGCGGAAGTTCGGTTCATATATTCGCCGAAGTTTGTCCCCGAAAACACTTGGGAAGGGAAAGTCTTCGGGGAGAGTGATCCCACGAACATTTTTTCTTGTGGCGTCGCACTTTCCTCTCTTTTAGATTTTTATTTTTTTATTTTATTTTTTTTTTTGTCCATTTTATCTTCTTTATATTCCAGTGGGTTTTTCTTGTGTATTTGCGCTGTAAAACCGCGAGTTTAGTTTTTCTTTTATTAGTTTAGGAGTGGGGTGTTTTTCTGCTTTTTCTTATAAAAGTCGAAGAGGTATTTTGTGAAGTGGCCGTGAAAATTGGGGTGAATTTTCTTACAGATTGCCCGCCCACACGCGCGCACGCTGACATATACATCTCTCTCTCTCTCTCTCTCTCTCTCTCTCTCTCTCTCTCCTCTCTCTCTCTATATATATATATATATATATATATATATATATATATATATATATATATATATATCAGGGTTGGCGGTTTAAACCAAATAGTTTAAACCATGGTTTAAACCAGTCAATAAAAAAAACCATGGTTTTTTTGGTTTTTATGGGTTTTTTTATATTTTTTAGTCTTCATGTTTCCTTTATAACTTTTATTTTAGGTAATATATATTTTTGGCAACTTTTGGTGTTTTATCAGTTTACTTGGATTTTCAAATAAAATTTGCAATGTCAATGTTACTGTTTAGCCTACTAAAACATTCTGAATTGTAACTATCTTATATTATTTTGTGTTAGCGTGCCATAATATAACATTTGATGTAACTGAACATATTCATACAATTGGTAAACTTCAGATAATTAGGTTAAAAGAAATTTGTAAAATTATTTTATATCTTTAATAAAAAAAAGGGGTGGGGTGTTAGTTATATAAAAAGAAACAATCATGTTAATCAAAGCTTCAGAGAGAGAGAGCAATTATTCATTTCAAGTTGAAATAGGTAAAAAAGACATTCAAATAAAAGAAGAATTTTCAAAAACAAACACTATTTAGTGTTAACTACAAATGTTAGCACAGGTATATATGAAGGAAAAAAATCAGTTATTCACATCTAGTTCAAGTACCTAGGTCAAAACGACTGATTCAAATAAACAAGAAAAATTTAAAAAATAAACACCATTTGGTGGTGATAACCACAAATGTTAGCAATGGTTAACAAAAATAAAAATCAAATCAAACTACAATTTCAAAGAATAATAATAATAATAAAAGAATTGTAATACATGAGAAAAATAAATTGTCTTCAATCCAAATCATAGCCTCTGACCATGCATAATTTCTCAGATAAAATTGGTTTATAAAGTAAAAATTTCAATGTCAAGGTAACTTGATCAACACTACAAAACATAAAAAAAAATTAGTCTGTTTCATCTACATTATAGTCTTTGTGTAAAACTTTGTGTAAAAAAAACCAACTTCCCGGCCTTTTTGATTCCCAGTCTGTTTCTGAGTTTGGAGTGTACCAAACCAAAAATAGAAAAGATCCTCTCACCGTTACACTTGAAGTAAATCCATTAGCAAACCACAGATATCTTCTATCACACTGATATCAATTTTGCCTTTTAATGAACGCCACCAGAAGCAAGGGGGAAGAAGAGAAATGACTGAAACTCAAACTTGTATGTCAAATAACATAACTAGGGCCACAGAATTGTGTGATTATCATTAAAATTGCTTTAGTTTTATAATGGGTAGCCCAAACATGAAATAAAACCCATGCAAAAAACCACACCTAGTAGCACGAAAAATGAAAATACCATAAAAAACCATATTTCATGGTTTAAAACCAAAACCATGGTTTATACCAAAAAAACCATGGGTTTTTGGTTGTTTTAAAAAAAACATTGGTTTTTGCCAACCCTGATATATATATATATATCTATATATATATACTATATATATATATATATATATTATACTATATATTTTTTTTTTTTTTTTCTTTTTTTCTTTTTTTTTTCTTTAAGTCAAATGCCGTTTTCTTCAGTTTTTATTTCTTCAGTAACTTGCACTGTCATGCGAAATGTTTTGAAACTCTCTCTCTCTCTCTCTCTCTCTCTCTCTCTCTCTCTCTCTCTCTCTCTCTCTCTCTCTCTCATGCAGAACTAAAAGAAATCAGAATTAGGTGCCATACGTGTTTACAAGTACTGAGGGTATATATATGAGTATAAATATTTATATTTTTTATAAAAAAAAATAATAGAAATAAAGAAATCTCAGCTTTTGGTAACACAAAAAGAAACCCACAGGAGAGAAACCTTATGCCCTTACGTAGCCCAGGTCCTGACGGCGAAAGAGGGAACTTAGAGAGACAGTAAAGGTATGCAGGTATATATTGGCCTGCCGGAAAAGTTATATGACACAAATAAAAACGTCGATAAACCTGTATGCTTTTCAGATGTTGGCGCAACATCGGTGGAAATGTTTGGTGAATACTAAGCAGTGACGCCATTTACCGATATATTGTGTCAGTACCGACACTCATTCGTACAGTACGAAATAGTATGGCGGTTCAGTTTCGTGTGTTAAGTACGAGGATCTTTTCCCGTGTTAGCGAGTTGGGTTATTTTTTAAATTATAAGTTATCCCTTGTATTAACAATGAGTTTTTTGATAGTGTTTTTCTGTGTGTGTTGGAGGGTGGGGGGGTGAGAGGGGCGGATTGGGGGACGATGCGACATGCTCATTCGTGTGTATATATAGAGTATATGGGCAGTTGATAGATTTTTTCTCAAGGAAAAAAACACTTTCTTTCGAATAGTAGTTACGTGCTTATTTTTTTAACCAAGCGAAAAAAAATTAGTTTTTCGCTTCATCTGGCTTTACGAAAGGTTCATTCGTGTGTGTAAACAGTATATGGGCAGTTGCTCACTTTTGTTTTTCTGAAAAAAAAATAAAAGAAACCTTCTTTCATGGGTTAGCTGATTTTCTTTTTATTGATAAGTAAAACATTTCATGCTGAGTGAGCATGTATGTATTTGCAAGTGTTTTACATACACACATGCGCGAAAAACACTATAATCGTTTTAGTGTGCATGTATATGGTTTTTTCTTTTTTCTCGTGTTACAAGCTCCTTTTTTTTTTTTTTTTTTTTTTTTTAGTGCTTATTGACCTAAACTACACACAGTAACTCATCTTTTATAAATGAATAAGTAGGTAGATATTCTCTTCCCAGCCGCCGTTACGATAAATTAGTTCCTACAGTCCTTAAAAGTACTTATGTCTGACGATGTGAGTTTTTATTTTTATTTCTTTGTAAAATACTCACAAACACTTCCCTTGTGTAAGTACTTACGTGAGTGAAAGTCCTCTGGTCTGACGTGAAATACGGAGTGTTTGTGTGGTCCTTATGAAAGCAACTGTTGTCAAAAGAATTTTGACTTACACTTTGTAACCAGCGATTACGAAATGTATATATTTACACATGCACACTTAAAACAAGAAATAAAATGTATACTCACGTGTACACTTACTGTAATATGTACACATACACAGTGTATACACTGTGATAAGAATACACACATTTAAAATGAAGATTATTTGTACGCCATAGAATGAAAATGTATACAAAAATGTATACACAAATGTGATAAATACACACGCATGTATATACACTGTGAAAAAAACACATGCACACACTTAAAATCCGAAATGAAGCTTACGCGTTCGACATATATATATATATATATATATAATATATATATAATATATATATTATAATATTATATATATATATATATATATATATATATATACACAGTACATACATATACGCACACAATGCGATAACGCACGCGCGCTATATTCTCTCTCTCTCTCTCTCTCTCTCTCTCTCTCTCTCTCTCTCTCTCAGGCTTCAAATCTAGTATGAGGCGCGCACGCAAGTGGTCGTTAGTTATACCTCCAAAGAAAAATCATAACTAGTAGTGTCTGACCCGCATCGTAAGTGGCTCCCTCTGGTTATGAAAGACACCGCTAGGCGGACATCTGTTGTTGCGGGAATTGACTGTTGTGTTTGTGTGTTTGTGCGTCTTGCTTTTCTTTGTTGAGGGAAGATCGCAGTTGGGCCTTGCTGTCGTGTTTTCCTTATGTGTGTGTATGATTGTTTGTGTGTTTGTACCGAAGCCCGCCAGCGCGTGCCTCTTGTACTAGTTTTGTTATGGTCCTTATCATGCACGGTTCGTTGTCGCAGTTTTTCCTTCTTAAACTCTCTCTCTCTCTCTCTCTCTCTCTCTCTCTCTCTCTCTCTCTCTCTCAGTGCAGCAATGAACTGTATGTGCTTTTACATGCGTTGCCTGCGAGCTCGTATCGTGGTAGTTTTTGATACTGTGCGTGTCATGAACGGTTCATTAATCCTGTAATTCTCTCTCTCTCTCTCTCTCTCTCTCTCTCTCTCTCAAATGCAGCTTTAATATTTTTCTTAAGCTGTGATATTATAGTTTCATTAGATCGAAATTGTGGGTTAATACATTTCTCCTAGATGTGATACTCCATTACACAGCTGAAGAGAAAGACGCACAGCGTGATATGAGTTACCACAACAAATAAAGCATTTTCATTTTACGTCATTGAATATGGTATATGATGTGGGCAAGCTGAAATTTGGACAGAATTGGAAAAGTGATCACGTAGATTAGAATAGGTAAAAATTACAGGAATTTAAGGAATGTATTTATTTATTTATTTATTTATTTATTTTTTGACAGGTAATACGATCGTAAAATTTGCAATTTAGAATCGACTGCGCTTGGGAATTTAGGTAATAAGTTACGACATAATTCAAATGATGGTGTTTCTTGCTGTCTACTGATTAAGCGACTTCACTGTACCTATTTTTCACCCTGTTCATTGCGCCTCTAAGAGATACTGTATCAGTGAAGATCTTTAGAAGAATCATTGAATTTTTTTTACTTCATTCAGGGATAATTGTTAACAACTGGGATTTATTTTAAATGAAAAAAAAAAATGAAAATATGGAAGGCGGGCAGGAACTTAGTACTGAGGATGTTACGGGAAGAATTATACTTTACATTTATTCCTTGTTTCTTTTTGTTTACTCGGGGAGTGAGCCTACAAACTGCTTTGTTGTTGTTCTTGTTAGCGGGGGTAGGAAAGGTCTATGCAAAAGCCTAAAAAGGTCTGAAAAAGGTGGTTCGCGTTGAATTAAAGATACAGAAATTTTAGGATAGGATATTTATTTGATTCGTTTATCAGCATGAAAATGTAATAAATAAATAGTGTGCGTGCGTGTTAAACAGTACAGAACAGTTATTTCTAATTACACATAGCGTACTCTTCATTTTAATTTTCGTTGGTGAAACAACGCTCTGTTTGACCATAGATTTTAGCACGTCCCCAATTAAGCTAGAGGTCGGATCATGCCTTGTTTTTATTTTGCTTAGTACCCTATCGTACAGTTATAAAAGTAATATTTCTAGTTTTATTACAATAAATTCTACACTTGCAGATGTCCATGAGAGTATGTGGGCTACGTGTCATTTATATAAATTTCTTGATAAAATTTAAAGTATGTTGCTGATTTTACCATCTGATATTTACACTTTTTAATCTTAATATCCATGAAA
>NC_061097.1:50276169-50308669 GCF_015104395.2 Macrobrachium nipponense | reverse complement strand
GGAGGATGGAGGAGGAGGAGGAAGGAGGAGGAAGGAGGAGGAGGAGGAGGAGGTGGAGGAGGAGTGAGAGATGTATGCGATGGAGAGAATGAAGATTAAATGTAAAAACGTAAAGGAGTAATGTCTACGATGAAGAGAGAATAAAGAATAGATTATGATGATGGGGGAATAGGAGAAATAGCAAGAGTAGTTGGTGGAGGAGGAGAAGTTAGAGGATGGGGAGTAGTAGGTGGAGGTGGAGGAGGAGTTAGAGATGAATGCGATGGAGAGAATGAAGAATAAATGTTAAAACGTAAAGTAGTAATGTCTGCGATGTAGAGAGAATAAAGAATAGATATGATGATGGGGAGTAGGAGAAATAGAAAGAGGAGGAGAAGGAGGAGGAGATAATGGTGTGAGAGATAGATATGATGGAGAGACTAAAGAATAGGTATAAATGAGATGAAGGAGTGAGAGATAGATGTGATGGAGAGCATAAAGAACAGATATAAATAAGTGATGTTTGCGATAAAAAGAGAATAAATAACAGAATAGATAAATGGTGGGTGGGGGCGGATAGGAGGAATATAAGGAGAGGGAGATATGAAAGAGGGGGAGTGAGAGAGGTATGCGATCGAGAGAATAAAGAATGGGCATAAATAAAGAGGCGAGAGAGTCATTTCAAAAATGTGGAATTGAGAGAGAATCAAGAAGGCATACCATAGTTGGAAGAGGAGAGGATAATGAATAGCTGTAGAAAAGAGTCAAGAGAACATGAAAAAAAAAAGGAAAGCGTACAAAAGAGAATTGAGCGAGAAAGAGAGAATCTTGGAAGAGCTGTGAAGAAGAGATTGGAATATGCCGCACGAGAAGATGTTAGTATGAATGAAAAAAGATAAAAAAAAAAAAAACGAAGAGGGATGAGGGGAATAATTATTATAAACAAGAATGTAGGAGATTGTAGGAATGAAAAGAGGGAAGGAGAGAAAGTGTCGAACACGGAAGGAGGAGCTGGGAAGAATAGGGGGAGACAGAAGGATGAGTAGGAGCTTAAATGAAGAACGTAGGATATACGAGACGACGATTGAGAGAAATAAAACAAAAATTTGAAAGACACGAAAATCAGAGAGAGAGAGAGAGAGAGAGAGAGAGAGAGAGAGAGAGAGAGAGAGAGAACTTGGAAAAACAAAAGAAATGTAAATTAGGTGCCCAAATAAAACTGATGAGGTACCTAATCGATTGATTGGTTGATTGACTTGTTATAGAAAAGAATGGCGTCACAGCAACTGATACCGACGATAATAATAAGGGTAATGGGATATATATATATATATATATATATATCTATATATATATATATATATATATATATATACTATATATATATATAAACTTTTAAATCTATAACTCTATGGCTGTAGGGGCAGTATTTAATTGTGCATAAACGTGCGCGCGCCAAGTGGCGGAGAATGTAAAGCAACGCTCTCGCGAGCGCGCACGGAAGCGAAGCCAGGCAATTAACACTACAAAATTGAAATTAAAAAAAATGAAAGTCTAAAGCATATACGAAAGTGAAGAGACATCAAGCGATGAATATAGATGAATGTAGATGAACGCAGTAAGAGAGAGAGAGAGAGAGAGAGAGAGAGAGAGAGAGAGAGAGAGAGCTATGTCGGTGGACAGAAAAGGCAAAAAAGAAAAAAAAAGAGAATGAATGAACAAACAGTATTTATGAAGGACTCGCAGATAGAAAAGAATCCGCTGTTTGATGAAGGGAGAAAATGATAGATGAGAGAGAGAGAGAGAGAGAGAGAGAGAAGAGAGAGAGAGAAGAGAGAGGAAAAGCGTTCTGGCCGAGCTGAAACGGTAGAGGGGAATTGTCCGAGTGAATGATAATTGATAGATAATGGGGATTAATGAAAAAAAGGAGGGTATGGGAACGGGAGAGGAGGATGGAGGAGGAGGAGGGGAGAGGAAGAGAGAGCGAGAGAGAGAGAGAGAGAGATTGAATATACTTTAAGTACATAGAGAAGAGGGATGGAACAAGGAGAGAGAGAAACAGTGTGAGAGAGTTATATGCAAGTTAATCACAGGGATATTGTAGTGTGTGTATATATATATATATGTGTGTGTGTGTGTGTGTGTGTATATATATATATATATATATATGTGTGTGTATATATATATATATATATATATATACATGTATATATATGTATATATATATATATATATATATATATATATATATACTATATATATATACTCGTAATGAGAGAGAGAGAGAAAATCATTCATACAACACTGAATATTGTTAGTTTGGGGTGAAATGATGTTATATTGGGGTTGCAGGGAAAATCAGTTTTATGAACAAGAAAAACTTTCAATTAGTACATTGAAACACACTGTAATTGCCAACAGGTGTCCAAAGATATTTTTCCGAATTTTTATGAAAATACGAATTATCTGAGTAAGTATAAGTGGGTTGAAGGAACCTCACTGTAGATTCTACATTGTAGAGGGTTCTCAACATGGGGACACACGCCCCCCCCCCCCCCCCCCCCCCCCCCTCCTTTCCCACAGCAGCGATGATCACAGGCGGTTTGTCGAAAAATTCCCTAATGGTTAAATATACATCGTATACAAAAACTTTTAAGTTTTATAACTTTTGTCCTCGATTTTTTTTATTGTTACATAATATACTTATCGGTCGAACACTTACCGCCTACATTTTCGCTTTGCTGAGACCTACAGCAGTTGACTTACAACCTGTTGTATTATTTCTCTGCTTACGTCAACTGTTTATTTTATTTTAGTTTTATTTATTTATTTATTTTTATTGAGCAGTGAGTGGCAGCATTGCTTTAGGAGAAAACTGATTGCTGGTTATCTCAGGTTATCCAAGGGGAAAAGATGTGTGAGCCAGATAACTTTTATATATATATATATATATATACTATATATTATATATATATATAGATATATTTATATATAATAATATATATATCTCTAAATTCTGTTATATATCGATAAATTCTTTTTGGGCTTTTTGGTTGATTCAGAAGACATTTTCTAACTAATAACAAGTTGAACAACAACCACAAAGCCATAGAATTGAACGAAATATGCATACAAGAAAAACATAGCCCCAAAAAGAAGCATATATATATATATATATATACTATATATATATATATATATATATTGTGTATGTGTGTGTGTTATTCGACAATTGATTTACATAGTGGTATTACTTGATAAGTCAAGAGTTAAATCTCTCTCTCTCTCTCTCTCTCTCTCTCTCTCTCTCTCTCTCTCTCTGGTTTATGCATCGCCATCGGGAACTTTTGCATGGGAAACCAATAAAACTTACTTGAAAATTCATGATTATACCTCTCTCTCTCTCTCTCTTCTCTCTCTTCTCTCCTCCTCTCCCTCTCTCTCTCTCTCTCTCTCTCTCTCTCTCTCTCCTCTCTCAAAATTTATCTCTCTCACTCTACAACGTTTGCATCGGAATCCCATAAAACTGTTAGCAGACACCGTCAGATAAACAAAGCGACAAAAAAAGAAAAAAAAATTAATGAGAGAGGGAGGGCAGGGAGGTAAGGCGAAGCGGAATTTATTTCAAGCGGGGTATGACTCAGAACGAGATATTCGGCTGGGGACTTCGTCGCGTGCGACCAGATCCCCCAGTTTCACGCTCTCCCATATACCCTTCTTTTGCCATTTCCCATTTTCAATGGACGTCTGATATACAATTTTTTTTTTTTATTTACACCACCCCTCTCTCTCTCCCTCTCTCCCTCTTCCAGTTATCCCTGTCCTACTACTACCCTTTCCCCTTCCCCTATCATCACACCCTTCTTTCGCCCCTTTTCCATTTTTATGTGTCTCCCATTCCCAGTCTTTCTTCCTCCCACGCGTTTGGTTACATTGGCTTGAACATCTGGTTAGGAAAACAAAACAAAAAACAAAAAATTGGGGGAAAAAGATAAATAAATCATACGTTTGTGTCGCGGAAGTTATTCGGGGCTCTTTGTTTGTGATGTGGTTATCGCTTTTGTTGTCAGGATTATATATATATATTTATATATATATATATATATATATATATATATATATATATATAATATATATATATATGTATATGTATAAATGATATATGTATTTATATATTTAATATGCGTATCAATAAAGCAGTCATATGCACCAGGGCAGTTCAGTTTATGCGGTGACCTTACCAACCGCCTCCCTTCACCCACCCCTCCCCTCCCCTCCCCACCCTCTCCTCTCCCCTCCCCTCCCCGCGTGACCTTGAAAAGCCCAGAGAGAGAGAGGGGATGCAGCTGTAGGTCAGGGTTGCACTCTTTTGTTGTCCCCTCGTTGCAAGGGTTGCAATGTTACAGTATCTCTCTCTCTCTCTCTCTCTCTCTCTCTCTCTCTTTATTTTAGATTTACGTATATGGGTGTATGGGCAATATTCGTATTGGCTTTATTTCTTGGTTGTATTTTTTTTCAGTCGTGTATTTTATCTTTATTCATTTATTTTTGTTGGGGGAGGGGACTGGCTCTCCCTCCTCCCTCCCCCCCATTGCTATGATTTGTCTATTATTATTTTGGTAAGTTTGTTTACGAGTTGTTTACATTTGTCACTTTTTGTTTATTGTTTACTTCTTAAGTTTGTTTTACAGATTGTTGACATTTTTAACTTTCGGATGCGTTTGTTTTGATCGATTCTCTGATGAATATGGATCTATCAGGTTTTGTGTGATTGTTATGTAATTACACTTATTTTGACTGTTATCAAATTTGGTAGTTTTATTGTGCCTTTATTGTTGATTTCGCGTCAGCTTGATTGTTGATCGTCTAATCCTGGTATTTTGTATATATATACGTATATATATATATATATATATATATATATATATATATATATATATATATATATATATATATATATATATATATATATATATATATATATGAATGTGTATATATATTATATGGATTTACTACTTGCGTTACTGAGTCATATCTAAACAATATTATTATTATCATTATTATTATTATTATTATTATTATATCATTATTATTATTATTATTATTATATTATTATTATTATTATTATTATTATTATTATTATTATTATTATTGTGGGACCATCGAAAATTGCTACTTTCTATACATACCTCCACAGAAGAGATTTCTTAAATACAACAGAAAAACGAATTATTAATCAGAAAAAAAATCGGTTAGTTTCAGTATTCATAATAAAACATTTTTAGTGAAAATATATAACATTTTTGAAGCTATTTTCTAGTAATGGGTTGTTGACAACTGGGAGAAATTGGTTAAATTGGCGACGTCCAAAAGAAATTTTGACAGTTTCTTGGGCTCTCCCAGATCTGCCTACGACCTTCTGAAAGAGAGAAAGGGTTTTCTCAGGTTTCGAGAGTTTGCGGCGAAGAACTCTCTCTCTCTCTCTCTCTCTCTCTCTCTCTCTCTCTCTCTCTCTCTCTCTCTCTCTCTTTTTGTAAGTGTTTCTGCTTGTTCCTCGAACATTAAAATTCGATATATACACACACACACATACACACACACACACACACACATATATATATATAATATATATATATATAGATATAATATATATATAAATATATAAATATATATATATTAAATATATATATAATAATATATATATATATAATATATATATATATAATATATATCTGTTGGGTGTGTGTGTGTAATGTGCAGATATATCACAGGAATCAAAAATAAAACACAATACAAATCCTAACCGGTTTCATCTACGTATATATCTAAAATACCTCGTCTACAGGACTGATATATTGTGGTAGAGCTTTGCAAGTGTGTGAGTATGTATCTTGTATGTATATCTTGTATGTTATGGAGGCGTATGAATGCAGAGAGCACAGTTCTGAAGGTCATTAATACGTGTCTAAAAATGGAACACAATTATCTGTGAAAGACATTTACTGACACTCAGGCATTATAATTATCCGTCATGGCTGAATAATTTTTTTTTTTTTCAGACACCTGCCACAATTTTTTTTTTTTTTCTTACTTGACGTTATTGTCAAAACTTTCCTTATAAATGTGTAGAACTACTTATGACCTTTGAAGTGTAGAAATATTTCTATTTATTTATTATTGTTTTACGTTTTTTTTTTCTTTTTTTTTTTTTGCTTGTACCAAAATAGAATACAAGTGTGTTCCTCCGTCACACTTGTGATAGCAGATACAACAATTTTCTGCTTCTATAGGACACAATTGTTTCGTTGTTATTATTATTATTATTATTATTATTATTATTATTATTATATTATATTATTATATTATTATTATTATTATTATTAGAGTGTATTTCAAAGGGCGTATCCACACTGCATTAAGACAAGTACAAAAACACTTGCCGGTAACTTGTTGCTTACATATCACAAAGAAGTTGAAAACAAGTTAAAATCCGTCAAGTGAAGGATGATTCTTTGCAATTGCTGGATGACAGTATAGTACAGTAGTCAGCTCTACAAATGAGTCGTTGACATGCATTCAACCTGTCTGTGATATGTTTATGATAAGTTGCCAAGTTAGGTTTGTGCGCGCACACACGCATACACACACTTGCGCGTTTGTGCGCGCGTGTTTACAGTTTATAATATTATAGGGTATGTGTTTACTTTAATGTACATAATCTTCAACTTTCAATGAAAAATTGAATTTGAGAAAAAATATAAATAAAACCCGCGCATGTTTCTGAGGCCGGCCGAATGTGTGTGCGCGTTTGCGCGCTTGCACACGTGCTGTTTCGTCTTTGTGTGCGCACTCATCATCCTCCTCCAAGCAGACCTCCTTCGTAAAGGACTCTGCGATGGCTAGTGGCTTGCTTGATTGATTGAATAGCCGGCCAGGAGGTCACGACTCTGTCATTTTGTCATAGAGTCTCTCAGTGAAATCTTTTCCCAATGATAATATTTTGTTTGAATCCCGCTATGTTTATGTATCACCAAACAAAGACACTTCCCTCTTGACAACAAATACACAGGAGACGCTGACAGTTAAATAATGAACAAATAAAAATCTTTAAATTTAGCTCTCAATGAAATGTTTCACCAATAAATTCTTTTAATTCACTTTCTATATCACAGAGCAAAGAAAATCCTGTAAAAGCAAATAGATAAGACAATGAAATCTTTAACCAATAAATTTTTTTTTTATTTCACTTGCTGTATCACAAAGCAGTATGTAAAAACAAATAAGGCAATGAAATCTTTAACCAATAAAATTTTTTTGTTTGAATTCACATTCTATATCACAGAGCAAAGACAGTATGTACAAACAAATAAATAAGACACTGAAATCTTTAACCAATAATTTTTTTTTTTTTTGGATTTCACTTTCTATATCACAGAGCAAAGAAAATCCTTTAAAAACAAATAGATAAGGCAGTGAAATCTTTAACCAATAAAATATTTTTGATTGAATTCACTTTCTGTATCCAAGAACAAAGATAGTTTGTACAAACAAATCAATGAGAGTGAAATCTTTAACCAATAAATTTTTTTTATTCAATTTCTCTATCATAGAGCAAAGACAGTATGTAAAAACAAATAAAAATGACAATGAAATCTTTAACCACTAAATTTTTTTACTTCTTCTATATCACAGAACAAAGACAATATGTACAAACAAATCAATAAGACAAATCTTTAACCAATAAAAAATTTTTCATTTCACTTTCTATATCACAGAACAAAGACAGTATGTTACAACAAATACACAAAAGACGCTGAAAATGATATCTTGACAAGATAAACATTCTTTTTTTTTATGTTTAACTTAGCTCACTTTCTTGACCACCGAGCAAGGAACTACACTCGCTGAGAAACAAATACAAACTATAGACGCGGCCGACTTCACTTGTCACATGGACACGGGAGAGAGAGAGCAAATCCTCCCATATGATTGCACGCTTCCCTTTCCTGGTTTGTTTATGCTCAGATTGGAGGAGACCGTTTGCCAGGTCTTTCATTGTCTCTGATTCTGTCTTGCTAAATACTTTTCTCTCGTCTTTTTTCCTCAGATACGTAGATTATGTCTTTTTAAAAGCGTTAATTTTTTTTTTTTGTATTGAGGTACGTAGATTATGTCTTTCTAAAAAATGGTTTTTTTTTTTACTGAGATACGTAGATTGTCTTTCTAAAACGTTATTTTTTTTTTACTGAGATACGTAGATTATGTCTTTCTAAAAACGTTATTTTTTTTCTATACCGAGATACGTAGATTGTCTTTCTAAAAACGCTAATTTTTTTTACTAGAAGATACGTAGATTATGTCTTTCTAAAAACCGGTAATTTTTTATACTGAGATACGCAGATTATGTCTTTCTAAATATGTTTTTTTTTTTTTTTTTTTTTTTTTTTTTTGTACTGAGATACATAGATTATGTCTTTCTAAAATTTTTTTTTTTTTTTACTGAGATACATAGATTGTCTTTCTATAAACGTTAATTTTTTTTTACTGAGATACGTAGATTATGTCTTTCTAAAAACGTTAGTTTTTTTATACTGAGATACGTAGATTATCTCTTGATAAAAAACTTTACTTTTTTAACATTCTGAGATACGAAGATTGTCTTGCTAATAAAAATTTAATTTGATTTATTTCTTAGATTCTGTCTTGCTGAAAGCGTTACTTTTTCATTGTATGGTTATTTACTTTAATCTATGATTCTTTGATTATATATTGCTAAAAAATGTTAAATTTTTGTATTTCTTAGTTTTTAGATTCTGTCGTCTATCAATAAAAATGTTCTTTTTTTTTAAATCTGCCTTTGCTAGAAAGGTCATTATTTTACGTGATTCTCAGATTCGGTCTTGCTAGCTTATTCTCCGACTCTGTTTCGTTAAATTAGTTATTTTTATTGTGTGTGTCTCAGATTCTCTCTTGCTAATTATTCTACTTAGCAATAAGTAGAGGGTCTTATTTAGCACTACAGTGGAGTGGCAGGTGTACCGATGCGTTTAGTGAAAAGTTGAAATGTGACAACTATAATTTGAATCTCTGTTATGTTAAAATTCATAGATATTTGTAATGATTAAAAATGGCCCATTACGCCTGGTAAAAAGTTACATATATAATATATAATATATATATATTATACTATTATATATATATATATATTATATATATCTATATACAATATATATATATATATATATATATATATATATGTATATATATAATAAATTCAATAGACATTGCTGATTCTCATACATATCCGATAGAAACCTACCTGTGCTAGTCCCTCTGTGGATGAGGCAGCCACATAATTCATTGTGCAGTACTGCCGTCGCCAAGTGCTAAGTTCAATGTTTACTTTCTTCGTCGTAAATAGCTTCAGTGGAGGTTTTTCATAGCGCTCTCTCTCTCTCACTTATGACATTTATGAAAGTTTCTCCCATTTCATATGCCAGCGTCTATTCCATGCCGCGTTTTTTCTTTGTCCCCTAAAGGTTCAGTAAAAAGTTCTGTGTTTATGAAATATGGAGAGAGAGAGAGAGAGAGAGAGAGAGAGAGAGAGAGAGAGAGAGAGAGCAGTTGGTAAAACGCTGGAATCCGTGACTCAGTACGTTATTGCAAAGATTAAAAAAAAAAAATTCCCGTGGAATGTTATTTAAATACCAAGAATCAGAATTTTAGATATATCTTAAGAATTTGAATGCTTCATAGTATATGTGATTCATGCTGATGTTCATGTATCATACTGTATGTCCCTACATTAACACATGAATTAAATTCATGTGCTTTGTAGAGATATATCACAATAATATAGAAAATAATGATAAAGTACGTGAAACATACGTAATTAATTATAAGTACAGGGAAAGTGTGTGTGTGTATTCGTATGCGTAATACCCATTTGTATAATAAAATACTAATTTATTTTTCTTCTCTTTTTCAGGTAAGAATGCTATTCGTAAAGGAATGTTAAGGAAGCGTCAATCGGAACAGGGTAACGTAATAATGGAATAAGTAATGCTATATATATATATATATATATATATATATATATATATATATATATATATATATATATATATATATATATTATATATTTCTTGGTAGTCATTGCAGTGTTCCAAACCTGAATAATTAGCCTGATTCCAACGAAATGGTGGGTGGACTGATGATTAATTTATAGAGCATTAACGTAAAATCCTCCCCCAGATTATATGATTTAGAAATATTGGTTTGGAATTTTCGGAATATTAATTCCTGCGATAATTTACAGTGTGATAGCCTGAGAATTTTTGTAAAAATAAATAACAGTGTAGTAGCTGAACAGTCTTTGCAAGAATTGTAATCGACAAAGAAGCTAAGAATCTCCCAGAATTTATGATTTACAAGGCAGTATCTTATAATCTCCCAGAAATTATGGGTTATGAAGTCGTAGTTTAGAAATTCCAGAATTTATGGGTTACGAAATTGTAGGTTAGAATTTCCAGAATTTATGATTTACAAAACAAAAGCTTATAATCTCCCAGGATTTATGGGTTACGGAGTTGTAGCTTAGAATTTCCAGAATTAATTTACAAAGCAGTATCTAATGATCTCCCAGAATTTATGTGTTACGAAGTTAGTAGCTTAGAATTTCCAGAATTTATGATTTTCAGAACACTATCTGATAATCTCCCAGAATTTATGTTTTACGAAGTTGTAGCTTAGAATTTCCAGAATTTATTTACAAAGCAGTATCTTATTATCTCCCAGAGTTTATGGTTTATGAAGTTGTAGCTTAGAATTTCCAGAATTTATGATTTTCATAACAGTATCTGATAATCACCCAGAATTTATGTGTTACGAAGTTGTAGCTTAGAATTTCCAGAATTTATGATTTATAAAGCAGTATTTTATAATCTCCCAGAATTTATGGGCAGCTTAGAATTTCCGGAATTTATGATTTACAAAACAGTAGCTTATACATTGCGACGCTGTAGCTTAGAATTTCCAGAGTAATCAGATATAATTTATATTCATGCCAATAAATTTTGATGTCCTTTTCCGTTTAGTAAGGTATAATCCTGTCAGAATTAATGCATAAGAATAATGTAATTTGATTTCCCGCTTTCGTTTTCTAAGATCCATCACCTCATGGAAATCTGCTTGAATATTGCTATTTGTTATGTATCATGTCAATTATTTGACGTCCATCGGTTTGCCAGGCATCTTCAGTCTAGTCTTGTCATATGGCGATTCTGGGAATGTCTGAGGTCTTGCTGTTACTATACTCTGATATTCAGTAAAAGGTTTTTTTTTTTTTTTTTTTTTTTTTGTCGTCATTGTTGCGTTCGGATATTCAGTAACATCTTAAAGGCGACGATTAGAATGTTGTGATAAATATGATATTCAGTAACTTTTTTTTTCCTATTTTTTTTAGCGTTCGGGTATTTAGTAACATCCTAAAGACGACGATTAGAATGTTATGGTAGATAGGTAATTCTAATTGTTCGGAAATTTTCAAGTGTGACGTTTTTATTTTAGTGTTTATTAATGAGTACAGTTTGTTTGTTTACTCTAGTTGGGAGTTTTGAACGCTTCTAGCTTAGTAGGGCTGAGTGCAGGGGTCCACGCTAGACCTTTTGTTCATTTTAACACTTAGCCACAATAACGGCAAGGGCTCTTTCCGGCACAAGGCTGGTTTAATTTAAACCAGCCAAAAGCCAAATTGGTTTAATTAAATCCAGCAAAAAACAAATTAGGTAAATCTAAATCAAACAAAAAATCAAGTAGGTTTAATTTAAACCAGCCAAAAAAAACAAATCGGTTTAATTTAAACCAGCAAAAAAACAGATTTAATTTAAACCAGTAAAAAAACAATAGGTTTTATTTAAACCAGCAAAAAACAGATGTAATTTAAACCAGTAAAAAAAACAATAGGTTTGATTTAAACCAGCCAAAATCAAATAATTTAATCTAAACCAGCCAAAAAACAAATAATTTAATCTAAACCAGCCAAAAAAACTTAGATTTAATTTAAACCAACCAAAACATCAAATAGGTTTAATTTAAACAGGCAAAAAACCAGAGAGTTTTAATTTTAACCCGCCAAAAACCTAATAGGTTTAATTTAAACCAGCCAAAAGACCAAATTGGTTTAATTTAAACCAGCCTAAAAACAAATAGGTTTAATGTAAACCAGCCAAAAAACCTAATAGGTTTAATTTAAACCAGCCAAAAAACAAATAGGTTTAATTTAACCCAGCCAAATAAACCAAATTGGTTCAATTAAACCAGCCAAAAAACAAAGAGCTTCAATTTAAACCAGCCAAAGAAACCAAATTGGTTAAATTTAAACCAGCCAAAAAACAAATAGGTTTAATTTCAACCAGCCAAAAAACAAATAGGTTTAATGAAAAGCAGCCAAAAACCAAATTGGTTAAATTTAAACCAATCAAAAAACCAAATTGGTTAAATTTAAACCAATAAAAAAACCAATTTGATTAAATTTAAACCAGCCGAAAAACCGAACAGGTTTAATTTAGACCAGCCAAAAAACCAAATTGGTTTGATTTAAACCAGCCAGTAAACCAAATTGGTTTAATTATATCCAGAAAGTAACTATTTGGTTTAATTTAAACCAGCCAGAAAACCAAAGACCAGCCAAAAACTAAATAGGTTTAATTTAAACCAACGAAAACAAGTTGGTTAAATTTAAACCAGCCAAAAAACCAAAATAGGTTTAATTTAGACCCACCAAAAAACCTAATTGGTTTAATTTGAACCAACCTGCAAACCAAATTGGTTTAATCCAGCATATAAGAATTTGCTTTGATTTAAACCAGCCAGAAAACCAAAGACCAGCCAAAAAACTAAATAGGTTTAATTTAAACCAACCAAAAAAACAAATTGGTTAAATTTAAACCAGCCTAAAAACCAAAATAGGTTTAATTTAAACCAGACCCAGAAAACAAATAGGTTGAATTTAAACCAGCCAAAGGACCAGATTCATAAAAGATCTTTTAAGGTGCTGAATCGGCGCGGCATTCGAAATCCGGATAAAAACTGTCGGACTGTCGTCTTTTTGGAGGCTTATGTTTGCCCCGTAAAACTGTTTCTTGTTATCCTAATGGGCCTGGATGATTGGTTTGTTTACCAACGAAGAAATCCTCGGTCTTGTGCGGCCGTTGGGATAAAGAGGAAATGAAAAATAAAATGGAAAATGAAGAATTTCTTTCCTCTAGCCGCCGCTGAAATGCCTTCGTCTTGTACAGCCATTGGCCGAAGGCCTTGATCGAAAATTTTGTTTTTCCCTCGCCTGGACTGCATCGCTCCTGCCTCCCTCCCTTCCTCCTCCTCCTCCTCTTCCTCCTCCTCTTCTCTTCTTCCTCTACTTTTTCTTCTTCCTCCTCTATTGCTTGGCGATAATTCTGGCCATTATGAAAAATAATGAATCTATTATCGGGAGATTTTCTGCATTGATTAGGTTCGTCGTATGGCAATCAACATGTTTTTAAATAGTTTATCATCCTCTTTTTTTCTTTTCATCCTCGCCCAATGGCATGTTTACGAAAGGGCTCTCCTCCGCCCCCCACCCCCACCTCCCGGATGGGCACTCTTGTTTCTGGAGAGAAAATTCCCCAAAAACTAATTGTAACACCATTGGGTTTCTTTTCCCGCAGGGGAAGAGGCCACTCTGCTTGTGGACGGGTGGGAGGAGAGAAAGAGAGAGAGAGAGAGGGGGGGGTTGAAATTGAAAAGGCGCGTGTTTAAATGCTCTTGGTTATTCGCAGGTGGTGCGATTTGATTTGGGAGGTTTGGGGCCGTCCGGGGGCGGGGAAGCGGTGGTGGGGGGGGGGGCCCTCCCCACCACACCCCAACCCACACCACCACCTTTCCCATTCCCCATGTTTTGAGTTTTTTTTTTTTTTTTTTTTTTTTTTTTCTTTGAGGTTGCAGACATTGTTTTCTTACTTGGCCAATAGCTAATATTCTATCTTTATTTAAATAGAAATCTATATAGAGAAATATGTTCAAGTTGATATAAAAAAAAAAAACAAAAGACCCAATAATGACATTTGTGTTTTTGTTTTCTCGCTTATAAAAGACATAAAATAGAAACGCAAATTACAAATTAATCTTTCTCCTATTTATTAATTCTAATGTGTTACCTAATCAAAGTTGATTACATCTAGGACAAGAAGCGATCCGACCTCCAGCTTGCTTGGAACGCGTGCAAGATGAAAATCTTGCACATAAGTTGTAAACGAAATTTTCCAACTTACCATGAAGTAGTCTACGTAATCAGTAATCACTCTTAGTAATACTCATACCAACAACCAGGATCAAACAGAAAGGAAAAAAATTAGACTCGTTCATATGTTTTAAGTTATTAGTGGAAACACAAAATAATTAAACAGGAATATAGCCTCTAAATTCAGTACACCAAATAAATTGTAACGTGCTAAAATCTACGGTCAAATAGAGCATCGTTTCACCAACGAAAATTAAAATAAATACGCTATATTTTTATCAGAAATCATTTTTCTGTACTGTTTTACATTCACATTACTTATTTTTTTTTATATTTTCATTCTAATAAAGGAATCATAAATATCCCATCTTTAAATTCCTGTATCTTTAACTCAACTTGAAATACCTTTTCCAGACCTGTTTAGGCTCTTCCATAGACCTTTCCTATACCACAATAAGAACAACAACAACAACAACAACAAAAGTAGTGTGTAGGCTTACTCCCCGAGTAAGCGAAAACTGTTAGAAATTATAATAACCAAACTTCACTCGGACACAGATCCCAACATAACCGAAGATTTTCCTTTCCGTCTCAAAAAAGATCTTCCTGCATTTTGGAACCTCGTCGTTCCAAAGCATAATTTTAACTGCTTGCTTCCACCTCTCCCCCACCCTCCATCCTCTCCCTCTCTCTCTCCTCCTCCTTTCAAACAAACCCCCTCCCCCTCCCGCCCCCCTCCCCCCACCCCCAACCACCCCCAATTCCTATTTCTTTCAAACCTCCTCGCTCGGACTTGGAGCCGACACAAACGACGCCCTTCTAAAAAATGGAGAGAGAGAGAGAGAGAGAGAGAGAGAGAGAGAGAGAGAGAGACGGGCACGTCTGAAAAATGATAAACTGGAAAAGAAAAGGAACATTTGTTCCTTGTATTTAAGCCCGTCCAAACAGTCGTAAATTATGGGATAAAAGGGTAAACTATCCTATTAAAGTGTGAGGCTATTGCTGAGACGGACGTTACGAGCGGGTCACTCCATGGAGAGGGTAGGGGCGGGAGGGGTGTGTGGGTGGTTGGGGCTACCGTGGGCGTGAAGGAGGGGGAGAAAGGGGTTCCGATTGGGACGCCCAACATTAGGCTGGAAAAGGGGTTGGAGGACTGCTTTCGGTTGATGTGGGCGTGATGGGGGTGGAAGAGTTTATGGTTGGAACGCCCATATATAAGTAGGCTGTAAGAGCGGAAGGCGGAATTGGTTAAGTTGTGGGCGGGGATGGGGTTGGCACGCCCGTGGTGGCGTGTTCTGGGTTGTGGTTTGGTGGGTATGAGGACAGCCGACTGTATAGGTTGCTTGGATGCGGTGTGGTTCCACCCCCCTTTTCCTCCCCCTATCCCCTCCCCCACCACCCCCTCCCTCTCCCATACCCCTTCTTCCCCCACCCATACCCCTTCCCCTTCCCCCAATGTTCGCGCAGTGGGCAAACTGCGTTGGTGCAGTGGGGGATAGTTGGGTTAGAATAATGATTCACACTGAAGGAGGTATAAAAAAAGAAAAAACAAAAAAAAAACAAAAATTTTTTGGGGGGGGGGCCAGTTTCCCAGGGTCATGGGGGGGGGTAGGGGGGGGCGGACCATGTTGGTGATTAAGGTGCTAAGAGCATAGCTAAAGATGGTCACTGAAAACCGGATGCAAAGGATAATTTTGCCGTAAAAAAGACATTAATTAACGATCCGAGTCTGTAGATGATTTTACAGTCTTAAATTATGATCTTGGTTACTTTCGCCCTAAAGAGAAATCATGTGAAATGGGTAATATTTCTTTATTTCTTATTTTTCTGTAAGTTTTTATTCAGTAAATTATTTACAAAATATTACAACAAATCCAGAACTACATACATTTTCACCTAAAATACATTGCTTTTACTATTACAAAAATTCTTTGTGGAATACTTTAACAATTTCTCTTTCAAAATAGCCTTGATATCTCTCTATTTTTTTGTATAATAGAAGCTTTGTTTTTCTCGGTTGCTACTTGAAAGGAAGGAAATCAGCATCAACTAATTATTAGCTTCGATTCTACCCAAGATGGATTGCACACGTTGACATCTGCTTGCTTTCTTCTCTAGTGCTTTCCCCTGCTTTCCTTAAATCTAAAACTCTTCATTTAACTAATTAAAGGCATTTGATGTCCCCTTCCATCGGCCTCGCTCCGAGAAAAAAGCAACTGAATATTTTCTGTGATGTACATATTTAAACTTCAGTAGATTGGCGTATTCAACGAATTGTTTAATATCGTGGATAAAAATGGTTCCTTCTTTAGTTTAGATGTTGTCTTCAATTTTGTCTTGACTGGTTTGTCAAGCTGGCGACACAAATAGAAATGCCACGTTTAACTTGGAAGTTGCGTATCTGTTTATCTGTACTTATTTTTTGTAATTTAATTCGATATTGACTCATTGTAGGTAGATACCCACATGCTTTGCGTAGGACCATCAACGATTGTTCCATACACCCACTCTCTCTCTCTCTCTCTCTCTCTCTCTCTCTCTCTCTCTCTCTCTCTCTCTCTCTAAGTCATTGTTTTAACGGGAAAGCCCTCTTAAAAACGTATGATTGCGCAAATGAGTTTCAAACCATTTACATTTTGTAGTACATCGACCGACAACTCCTTTATATCTGACCTCTCCCAATCTCTCGCAGCTGCCATTTCTACGAGCAGTAAATTCTGGTCAGATCGCATTTTTTTGTTCCGATTCATACTAACCAATTTGCCTATTAATTTTTGTTTGCGAGTTAAAATGCCAATGGATCTATAGAGAGAGAGAGAGAGAGAGAGAGAGAGAGAGAGAGAGAATACGAAAATTAATATGTATTTTATGGTGGAATTTTTTTTATATATTTATTTATTTTGTCGACGCTTAACGCGGGATTTATATATATTTAAACTGATGGAAATGAGATTGCATGCAAATAAAGGATGCGTGTGCATGCGGAATTCCGGGTATTGGGCGATAAAAGCAGCGGATAATAAAAGATAATAAAAGATAATAAAACTCGTTCGGCGCGGAATTGGTTGATAAAAGGTCAGAGAGCGCCGGAATTGAGGTCGCTATGGAAATAACCCCCCGCCCCCCACCCCCCACCAGTATTTTATGTAAACCGATCTTCGATTTTGTATTAATTTTTTTTTTTTAGGAAGTCCTGTTTATTATCAGAAGTTTTTAAAGTTCTTAAGTTTTGCTTTAATATTTTATTTTCAAAGTCTGTTTGAGATGCTAGTGCTAGTTCTCACAATTGCGTAAGAGCCGTTTTATCTTCATAAGTTTTAAAAAAAAATTTCAAAGTTTTATCAAGAATTTTTTGTAAGGTCTCACAATTTTTTAATATCCTGTATATTATCAGAATTGTTTCGAATTCTTGGATGCAGTTTTTTAAAATCAAATGTTAAAAATAGTTTTCAAAGTCTGGTCAAAAAATTATTTTAAGATTCACGTTTTCTGATGGTATTTACAATAGTATTCCCCTCACTGTATAATTTTGTAGAGTTATAATTATGATGATTCGTATTTCGGTTAATTTTGAATTCTAACTTATGTTGTTTTGCGAATCTGTTTGCAAAACCCAAGCTTATATATATATATATATAGTGTAATTTATGCTCTCGACATTTTGCCCTAGGGTAATATTTTTTTTTTCTTTTTTTTTATTTTTTTATTGTAGGAGTGAATTTAATTGTATTTTTTTTTACGAACTGAATTGATTTTGAGATCTGGTGTGTCTATATAGACATTTTATTGGATACGCATACTTGTAAACATAGGTACAATAATTATATATAATATAATTATATATATATATATATATATATATATATATATATATAATTATATATTTATATAGGTTTATAAGGTATGTATAGATTGTGTGCTTGTGTAATATGCATGACCGTATGTGCTTGCGTCCCTGTATAATACTGTAGCTCACTAATAAATACAGAATTGCACAAATAATCTTAAAAAGCTTCAAACACATAGTAGCTCGACCTCCATCCGAGAACCGCCGATAACCGAGCGGTCATTATTCGCGCTGTGCTACCGACCGCGGTACCTACTACCGACATGCTTCATCATCTCATAGCGTTTACTTCCTCACCGACTGCTTGACCGCCTACGGTACCAGTCAGCTACGGTAGCGTGTCGGTGTAAACAATTGACCGCCACGTGCGGTTAATCCGACGCTGCGCGGTTTCAGCGGTCGGTCGGCATAGGCCTATTGATTATACGTTGGCGCCAGATAGATTTCAGTCAGTCAGTCAACCTGTAATTTTGCGGCATGGATTCTGCCGAGAATTTCGAGTCGGCTCATTATTATTATTTTTATTTTACAAGGTGGAGGTTTTTTATAATTAGTATCTGTAATTAGCCCAAGGCCGAATGATACGGGTGATTAAGTGTGGGATCAATTGCATCGGAATTCTCCTCCTAAGTCTTTGTTTCCTGGGTTTAAACCAAGGTTTTAAACAGAACTTTTCCGCGTCTTTCTCGTGTGTGTGTGTGTGTGTGTGTTTTTTTTTTTTTTTTTTTATCAAGGATATTACGTCGTTGGTTTCATTGGCATGCTGTTAGGATTCTCTGCCTTTCTTCGAAAAGGGTCTCCTCTCTCTCTCTCTCTCTCTCTCTCTCTCTCTCTCTCTCTCTCACTGATACAGAGAGAGAGAGAGAGAGAGAAGAAATGCTCTCTCACTCTCTCCCTCAATAATAGAGAAAAGGAGCATAGGCTCTCTCTCTCTCTCTCTCTCTCTCTCTCTCTCTTGTAGTGTGAAATGAGTCTCAAAGAGAGAGAGAGAGAGAGAGAGAGAGAGAGAGAGAGAGAGAGAGACTAGAATCTCCTTTTAATAGACTCCGAGCCGCCTTAAAACCGACCGCTCTCGGCTGCGAGCGCCAATTCTACTAGTATCTGTGGTCTCATATCTGCGCCCGTTTCCAGTTTATACAATCGACATACTCAAGTTCTTAATATGCGCCCATTTGAGTATGACCAGTATGACGGCGGGCGGGCCGTTGTTGTTGTCGTCGCCGCCGTCGTCGTCGTCCAGCCGTGTCGTATATTTGTAAACGAAGAAGAAGGTCGTGTTTTGGTTGTGGGGGGAAAGAGCCTTTGGTTTCCACGGCGGTCGGGAATAGGCCAAGCGTGCTTCCAGGTCAGGTTAAGAATATGCCCCGCTACCACTTCCAACCTTCTCCCACCCACCCGCCGCCCCCGCCCCCCCCCTCCCCCCCTCCCCCCTCCCCCTCCGCACTTCCAGCAGAGTTTGCCAGTTCCCCCCCCCCTCCCCACTACTTCCAGCGTAGAGAGACCTTTCCCCCTTCCCCACCCTACTTCCAGCAGAGAGAGATCTTCCCCCCCCTCACCTACTACCAGAAGCGATGATTGGCCCATTCCCCCATCTCCTCCCGTCTTCCTATTTTTTTTCTCCAGCAGCGATAGACCCTTCTTCTTCCCCCCTACTTTCTCAGCGGTAGCCCCTTTCCATACCCTTCCTCCTCTCCAGCTCGCGATAGCCCCCCTCCCCTCTCTCTCCCTCACACTCCCTTCCCCTCTCCTCCCCTATTTCCAGCAGCGATAGCCCCTTCTTCCATCCCCTCCCCTCCCCTTACTTTTCAGCTATTCCCCTTCCCCTCCCCTCCCCTCGCTCCCCCTGGCCTGCTGCTAGCAGCGGTTATAGCCCTTCCCCATCCCCTCACCTCCTCTTCTTCCAGCATTGGTAGCCCCTTCCCCTCCTTTCTCCTCCCCCTTCTTCCAGCATTGGTAGCTCCTTCCCCTCCCTTCTCCTCCCCCTACTTCCAGCAGCGCTATCTCCTTTCCCTCCCCTCCTACTTTCAGCAGCGGTAGCCGGCCCCCCCCCACAAATACCCCTTTCTTGTCCAGCCATTACGTTATGCTTCGCAGACCGTATCACTTCAGACGGCTTCTAAATAGGGTAAGAATGACGAAATTGGTAACGCCAAGGGGGTTGATTGATTGGATTGTATCACCTGGTATTACGATTTTTTGGCTTCGTGTTCTACAAGGATTCGTTTGAATTCGTGAAAAGAAATATAAATTTTTCCTATTCATTTCATTTACGTATTTAGAAATAATTTTATGGCTGAAAACAATAAAGTTATGTATTACAGTAAAACAAATTAAAAAATAAAAGTAATAAAGCTTAAAAATATTGAATATTACCTCATAATTAATTGGCACTTTTAAAAACATTTTGACGAACCTCGAATAAGGTCAGTGGCAAATAAGAACGCGTCGTATCCGATTAATTGGTGGCGGGTATTTCTGGCGGAGGTCAAATTTGATTTCGGCTTCGTTTCCAGGACCCATTGGTAAGGGGCGAATGCAAATATCTGGAATATAGGAGCCACAATTATTGCCGCGGAAGTCTTCGAACGGAACGAGGGACTTTATCAAGAGGAGTGTGTGTGTGTCTGTGTTTGTGTGTTTTCGCATGGCGGTTTCTCTCTCTCTCTCACTCTCTCTCTCTCTCTCTCTCCTCTCTCTCTCCAGTTTTGTGGGGTTGGGTCGGCCCTGGGCCAGGGTGGGGTGGGTGGTGGAAGGGAGGGGGCTGTTCATTTTCAAACGGTTCTGTTTTAGGTCAGCAGTTCGGTCCAGCTGACACCTTCCGAATATTATTATAAAATAAAAATGGATCCGATATTACTCAGGGAAAGTGACAAATATTCTTCAACCGATGAATAAGATATTGTTTTGCCCAAATATTTGTGAACAAACGTTAGTGTGTCCTGCTCAACCATTCAGCTAATATTGTTTAACCAAAAAATATATTGTTCAGCCGAAATAGACATTGTTCAACCACAAAAATAAATTGTCCAACCGAAATGAATATTGTTACCCCAAAATATATATTGTTCAACCGAAATCAATTTTGTTCAATCGAAAGAAATGTTGTTCATCCGAAAAGTATATTGTTCAACCAAAAGTTTATTGTTTAACCAAATTAAATACTGGTCAAATGAAAAGTAATATTGTCCAACCTAAATAAATATTGTTCCGCCAAGAAATTTATTGTTCAACCGAAATAAATATTGTTTACCCCCAAAAATAGAGTTCAACCAATGCTTTATATTGTATTCAGCGCAAAAAATCAATATTCAACCAGTGGAGTAAATACCGTGATAAAAAAAAAAGTAGTAAATTAAATCAACCAAAATTGTCAATCAAACGGTAAATAGTTTAATCCGTGCAACCATGATGTTCAACCAAGGAAAAAAAATATCATTTAAATAGTACCTCAAATAGTGATTACCCAGACAAACACTATGCACTAATGCAGAAAATACTGTTCAACCCAAAACCAAGTAATATTGAACCAATAGCGTAAATAGTACTTTCAGTTAACACTATTGACAGATTTGGATACTGATAAAATTGCAGTGTTAACTGCATTCGTGATATTACTTGGCTGACTTGTGTTTACAGAAAAAGACTTAGAATGCAGTTTCTCAGATGACGTTCGTGAATTCTCGTTTTCTTAATGAGTTGTTTTTTTTTTTATATGAAATTCACAAAGTGAATTCCCCACTATGTACTTTTCCTTAGCTGTAGTAAGTGCCGCTACTTTTTTTAAGTTACTTATGCCACTTTGCTTCAAAAACCATACGTTAATTTTTCCTTTGCACCTGAATTCAACAGATTGAATTATTTCATTTTAAACTCATTTGGTTAAGTTTCATCATTGTATGTTAAATTCAATAGCTTGATTTTTACCCTTTTATGTTGAATGTGTAAGTTATGTTGGTTTCAGCAGGTTACTCTTACCATTGTTTTTCAAAGAGAAACGGCATTTACAAACTTTGCATTTAATATGTATTTATAACTTTTTACATTTAAATGCAATATTTCAGGTTTACAATTGTAAAGAATTAATGTCATCGCTATACAAATAATTAGGAATTTTGGGTTTATTACTCTATCTTTCCCCTGTTTCTTTTTTTCTTTATTACACTCTTTCTCCTGTTTGTTTTTTCTTTCTTTATTACACCATCTTCTCCTGTTTGTTTTTGTTTCTTTACTTTTTGCAGTAACAAAAACGCATTTGAGTGCGTTTAGCAAATAAACGTCAGAGGAATTCTAAAGGGAAATTAAAAATTCGGTCTTAAATCCTCTTGTCCAAATCGCCGTTTCGTCAGATGGATCTCCCAGCCAAAGATGAATCGACCCAAGATGAACGAATGGCACTTGAGAGCGATCCGGATCTCGTCGATCTCTTCAGAACGACGGAATGAAACAAGGAGAAGAATAGCAAATCAAAAGTCGGAACTTATTTCGATTCCAGTCCATCGTATTAAGATGACGGAGTGAAAAGCCGAGGGGAAAAAATAGATTAAGTCTTCAAATGCATTCGACTCGCTTGAAGGTGTTTCTGCGTAAGCCAATGCCGCCCCCCCCCTCCTCTCTCCCCCTCACCCCCCTTAATAGGCCACTACCCCTTCCCCCAAACTAAGACATTCATTCCCCCCCCCCCCCCCCCTCCCCCCAACCCCTCATCCAACATTATTTTCTTATATTCATTGGGTTCGATGTCTTGAAGTACGCTAATGCCTTCATTGACTCGTGAAAGAAATTACAGATTAGTATTGTCCTTAAAGAACGTCTTCTCAATACCCGCAGTAGGGGGAGGTAGGTGTGGATGGTGGAGACTAGCAGTGTGAATAAGAGGGAGGAGTCAAACGGATGTTATTTTTATTTTGTGTGGGGGGGGGGGGTGTGGGCTGGGGAGGAGGAGAAGAGAAGGGGAGGAGGGGGGGATGCACCTACCTAAAGGTTCTGTAAGCTTCCAAGTGGTAACTAAGAGGATCAGGTGTTTCGGAGATATTGCTGTGTTTCTCCACTTGATACACTTCAGGATTGCAGCGAAGGACGTTAGAATAGGGTTAGTTTTAGCTCTCTCTCTCTCTCTCTCTCTCTCTCTCTCTCTCTCTCTCTCTCTCTCTCTGTGTGTGTGTGTGTGTGTGTGTGTAGGGCAATAGAATGATGGCAAGATTTTTGGCCTGCAACTTCTTTGATACAGATAACTATTTTAAGAAAGAGGGTTAGTTCTCTCTCTCTCTCTCTCTCTCTCTCTCTCTCTCTCTCTCTCGTGGTCTTTTATAAACCATGGTACGACGGGCTTTAGTTTTGAATTTGGAGAGCATCGCTTTTTAATAAAATACCTGAAGTATATAAACTGAAATCTCAAAATAATTATGGACTTAGAGAAGTGAAGTAGTACTGAAGACCGGCGGGTTTAGGTGGTATGTTAACACTGAAGGCTGTGCATGTAATACCAATAGGATGAAATTTCCAAGAAGTTTTATATCATGGAAATTAAATAACATTCTGAAAGGTACGAAGAACCACGCCATGAAATTCTAAAGCTGGAACTTTTAATTTGGTAATAATAATAATAATAATAATAATAATAATAATAATAATAATAATAATAATAATAATAATAATAATAATAATAATAACAACAAAATCAAGAAGAAAGTATCACTCATTGATGTCGCAATACCATGGGACACCAGAGCTGAAGAGAGAGAAAGGGGAAAAATGGATAAGTATCAAGACCTGTAAATAGAAATAGGAAGGATTTTGGATATGCCAGTGGAAATCGTACCCATAATCATAGGAACACTAGGAGGCACGATCCCAAGATCCCTGAAAAGGAATCTGGGAAAACTAAGAGGCTGAAGTAGCTCCAGGACTCATTCAGAAGAGTGTGCTCTCAGAAACTGCTCACATAGTAAGAAAAGTGATGGACTCCTAAGGAGGCAGGATGCAACCCGGAACCCCACACTATAAAAACCACCCAGTTGAATTGGAGGACTGTGAAGAACCCCCCCACCCCTCCCCACAAAAAAAAAAAATAATAATAAATAAAATTTAAGAATTAAGCGAATTGATATTTTGCCACTTTATTCAACAGAATTGGTTTAAAAGAAGGTCTTATTCCGAAAAATCATATGAAACAAGCCCACCAAAGGGACAATTGGCTTGAAATTCAAGCTTCTAGATAATATTATGGTGTTCATTAGGAAGAAGCAACAGAAGTAAAGGGAAATACAGAAAGAAGACGTCCTACTTATTAGAAAAAAAAAAGAATTGATAAATCGATAAATAGATAAAAATGTATTGCAAATTTAACGTACTGGAAATCATCCAGGTTTATTGACGTTCGAAGGCATTAACTGGGACACGGAATAGTTAAGGTAGCCCATGAGAAGCTGGATATACTCTTTCTAGGCTTATTTCCGAGTCGGGAAAATCCAGAGTTTTCTGGATCTTTTATTTATCAGCTTTTCATTGTTCGTCTCGTTTTTTTTATTTGCTTTCTCGAGTCCACCTTACAAAATAGTGGATTTCATAAGTGAACGTTATTTTTGCTAAATATTCCGATATATTTTCTACTTTATTCTTCAGTATACCCTTAGAAGAGAGACTGATTTTGATAAGTAATTAATTATTTTTTTATTATTTTTATCTTGTTTCATTGTTTCTCATACGTTTTGAAAATTTGATGGTGTCAGAATCTCTTGATTGCCTTTCCAATGAGCACTTTAGTCGTTCACTGTTGAAGAGAGATTGGCTTTCTGTACTTTGTGAAATATGTAGGCCATCGAAAAATATTAATATTATCGGAAAATGATAGTGAAAAGAATTTATATATATGTATATTATATATATATATATATATATATATATATATATATATATATACATATATATATATATATTATATATAATATATATATATAATATATATATAAATATATATATATATATATAAGATAAAAGGAACGTGCACATTGAAATGATAAGATCACTAGACAGTTAAGAAAAGGTATAAAAAAGTTAAAAAAAAAAATAATAAATAGATAAGAAACAGATTTTTCAGTAGAGTAGATCTCTGGAAAATATGTAAAATAGGACAGGATGTTCTGGGAAAATTCAAACTGACAAGACTGCTGATAACGAGCGATAATGGAGGAATATCGATCCTTTTGAAGATATGGAGGAAATGCCTTTTCTCCCCTCCCCCTCTCCCCAATCAACCCAATCCACACCCCCGAGGGCTCCCCTCCTGAGGATCTTTCCTCCTGAGGATTTCGAGATACCTTCTGAGGATCCCCATCTCCAGAGGATCTCCCATTCTGAGGATCTCTCCTCCTGAGGATCTCTCCTCTTGAGGATCTTTCCTTCGGAGTATCTCCCCTACGGAGGATCGCACCATGCCTCAAGTCTTATCTCTCTCCGCTATTCTTCTTCTTCTTATTATTGTTATATTGTTCTCCATCTTTTTTTTTTTTTTTTTTTTTTTTTTTAAATATCCTCTTTAAGCCTCTGTATGGATTTTTTCCCACCATTTCTGCCTCATGATTTCCCCACCTTACGCTATCTGCTCCTTGAATTACCTCCCTCCCTCCCTCCCTCAAATCATAAGCCCCACCCTCCCTCAAATCATAAGCCCCACCCTCCCCCAGCCCCGGCCCTCCCCAGAAAGCTGCTTCGTGGATGTCAGATTATATTGCCAGATTATATTATGATGCTTCATTTCAATGATCTATTGTTATTTTGATTTTGATCTGCTCCCTCCTTTATCTCACACCCCCGCCCCCTTTCCCTTCCCTTCCTTTTCCCTTTTTTCACCCCTCCCCTCCTCCTTTCCCCTCATTCCAGTACACCAAGCTCACGGAGACTCCATTCTTAAGGTTTTATTATAGAAGACAAAGGGAAACAGAAAATATCTCCTTGCGTATTCTTTTCACTGTTGATTTTATCTGTTGGTTTTTATTTCTTTCGATTCAATTAAGTATTTGTGTATGGTTCATGTATGCAACTCTGCTTTATTCTCTCTCTCTCTCTCTCGCTCTCTCTCGTCTCTCTCTCTCTCTCTCTCTCTCTCTCTCTCTCTCTCTCCCGTAAGTAGCCATCTTGCTTGGTGAGTCGTACCCGCGTGAAGTCAGATTAATCAACAGATATCACAAGTTTAACATACGACTAGAATTTGAGAAATATCTAGAAGTGTTCGTGAACTATCGGTGATAAGATTAGTGTGAAAATAGTAGGATAAAGCGTCTTCTAAGTTTAGTTTATCAAGTGTAATACTATAAATCAGAACAAGATGGCAGTAAGTTCCAACTGCGGGAAGAGGTGGCGTAATTTGGCGTGTCTAGCAGATTCGCAATTACGATGAGGTAGCAGGAAGGGAACTGGCATTTCTCATCTATGAAATCAGCAACAGTCCTAACCAAAAAGATACAAAAGCATTCATAGATATATTAGAAGGATATAATCCTTCAAACTGGAACAAATCTAAATGAAAAACATCTTGAAAAATAATTGAAGAAGTTCCAAATAAAATCCAAGTGGTCAAGAGACTCATAAAGAAAATATACATAAACCAACATATTCCGACAAAGAAAATGAATAAGGTGAATCTTGTGAATATCCTAATTGATGCATTAGGAAAAAGAATGCCAAAAGCATGCAAACTATGTAAGGTTTGGTATAGCATAGTCAATCCACAAAACCTAATCAGAAAATGTGCTGCATGCAACATTCCGACCCATCCACAGTGTGCTGAGGTAATACAAGATTTGAGAAAAGATACAAGAATTTTTTTTGTTCAACATGTCTATCAGGATAGACAATGTTATTAAATCAAGATTGAATGTACAAATAGTTGAGGATGAAGAAGAAGAGGAAGAGGAAGAAGAAGAAAAGAAAAAAGAAGAAGAGGAAAACGGAAGAGAAGTAAACAAAAATGAAATGACAGAAAAAAAAAAATAAGGAAAACAAAGAACAAGAATAAAGTATGGATGCAGAGATACTCATTGATACTACATATGAGGCAATAAAGCAGCAATACCTACGAAGAAATAAATTACGATATGACAACAGAAAAGCAAATCCCGAAGAGGCTCTACCCAGATCTATACAATGACGGGAAAGAGGAAAAAATAGACAAGAAAGACAAAATCTGCAACCTTTTGAAAAGAGGGAATTGCAGATTTGGAGAAAGATGTTTACTACAAAACATCCTAAGATATGTCAAAAAACTATGAAATATATGGTAAATGTGCATACTTAGATGGATATGGGGATGATTCTGCAGAGATCTGCATCCAAAAAATATGTAAAAAAAACCTAAAAGAAGGAAAAGGATGTAAGTTCGAAAAAAAATGCAAATATATGCACCCTGTAGCCATGAATCATAATCAAATAAATAACCAACCAAGTAATAAAATCCAAAATAAGAAAGAAACAAATAAAGAGAGAAATCAAGAATATCAGGTAAGAGAGAAAAGCAAACCACCAATGAGATATGCAGAGGTGTCAGCAAAAAATTTCAAAGCATCAGCTCCGAAATTCTACTCAAGAGATAATAAACTGTATTTATTATGCAAGAGGATATTGCAGAAACGGAGGAAAATTGCAGATCAGACACAAAATGAATAATTATGATGAAGGAAGATCAAATATTATGGAAAAGTTGGATTTTTAATGTCAGAATTTCTGGAAATGAAAAAAAAGAACAACATACCAGAACAGGAAAGAGACATGGGAAAATCCTTATTACTACCAGTATTAAATGAAGGAGAAAACACGCAAACCATCATAGTGATGAATGCGCAGGGTTTAGTTACGAGTAACTCAAAAAGAAAAATAGAGTAACTTAGAGAACTAACCCAAAATCCAAAAATGAAAAGAAAATAGATATAAATGAATAATAAGTGAAACCTGGTATTCCCAAGAGACTGGGAATGATGATCAAATAAAAGGGTTCCAAACTTATAGATCAGATAGAAAAAATAGGAATCAAGGGGGAACCGCAATATATGGGAAAGACAAAAAACAAGGAAAAATATATGAGAAATATAGTAACTCAGAATGTGAACTAATAGCGGTAGAATTTGAATCTGAAAAATTGATGAACATAGTAATATATAGACCTCCTAATACTAAAGACTTTGACTTAATAATTGAAAAATTGATGATATATGTAAAAGAAATCACAAGGACTGGACCTATTCTCCTATCTGGTGACTTCAACTTTCCTTTCGTAGAATGGAAAGAACGAATAGGAGATTGTGGTTGTACTTATACATATAAAAAAGTGAGTAATAGTAGTGCAGAAGATAAGAGGCAATTTGAAAAGCTATTAGATATGCTACTAGAATACAACATTCAACAAATAAATCACCTGCCAACAAGAAAGGAAAATACTTTAGACCTAGTATTTGTGAACGAGATGAATTATGTTAAAGAAATAATAGTTTATAATGCGAATATTTCAGACCATAATGTCATAGAATTAACAGTTCATTACAAAGCAAGTGAAAATAGAGATAAGCAAGAAATGAAAAAGTGGGAAGGATATGGAAAATACCAACTTCTACAGTAAAATATGAAAAATGGTCAGAAATTAATGAAGAATTAAACAAAGATTGGGATAACATTTTCGTAAGTGATGACATAAGGGTAAATACGGAGATATTATATAAAATATTGGAGAAAATAGTGGAAAAATATATACCGAAGAAGAAAAGTAAACATCATTCATGCATACCAAGAGACAGAAGGATCTTGTTCCAGAAAATCAGAAAGTGGAAAAAAGGTCTGCAAAAGAAAAAAAAAATGCATGGAAAGTTATAGAACTAAAAAGTAAGATAGAAAATGCAGAACAAAAGATTATACAATCAAAAGAAAATGAAAAAACGGGTACTTGGAAGAAAAAACCCTATTAAATATCAAGCAACCCCAAGCTATTATACTCATATGCGAAGAAGATGAATAAAAGAAGAATAGAAATAGGCCCTCCCTTCTGAGAATTGAAGGGAGATTAACGAATGAAAAAAAGGAAATTTGCAACATACTGGCAGAACGATATAAGAGAGAATTCACCCCTAGAATAGATAATGAAGATAATGATATAGAAGTAAGGGATGAAAATAGTGAATATTTAGCTGACATAGATATTAATGAAGCTGATATTGTGCAGGCTATTAATGAAATTAAAAATGGAGCTGCTGCAGGGCCTGATGGAATTCCTGCTATTTTGTTAAAGAAAGTAGTTCATTCTATCGCAAAGCCACTTGCAATATTATTAAGACAAAGTGTAGATACAGGCAAGATTATGATGAGCACAAATTAGCAAGATATATTACCCCTACTTTCAAAAGTGGATCAAGACTAGAGACAAGTAATTATAGGCCTGTGATGTCTAACATCACATATTATGAAAGTGTATGAAAGGGTAATGAAGAAAAATATTATGAAACATTTAATAAAAAATAATTTGTTTAATAAAGGACAACATGGTTTCGTACCCGGAAAAAGTACACAAACCCAACTGTTAGTCCACCGTGAGAACATATTCAAAATATGAAAAGCGGAAATGAAACAGATGTGGTTTATTTAGACTTTGCAAAAGCTTTTGATAAAGTAGACCATAATATATTAGCGAAGAAAATTAGAAAACACAATATCGTGGATAAAGTAGGAAGATGGTTAAAGAATTTTTACACAACAGAAAACAGATAGTTATTGCAAACGACGAGAAATCGGATGAAGTCAAGGTAATATCCGGTGTGCCGCAAGGTACGGTGTTAGCTGCAATACTGTTTGTTATTATGATTGAAGACATAGACAATAATGTGAAGGATTCGGTAGTGAGTAGTTCGCAGATGACACAAGAATAAGTAGAGAAATTACTTGTGATGAAGATAGGAACGCTCTACAAAGAGACCTTAACAAAGTATATGATTGGGCAGAGGTAAATAGGATGGTATTTAACTCTGATAAATTTGAATCAATAAATTATGGAGACAGAGAAAGAAAGCTATATGCATATAAGGGACCTAATAATGAAGACCATCACAAATAAGGAAGCAGTTAAAGACCTTGGTGTGATGATGAATAGGAACATGTTATGCAATGATCAAATAGCAACTCTGTTGGCAAATGTAAAGCAAAAATGGGAATGTTGTTACGGCACTTCAAAACAAGAAAAGCTGAACACATGATTATGCTTTATAAAACATATGTTCGTAGCCACTTGAATATTGCAATATGATATGGTACCCACACTATCAAAAGGATATTGCACAAATAGAGAGTGTACAAAGGTCCTTTACAGCTAGAATAGAAGAAGTTAAGGACCTAGACTACTGGGAAAGACTACAAATTCTTAAAATTATATAGTCTAGAAAGGAGAAGAGAACGCTACATGATAATTCAGGCATGGAAACAGATAGAAGGAAATAGCAGAAATATCATGGAACTAAAATATCAGAAAGAGCAAGCAGAGTAGATTAATAGTGCCCAAAACTATACCAGGAAAAATAAGGAAAGCACACAGGACATTAATCCACTACGCACCAGCATCGATAATGCAGCGTCTATTCAATGCGTTGCCAGCTCATCTGAGGAATATATCAGGAGTGAGCGTAGATGTGTTTAAGAATAAGCTCGACAAATATCTAAACTGCATCCCAGACCATCCAAGATTGGAAGATGCAAAAGTATACGAAGATGTACTAGCAACTCTCTGGTAGACATTAGAGGGCCTCACACTGAGGGACCTGGGGCAACCCGAACAAGAAATGGTAAGGTCTGTAAGGTAAGGTCTCTTCCTTCTTTTCCTTCTTTCGTTCCTTTCCTTATCTCTGTTAATTCACGACGTTTGCCTTTAATAATAATAGTAAATAACCTACTTCTCTCTCTCTCTCTCTTCTCCTCTCTCTCCTCTCTCTCCTCCTTTTCCTTCCTTTTGTTCCTTTACTTATCTCTGTTAATTCACGACGTTTCCTTAAATATGCCTTAATAACCTAACTAGCATCTCGTAATCACGACGTGCTTTATAATAAATAGCAAATAAACTCTACTCTCTCTCTCTCTCTCTCTCTCCTCTCTTTCTCTCTCTCTCTCTCTCTCTCTCCTTTTCCTTCTTTCGTTCCTTTCCTTATCTCTGTTAATCACGACGTTTGCCTTTAATAATAATAGCAAATAACCTACTCTCTCTCTCTCTCTCTCTCTCTCTCTCTCTCTCTCTCTCTCTCTCTCTCTCCTTCTTTCCTTTCCTTATCTCCGTTAATTAAGGACGTTTGCCTTTTAAGAATGACTGTATATAACCTTCTCTCTCTCTCTCTCTCTCTCTCTCTCTCTCTCTCTCTCTCTCTCTCTCTCCTCTCCTTTCCCCTCTTGATCTGTTCCCTTCGAATTATGATTTTTGTCTCGTCTCCCTTCTTCCCCCTTTTATCATATTATGATCTGCATGTTTTCCTTAACAATCTTCTTCTTCTTCTCCCCGGCGGGTTTCATCTCCCATTACACTTGCTCTCCCAGCCGGACCAGGGTCCTTGCGATCGTTTGAATTCGGGTGGAAATTGGCCCGCCGGGGGGTCCTTGCTCGTGTAGGATACTTTTCTCAATCTCATTTTCTTGTTAGAAAATCTTATACGATATATATAATTTATATATATATATATATATAATATATATATATATATATTATATATATATATAAAGAGAGAGAGAGAGAGAGAGAATATATATATATATATATATATATATATATATTTATATATATACACATATGTTATTTTAGTATGTATTTTATTAACGGTTTAGTTTTTTATGAATGAATTTTTCAGTATTTGTATTTTTTTTTATTTTTATGTATATATGTATTAATGCATGCATTTTACATATAAATAAATAATAATAACAGAATTTAAATTATATATATATATATATATATATATATATATATATATATATATATATATATTAACTTTTTATCACGTATTTTTCGACGTTTTAGTTTTCTAATAAGAATTTTTTCAATATTCGTTTTTTTTTATGTTTTTTTACGGTTCGAGAATGGATTATTTTCATTCATTTTTTAAAAACTATATTTCAGTTCTCTATGCTTTAGGTATTTTAATCTTTCCATGTTATTTTCATGTTTTCTTTATCATGCCTCCTGTATTTCATCTATTATTTTTCATATTTTAATGCTTTTTATCTTCCTATTGCCGAGAGAAAATTGGTTTATATATTTCTTTACTTTCAAAAAAATGTAAAAAAAAAAAAAGTTTTCATGTCTTTTACTGATTTTTCATTTTAAAAAACTCAAATTTTGCATCCCTTTATTTTTGGTAAAAGAAACTACCAGACATTTTGTCTCCTTG